>NC_132920.1:27217726-27574601 GCF_047675955.1 Chlorocebus sabaeus | reverse complement strand
GAATCTTGATCTATAGCTTGGTAGGAGGTGGAGTTTTCCCCAACGTAAATACAACAGAACCTTACAAACGGAAGGATGGGACCCTCCTGGAGAGCATGATGCTCATCTCAGGGATGTAGGGCACAATGACCTAGGAGAAGACAAATCCTAGACCACAGTGTAAGCTTCTTATTCAGCTCATCATAGTGTTTGTTCCGATTGATTATCGTCATGGATTCCTGGCGTTTTACATGCTGAATCTATTCCAATTGACAACTGTAATTGTTCTGTTTAATTAAAATTCTCGAGTTAGCAATACTAATTCTTAGTGGGGATTCTTTCAGGCTTTGTTGCCTCTTTCCTGCCCTAACTTACTGTTTATTGCTTCTCCAGACATCTGAGATTATCCTCACCTCCTGTCAGCATGATGTCCTACACTCATTAGGATTTCCTATTCCCCAAAACTTGTAATTGGATCCTCTTCAAGAACTTTGGGTTCTTGACTAGAAACTAAAAATCTCTACACTACGGTTTACGTTAGATTGTTTTCTGTGTGCACTGATGCACCTGGTTGACTTCTGGGACTTTTAGATGATTTTTTAGTGACAGATTTAAAACACTGACATTTTTTGCTTTTATTTCCTCCTCTCTCACATATCAAAGAACAGTGTTTTTAAAGGATGAGTGCATGTTACTCCTTTCACTGAATGTCCTTTATCCTTCCTAAAAAGTTTTCCTTTTTAAAACTAACTCACTTTTCTTCCCGATCTAAAAGCTTCATTCTTCTCTGTCATAAAAAAAATTCCTTTACCAAGGTTAATTTACTATATTATGGGTTGTTAATTTAAATAATGTGTTTAAAGAACAATATTGTTTAAAATTTTAGAAAGCACAACAATGGACTTTTATCCACATATTATTAAAGTCACAGTAGTGACTTTAACATTCTACATTGAGCATTTAGGACAATTAATATACTCCACAGCTAATAAATGTATGTAGTTACTGTGTGTGGTTTTTTTTTTTTTGTACTTTAGAGTTCTAAATGATGCCTCCCAGTTTTTATTATGTGTATAGCAGTTGTTTGAAAAGAAAATGAAATGGAATTTTAATTTTCTAACACTCTTACTCCAAGAGAACAACAAAATTACAAAGGTATCATTGATGTCCAGTTTATTATTATTCCATTAACTCCATTAAATATAATATGAATAATATATTGAGTGTATGTATGTATAAAGTGTCATTTGGCTCATGGAATATGTAGCTAAAGCATCAAAAGATTGGACCTATCTATATTCTCCATCTCACTGCTGAGATGAGCTTCATAAGCACACAATAATGTGGCCAAATATAAATATCTTAATAAACACAGAATTTCTTGATATTCTATAGTTTATTTTCAAGATGTCAATTTAAAATGTTGGAAAAAATAATTAAATTATGATCAAGCTACAATGCATTAAAATTAATATCTAGAATTACTTTTAAAGTCCAGCGTCAATGTTGTCTCCAAAATTTTAGTGCAATTATTTATATAGTTCAATATTCTTGAAACACCATTTCACAAGAACCAACTAGTAAATGATAGTAGTATACTTGGGTAATAATGTATTTTAGGCGCAACTCCATATATATTCACATCACATGTACAAACTTCTAATATTAATTAAGGTAACTGAGATGTAAATTTACAGGGTTTTTTTTTCTTTGAAAAGTGCAGACACTTTAGAAGTTATCATTACAGGACCTCCTAGTTCTATGTAAAACTTGAATTTTTGCATTAATAGGTGATGCCTATACTCTCAGTTTTATATTCTGTGTTAATTCTACTATTAAAGCAAGTATGATATAAAACATAGCCTTAAGAAATTAAAACACACACAAAAAAATCCCTTAATTTATTAATGGATACTTTTCTTCATTCTAAGCAGCTGAAGAAATCCTCTGGCAAATAGTTTGTATCGATGTTTTAGTATAATATATTAAACTAAAATTATTATTTTTAAAGTAGTGTCTAACATAATATGGCTTCCAGAAAGATATAAGCCATACCTATTTAGCTTTGAATGCTAGGCTTTAAGCAAAAATTCAAAATTTCTCTCTTTTCCATATCTCAAGATCACAGCCTAAGAGACTTTCAATGGGCAACCACTAGCTTATATCTTGGGAATACTGCAAATTAAACAAATTAGGTCACCTATATGTATCTTCATATGCAATTTGAACAAAAGGGAAATACAGCAGTAAGTGGTTAATTGGCCGAATAGTGTATATTTTTGTTCTTCAGTAACAAGATGTTTTCCAGAAGTTTAGTAGCTAAATAGATAAGAAATACATAAACAACCTTATATTAGTTTTGTTTTTTTTTTTTGTTTTTTTTGTTTTTTTTGTTTTTTTTAAGACGGAGTTTCGCTCATGTTGCCCAGGCTGGAGTGCAATGGCGTGATCTCGGCTCACTGCAACCTCCGCCTCCCGGGTTCAAGTGATTCTCCTGCCTCAGCCTCCTGAGTAGCTGGGATTACAGGTATGTGCCACCAAGTCCGGCTAATTCTGTATTTTTAGTAGAGATGGAGTTTCTCCATGTCAGTCAGGCTGGTCTCAAACTCCCGACCTCAGGTGATCCGCCCGCCTTGGCCCTCCAAAGTGCTGCGATTACAGGTGTGAGCCACCGTGCCCAGCCTATATTGCCTTTTAATTCTTGTTTTTACAATGATGGCAATCCATAATGTTATTTAATTGTTGTTTAATCCTTTCATAAGAATGTTATTCTAGTTTTTTTGGTAATTAAAAAGACAGCTCTGGAAACTTCCATAGACTTACTTATTGTTATTGTTTTGATTTCATATCACTTTTAAAGATTGTGTACTTTGTTTTGTTTTGTTTTTGTTTTGTTTTAAGTAACATGGTCCCGTTAGTCGCCCAGGTTGAAATGCAGTGGGGCCATCCTAGCTCACTGCAGTCTTGAACTTCTGGGCTCAAGCTATCTTCCTACTCCAGCCTCCCAAGTAGCTGGGACTATACACATGAGGCACCTCTCCTAGCTTCACTTTCAAAGGTTTTAAAATCTAATCTTTCTCTGGTTTTAGCTTGCTTAATACAAAATTCAGTTATGTTCTATAGGAAAAATTTCCTCTACTTTGGGATCTTGGCAGTGATCCTCCTAGCAATGATGATGGGCAAAACAAAAGGCTTTTGATTTTGTTGAAATGTGTTTGATAGGCTACATTAAAGCCACAGCACAAAGAAACCTCATAGAGCAAAGGAATAAAGAAATTATTGATGAAACTCTGAATCCTGGAAGGAAACTCAAAGATCATCTTACTAAACCCTACCTTTATTTACATTTGAAGGAATGGAAACCAAGAAGTATTTGTGAAAAGCATGCTGTCACACCAGAACCCAGATCTCTGGGATTCCTGTCCAATGTGTGTGTGTGTGTGTGTGTGTGTGTGTGTGTGTGTGAGAGAGAGAGAGAGAGAGAGAGAGTAGGAGAAAATGCAGGAGGAGGGGAAGGAGAAAAGGAGAGAGAAAGCACAATTCTCTCATTCAGCACATATGTATTGAGTGCCTACTATATGTCAGGGATACACCAATAAATGATATGGATTGTAACACATATTTACTTTTGTAAATGAGCAATTCTATTATAAAAGATAAATATGCTTTTAGTTAGTAAAACGTAGGCAAAAACGCTTAAGATGTTTTAAGTAGACATAACTAGTTAGTAAATAGAGAATATGTTGTTAAATATAGATATAAGGGATGGAAGGGTCAAAAGATACCTAATGTTCATGAGGCACAAAATATACAAAAGGAGCCACACATTCAGAATTCACAGATGTATGAGACATCGAAGCACTGACTCATTATTCATGAGGCCTTGAGTCAGCCACACATTGGAGACACCATAAGTTCTCTACTTCAGAAACAAAAATAAAATCCATGGCTGTTCAACTAACTAATTGGTTGGGACCAGGCATATATATCTCTGTGTCTGTCCTACAGGTTGATTCAACGATGTAAGAGATGATTCAACAATGTAAGAGAGCTCAGATATATGGATATCGCTCACACTTGATTCAGATAGTGCGGTTCTTCCAATTCACTTACACACTAAACTGTTAACTTGCTCTTTTTTTTCCCCTTGCTGTTTGCTATGTCTTTTAATGAAGCTGTGATTTGAGCATTTTACTGCATAGTCTGCAAACCTATTTGTGCTGTGTCCTCTGGGAGAGCTTGCATGGGACTGTACTTGGAGCCTACCAGGGCATCAAGGTAATTTCTCACATGGTACCAATAAGGACCCTCTATCATAACAAAAATGTAGAAAAGTCACCTTTAGATGGCAACTTGCCAGAAGTAAGGGGAAAATGATGGAGGTGTGTTCTAATCAGAGGTAAAATAAAGTACAGGGGCTCACAGGGACACAATGCTCAGCAGTTTGAGGAACATCAAGGTGGCCAGGGTGGCTAGAGTAGAGGAAACAAGTGAGACAGCCCTAGGAGACGAGGCCAAATACATCACTGGGGCCAGAGTATGCAAAACCTCATAAGGCAAGGTAAGGGCTTTGGACGTTTCTGAGTCAAGGAGCAGGTGATCTGACCGAAAATTTTAGAAGGGTATTAGGATGCTGAGGGGAGCACAGACTGGAGAGGCACAGAGATAGGAGCAGGTACTACAGGTAGAAGCTATGCAATAACCAGGAGACAGGAGGTGGGTGCAGAGTAGGTCAGCACTGGCAATGGAAAGTAAAGGGCTCCCAGTATGGATTATTTATCCCTAGATTACTGCCAAAGAGGTCTTCTTTCCTAGTGTTATTACTCTGTTCAATTCTGACCAATTAAAATCTCCAAATGTCACGTCTTTTTCTTCTTAAAAGCACTTTTCTTTTTTTTTTTTTTTGTGATGAGTCTTGCTCTGTTGCCCAGCCTGGAGTGCAGTGGTGCAATCTCAGCTTACTGCAAGTTCCACCACCCAGGTTCCCGCCGTTCTCCTGCCTTAGCATCCTGAGTAGCTGAGACTACAGGCCCGCCTCCACGTCCGGCTAATTTTTTTTGTATTTTCAGTAGAGACGGGGTTTCACTGTGTTAGCCAGGATGGTCTTGATCTGCTGACCTTGTGATCCGCCTGCCTCGACCTCCCAAAGTGCTGGGATTACAGGCGTGAGCCACCGTGCCCGGCAAAAACACTGTTCAAAACAGTGCTTTCCTTTCCACACAAACAAATCTAAACTAATCAGCCTGGGCATTGTGTTTCTTGAGCCCTGGATGATGGTGCCTGTTTTGTTGAAGAATTTGCCCATTCTGTCTCATCTCTCTGACTTAGGACATACCACACTAAATCCTGATATATCAATTATATATATCATTAAGGCTTCTTTAGTTGTCGTCTATTATGATGTATGTCCTTTAGGACGATGACCACGTTCTTTTGTACTGACCGTTTCTCCAAGGGCACATTCAGTGATAATCAATGGGGAGGATTTCCGAGTTAATGACCCTTTGCCATCACAGGTTGTCCACCTCTTCTTAGCATTAAGACCCTCTGCTTATGCACATGCCCACAGCTCTAGAGGGGAAGAAAAGAAGTTTAGAAATACCCAATCAGGCACATGGACAAATTGACCTACCTAGGCCTTCCTCCATGCCTCCTCTTCCCCTAAACCCACATTTATTTTCATTCCTTTCCTTCTAGTCTGGCACAACATGTCAGTAAAAAGGACACAAGACCAGAAAGCAAATTCTGAGATTTGGAGAATCTGTCTCAGAATAAGCAGTTGCAATATGCCTTATCTTTCCCAGAACATATTGCTCCACGTCTAGCAATAAAGTTCCAAGAAGGGGAATTCATCAACATCTCTCTGACTGATTTAACACAGTGAAGACATTATCTGTTTAAGAAGTATTGCTGGTGGCCAGATGAGAGAAGCTATTGAGACATCTGCAGTGAGGCACCTGTTGCAAAGCCCTACCTAGAAGGGGGCTGTGGGGAACTCATTCCTTCTTTGGGATCAGCATGGTTCTGTATTATATTTTTAGAATAGTTGAGTTTCCATGTGTTCTTAAGGTCTAGGATGTATACAGGAGCTCTGGTATCACAGTGGACCCCACAGAAGTGGCCAACTACTTACATTTCAATTAGCTTTCTCTGCTTTTTTGTTTATCAGGCTAAAGCTGAATGTGAATCTGATGGCTGTTGCCATAGTTCAAAGCCAATGGAGTGCTATACCTACAGAAGCAGAATTTTAATAAACTGGCCTGAGCAATAGCAAATGGGGAGGACTTCCGAGTTGATGACCCTTTGCCATCACAGGCTGTCTACCTCTTCTCAGTAATAAGACCCTCTGCTTATTCACATGTCCACAGGTAACCTCTAGAGGGAAGAAAAGAAGTTTAGAGATACCCAACCAGGCGCATGGACAAATTGGCCTACCTAGGGCAGATGCCTCAAGTATTTTTCTTCTGCAACTGACTATCAGCACTGCAGACTATTTCTGGGGGACATTCTGGCGTTATTAGAAGCCCTCCAGCCACTCTCAGCTTTGACATGTCCTCTATGTAGTTTCTGCAATGAAAGTAATTAATGTAATTGTTCTCATAGAACAGTGATGGTTCTTAGGGAGCATTCTGGAAATTAAATAAGTTGGGTTTTTGTTGTTGTTGTTGTTGTTGTTGTTGTTGTTTTGATGTCCTGGTGATTGGGAGAGGGCACAGTACTGACATTTAGGGAAGGACCAGGGATGCTAGATGTCCTGTGAAGAAGTCTCAACTCATGCATGACTTCCAGGTATCTCAAAATCAATCTGAAGGTGAAAAACCTGATTATTTGAGGCTAAAACAGAATTCCTTTTACACATAAGCATGCAATGCTTGTGTGTGTGCATAATTTAATGTGCACTGAATTTTTTAAGAATGTAATCACTTTACAAATTAAGAGAAGACTGTATTTTGTTGTATTCAAATGTCACTCCGCATTATTGGTCTTTTCAAAAAGAAAAAATCACATTGCTGAGAGTAATGCCCCTTGTGGTATTTGAGTTACCTAAGTCAGTTGGTTTGGTCCTTGTTGCATTCGGGATAGTTCCATACAGAGCTAAAACATCCAACTACTTCATTTTGTTTTCTAGTATAGGGCCCAAGCATTTGTAGGTTGAAAGTATCATCTTTATTATTAAAATACCATCCTTTATTTAGCTTTTATATCATATTAAGGTGCTTTAGCAATTTTTGAAAAATTAAGTTAAATAGTATTACCTAAGAATTTAATTTTAGGCTGTAAAAAGGACCATAAAAATATTAGACATAAAAAGGGAGCCTAGGCCTGACAGGTGTGAGAACCACTGCTTTTTATAAATTCTCATTTGTAAGCCCTGTTTAATGAGCTACACAAGCACCAACCTCACAGAAGGTCAATAAATACAGGTCACAACCCTCACTGCTACTCCAAATGGTTGCACCAGGACCTGACTATATGATTTCAAAGCCTGAGTTGCTGCCCTTGTGCCTTGGGATTTTAAGGCTCTTCCCAAATTAATACACTTAGAATCCCAGTGTTTTCTTACAGTGTTTCTTAATTTCTCCAACAAAAATAATTCCTTTTCTCTAGTATAACTAAAGAACTATGGCTGAGGCACTTTTATTTTTCCTTATATCGGTGGGAATTCTTACTGTCAGGGGATGAAGTTATTTGTTCTCACAGTCTATCCCCATTGTTCTTTGCATTCTCTGACCCTCAATAAAACCTTGTTAAGTTTCATCACTCACATTTACCAACCCCTAGAGATACTTGTGTGCGTGTTCAACTCTGGAAATTAATAGAAAATTTTTTTTTTTCTTCTGAGATGGAATCGTGCTCTGTCACCCAGGCTGGAGTGCAGTGGCATAATCTTGGCTCACTGTAACATCTGCCTTCTGGGTTCAAGTGGTTCTCCTGCCTCAGCCTCCCGAGTAGCTGGGATTACAGGTGCACACCACCATGCCTGGCTAATTTTTGTATTTTTCGTAGAGATGGGGTTTCACCATGTTGGCCAGGCTGGTCCTGAACTCCTGACCTCAGGCGATCCACCCACCTCAGCCTCCCACAGTGCTGGAATTACAGGCATGAGCCACCGCACCTGGACAGACATTTTTATCATTATTCAAGTGTGGAAAAATTTTCTCCTGTTTTTTAGTACCACGCATCTGCTTTACCTCATGCAGTCTCCTAACCTTTATGATTTGGTGACAGTATCAGAAAAGGAGAGGCTCTGAAATACAAGTTAAAAGGAATTGGGAAATGAATAAATTGACCATCTGCAGAAGTAACAGATATTTGAGGTGGTTTGGAAATGGATGGATGATGAAATTCACACAATGTTTTTCCACATCAAGTAACAGGAAATGGACCTCAGATAAGTTGTGATCACATTAATTTAACATGCTCTTTATCAGGCAATGTTTGCTGTAATGAAATAAACAAACAAAAAAACAAAAACAAAATAAAACAAAACAAAATAAAAAAGGAGCATGTCCAATACTATGTCATAACTGAAGAATGGCAGACTGCATGAAATTTAGAAATGAGTGAAAAAGAATTAGGCTTTGTTAGTATGTTTCTTGCAATCTCCATGGAAGGGAGTGCTCTGTTTCCAATGAGGAAAATATAAATTTTTCTAATCTGGCCAAAGACCATTTATTCAGGTAAATAGTTGTTTTTTCAAGACATAGCTGTAAAAAAAGAAAAAAAAAGTCCTTTAGGACCAGATTCTCTCATATAATTCTATGTTCCAATCTGTTCCTTTTTGTCCTATAAATTGTTTTCAGGAAAAAAATATATATACACACATTGTTTTCAGGAAAAATACACATATATATGTATATATTTCATATATATATATACACACACACACAAAAAAAAAGTTATTTGGGGCAAAACATGAATCATGTGCTTTCTTGCAGCTACCATATAAAAGTTCCAGTGTAAAGCACTAATGTGACATGCTGGTTTGGATTAGCTCTAATCAATTCCCCAAGGCTGATTAGTAATGTCATAAATTAATCAAGATTGTTTCAGCAACAGAGGGTACCATGCTTGGCTACAAGGTGCAAATAACTTAAAAGATCTGTCTTTGAGTCCTTATTTCTCTTTCTCTCTCTGTTTTAGAAATTTTAACCTTCTTAATAACTGAGAGTAATGGGCCTGATATGTGAACTTTGTAAAGAAGTGTTCAGTTTTTTTCTTAATGCTTCTCTCCATTCTCCACATAGATTTTAGCCACCCCACACACAATATTCTTCTAGACATCTTCTTCCCTGCTGACAACTCCAAGTTATTCAAGTAGTCCCTGATGGCCCAAACTTACATATAGACATACAGATGCAGAAATATAGACATCTATCTATATTCTCTGTATGTTTAATAAGGAGTTACTTCACTATTCTTTATTCTGGCCTGGAGAATGTGTTTAGGTAACTTAATCCTTCTACATCCCCTTTTCACTTTCTCTTCTGGATTTTAACTACAGATTTCTCCATTCCATAAAACAAACCAACAGCAGAATTTCCTGCTGATTATCTGTATTAATGGAGAGGCTCAACGGCACCTGTGCTATGAAAAGTTGTGATGAAAAAACTCAAATGTATGATGAATTTACTGTCCTCAAGTATTTTGGTGTGAAATGGTGGGAGGAGAGAAGATACATAAATGAAAAGAGTATAATCTCTGTTCTAACAGAGAGAGGAGTATACAAACATACACATACATAACATATATACAAAATACACATACACATACACACACATAGCCTCCAGAGAGATGTTACAAAGATTTTGCGGGAAGTTAAGTAGATTTATAAGAGCTTAGAGGAGCTAAAGGAAGACAGAGCTCAGCTAGGTTCTAATAGAGAGGCCTTCAGAGAGTGAGACTTGTGTGAACTTTGGAGGATAAGTTAGGATTTAGATAGATGGAGAAGCAGAGAGAAAGAACATTTAATTAAATGGATTTCATGAAGTCTGAATTGTGTCAATTCTGTGCCAAATGCAGATTCAATACATCAAATAATGTGAAGAAATCAACTGTAATGAAGCACCATCAAGGTCCTCCAAGCACTTCCTAGGAATCAGGATTTTTGGTCTAGGGTCTTTAGTCTACAGATTGAGAAGCAAGGGTACCTGGAGATTGGTTGCTGACTCTTAATTTTAGCCAAAATCTTGAGCTTTCGGAATCCATCTGCCTTCTTAATGTCCTCCGTGAGTCCTCTTTTTCTCCTCCTTAAGAGAGGAGGAGCAATGAACAATATTTAGAAAATGAGTAATATTTATGGAAACACTATTAGGTTTGAGTTTCTCATCTATAAATTTTCCTTTATGACAAACTATGTGATGCTTGTAACTTGTTTTTACACTGGGAGTTTTTTCCTATTATATTTTCCAGTATAGTATTTGATACATAAATTTAATATATGTAACATATATTTAAAATGTAAATCAGGCTGGGCATAGTGGCTCATGCCTGTAATCCCAGCACTTTGGGAGGCCGAGGCGGGCGGATCATGAGGTCAGGAGTTCGAGACCAGCCTGGCCATCATGGTGAAACCCCAACTCTACTAAAGATACAAAAAATCAGCTGGGTGTGGTGGCCGGCTCCTGTAAACCCAGCTACTAGGGAGGCTGAGGCAGGAGAATCGCTTAAACCCGGGAGGTGAGGGTTGTAGAGAGCCGAGATTGTGCCATTGCACTCCAGCCTGGGTGACATGGTAAGACACTATCTAAAAATATATATATATACACACACACACATATATATAAAGTTTAAATCAAATTATATCAAAACCCATGATAAAACATCTAACCCAAAACTGGAATATTGGCAACAACTTGTATTTACCTCTGTGTGTTTCCCCATCCCATGTCTTGCCTTTATCACTAAGATAGCCACTGCCAGGTATTTTTAAAACTCTCTCTTAAAAGTTTTCATTATCACACACTTATGTATACTTATTCCATATAAGTGCTTCTATATATACTTCAACAATGTATAATTTGGTTTTATTTTCATTTTACTGTTTTTTTGGGTTTTTTTTTAAGAGATAGGGTCTCACCATGTTGTCCAGGCTGGTCTCAAACTCCTGAGCTTAAGCAATCCTCCCACCTCAGCATTCCCAAAGTGCTAGGATTACAGGCATGAGGACCTGCCCAGCCATGGTTTTACTTTTGAGTTTTAAAAAATGTTATTAGATATGAACCTTCTGAGACTTATGTTTCTAAAATTCAACCAGGTACTACTGTGTGTACCTCAATAAATGCATTATTTTGACCATGAACATGTAATTGTCTCTAGTATTTTTATCTATTAAAAATAGCATATTTTCCATTCTCGTATGTCTCCTGTTGCATGTGTGCAAAATATTCTCTCATGTAAACATCTAGGAGTCAAACAGTTGGGTCACTGGAGTACACTTACTGGATAAAAAATACTATCAAAAATCTTCAGCAAATACAATTCGATGTGGAAGAGTTCCCACACTGATTCTTGGCAAAGACCAAAATACTTTTAAATATGCCACTCCTAAGTGTTTAAAATGAAGACACTTATTCTGATTTCCTCAGTTGGGGGTGGGGGAAAACAATGGAGAACAGCCCTTCTCCTCCTCTATTTTTTTTTCTTTTAAAATTTATTCCAATTAACAGAGATACAGTAAATGCAAGTGACACAGATAAGAAAACATGGAGCAGATCCTAACAGAAAAGGTAGGGAATAGAAACTATGTTCATAAACAGGAATTCCACACAAGAGAAATATGGGAATGAGTAAAACGGCAAGAGTCCTCCAAAAAACCCGCACTGCCAAGAATTTTCCCAATTAGAACACTCACCAGAGAAAACGGTGGTCAAGTTTCAAACTGCCCGCGCAGCGTCGGGATTGGCCATCGACATCAACTCGGCCCGATTGACGTGTATGATGCTGTAAACTGGGTTCAAACTTTTTTCTGCTGCCTTTCTATCTTAATATTTAGCAAACTCAAACTGGGAACAAGGGAGGAGAAACAGCACCACTCTCAAACAAGTTCAAGTCGATTTGTACGTTTCTGTGTGTGCCAACTGCTTCATTACTAAAGTACACATGAAGTTTAGGGACAGAGCGCCGGAAACACTATGGATATTTTACCAGTTGACACTTAAATATTGTATTTTATTTGTGGTCAACAGGAATTGAATTTTCCCTTTACTAGGTTTGTCTGATGATAAACCTGATCCTTCTTCAGATAAAAAATTGTCTCAAGCGTTGCTGCAACATGCAGTACACTGCAGTGCTAATTAATTTATTTTTTCTTTCTTTTTTGAGACAGAGTTTCGCTCTTATTGCCCAGGCTGGAGTGCAATAGCCCGATCTCGGCTCACTGCAACCTCCGTCTCCCGGGTTCAAGCGATTCTCCTGCCTCAGCTTCCCGAGTAGCTGGGATTACAGGCGTCCGCCACTACGCCCAGCTAATTTTTTTGTATTTTTAGTAGAGACGGGGTTTCACCATGTTGGCCTGGCTCGTCTTGAACTCCTAACCTCACGTGATCCACCCGCCTCGGCTCCCCAGAGTGCTGGGATTAGAGGCTTGAGCCAAAATTAGTTTCTAACAAGGGTAAAGTAAGGAATCTTGTAAATCTTCTTTGTAACGAGTAAGAAATATCTGCTGTAAGAAAAGTGAGTGCCAGCTCTCTTTGGGAAGACTGAGTGGCTCTGAAAAGAGCCTTTGGGGTGTGGGCCGAGACTGACCGAACGTTCCGCGGTGGGATGGCTCACTTGGAGCTGGTGTACTTGGTGACGGCCTTGGTGCCCTCCGACACCGCGTGCTTGGCCAGCTCCCCGGGGAGCAGCAGGCGCACAGCCGTCTGGATTTCCCTGGAGGTGATGGTCGAGCGCTTGTTGTAATGCGCCAGGCGGGAAGCCTCACCCGCGATGCGCTCGAAGATGTCATTGACGAAGGAATTCATGATTCCCATGGCCTTGGACGAGATGCCGGTGTCGGGGTGGACCTGCTTCAGAACCTTGTACACGTACACGGAGTAGCTCTCCTTGCGGCTGCGCTTGCGCTTCTTGCCGTCCTTCTTCTGGGCCTTTGTCACCGCCTTCTTGGAACCTTTCTTTGGGGCGGGAGCAGACTTTGAGGGTTCAGGCATGGCTGGTAGTAACTGCCAGAAAATTGGAGGAAAAAAGGGAAGAAAGTCGGTAGCACTGTCTACCTAACTCTTATTCCAGGCTTCTTAACGCAAATGGAGCGGACAATGAAGGTGTGCATTTAACTAGTGGTGAGTCCTGGAAACGTATTATATTAACTTTGTCCAATGAAAATAAGTGTTTTTCAAAACCGCAATCCCATTGGTTAAAGCGAAACTGTAATGTTAGCCAATAGCATAGCTTAGTTTTCGTGCCTGTATTGACTATAAGTAGCCGAGCCTTAGTGTTGCGTCAGTCTCAGGCACGCTGCTGATTGAGTATATTTGTCATGTCGGGACGTGGCAAGCAGGGCGGCAAAGCTCGCGCCAAAGCTAAGACCCGCTCTTCTAGGGCGGGTCTTCAGTTCCCCGTGGGCCGAGTGCACCGACTGCTCCGCAAGGGCAACTATGCCGAGCGGGTAGGTGCCGGCGCGCCTGTGTACCTGGCGGCGGTGCTGGAGTACCTGACCGCCGAGATCCTGGAGCTGGCTGGGAACGCGGCCCGAGACAACAAGAAGACCCGCATCATCCCGCGTCACCTGCAACTGGCCATCCGCAACGACGAGGAGCTCAACAAGCTGCTTGGTAAAGTGACCATCGCTCAGGGTGGTGTTCTGCCCAACATCCAGGCCGTGCTGCTGCCTAAGAAAACTGAGAGCCACCACAAGGCCAAGGGCAAGTAGTGGGTCTGGAGTAGTGCATTACTCATACCTCGGTCCAAACCAAAAAGGTTCTTTTCAGAGCCACCTACTTTTTCACCAAGTAGAGCTGTGTTCCACAGTTTTATCCGATGTCGAGTCATCTTGCAATGGCACTGAAATGCTGTATAGAGATGAAGCAAAACCAAACGGCTTTTACACCACATTGTTTTGAGATAGAAAGTAGACATTGAAATATTCACGGCACATCAAGAAATTTAGGCGCGGCAGCTCGCGCCCGCAATACAGCTGAAAACAATAGGAAAAGTGAGGCAGAGAATAACAAAGGGAGCTGGAAGTTGGTTAGAGGGCTGAATAAGTAAAAGCAAAGGGCAGAACTAAGGTGGACAGGCGGGTGAACAAGAAGCGAGATAACAAGCAGTGAACCTTTTGCAGCTGAAACAAAGGTGAGATAATGTGAGCAAGGACCTCGTGGCCGGCAAGATCTGGAACAAACCAGTAAAAGGCAGCTCTTCAGAGATGGGCATGTGTATTAGGGAGGAAAAAGTATCCTTAACAAAAGCCCATATGATAATCAGCTACTTAAGGTTCATGCATATGGGCTGCATATCTTGCATGTATTTAAGATTATGAGATAGAGGTGATGCACAAGCCACAGAGGCCAAAGTAACTAAGCAACAAACCTATCAATAAAAGGGCAGATACTGGCTATAGATTAGGCGGCACTGGGACGAGAAAAACACACGCACACACATAAAAAGACTTAAACTGCAACAAACTGATGCTGATCTCATCTCGCAGAGGTCAGTGCGCTCTCCCCCGCCGAGAGTGTAATACTCTGCTTAATAAACTTTTGCTGCTTTGCTTTGCTATCTGTGTGTGTGTCGACTAGTTTGCTCCTGGCACCAAGAGCCTGGAACTGCTTGGCACCATCCGGTAACACAACCACTTTGGGAAGCCGAGGCGGAAGGACAGCTAGAGCCTTGGTGTCCGAAGTCAGCCTGATCTTTACAAAAGTAGAATAACTGTGCCTGGCGTCTCATAGCCCGTAGTCCTAGCTACTTGGGAGGCTGAGACCAGAAGGATCACTTGAGCCCAGGAGTTCGAGGCTGCAATGAGCTATGATTGCACCACTGCAGTCCAGCTTGTGTGACAGAGCATGAGTGTTTCAAATGAACCTAGTGTCAGATACTTACTTTCTGTATTACGGAGGACTGAAAGCTAGCTAAATAATAGTTTTCAGTGTACCTGGGTTCCAGAGATAAAATTGGTAGACTAACCTTTGCTCCTTGCTTGGGCTTTTAGTTTATATTTCATAAGACCATGGAAGCAGAATTTGGGTATCTGACCCTTCTGCAGAATTTAGGACCCCATGTGCGTTTGGCCTACCTATTCCAGTTCAATTGAATCTTTCCGAGCACCTATGGTGTGCCAGGCACCCTCCTAAATGGGAATACAATATTAATCCAGATACATAACGTCTATATCCAAAAGGAGCTTCAAGTTGACTTGGGCAAAGAATACATGTCATAATGGACTGTTTATGTAAATGATGGGAAAGGGTTGGGGTTAGGGTGTGAGATTACGTTAGAACATGTTACTTAAAAACAGTATGAATGATGGACATTGTAAGTCAGGTTTTTTATTATATCATAGTCATATAGCCCTGTTCCTGTCAGTTTTTCCTGCTTCCTTTCTCTCATCAAGATCACTCCCTTCCTCCTCAGATCACCAAGTCCTCCTAGCTAGAGAGGGCCTTCTATTCCTCTCCACCTAAACTTATATAAGCTACTGTGTTCCTCATAAAGACATGTTAATGAAAACGAACTTCCACAGGATCTCTAGTCCATTGAAATACATTAATTTTTGAGTCTCTGCACACATTTTTATTTCCTAGATTTAAGTCTTAATTGCAATCGCATACAACTAATATTTCTTGGAATAAAACAGCAAACACAACTGTCATAAATATTACTTTTTTAAAAAAAGTTACGATTATTTGATGTTGAGGACTCCATCCTGATTTCAATGAATTAATTCATTCGTTCCATTTTAAAATGTCATCTGCGTTATTTGTGTGTATAAATTTTCAATAATTGTTTCTGTTACAACCATCAATATAAAGTAAATGATACGGCTCCATAGAAGGCCTGTAAGATTTTTGAAATTAAAATAAGTTTTTAAATATGCTGTCATGATCATTGAAGTTGATGATAAAATTATTCCATTGTTTCTATTTCTCCCAAGAACCACCATCTAATCATGAAAGCTAGCTAAGTAATAATTTTCAGAGTTCCTGAGTTCCAGAAGTAAAATTCTTTAAGCTAAACAGCTTGTAAAGTAACTTTTGCTTTATAATTATTATAATTTTTGGTGTTATTTATGCAAACTCAATGTACTCATAATCAAAACACTGACAAATGCAAACTTATGTATTAAGTAAAATAAAATATACAAGTGTGATATATCATTGTTTATAATTCTACATACACATGTAAAGAAAAATGGAGGAGCTGTTAAATGTGTAGCTTCAAAGTAAGTAAACTAGAGGAGGCAACCTAAAGATCAGAGGGATCCAAGGGGCAAAGAGCAATTAGGAAGATTTATAGTGCCTTATCACTTTATGGTATCATATCATCTGTGAAATATTGAATTAAATTAATGTCCTTACTGATTTGGTGCCCTCTGAAGGTTCGTTGAAAAATCGGACATGAGGCAGATTAATAGGAAAAAAAAGCAGACAAATTTACAATGTGCATGGGGAGAATCAGAGTGATTGCCCACCCCAGAATGTGGTTCAGAAGTTTATACACCATCCTAGAAAAACAGTTTGAGGGAGGGAGAAGAGGAATTCATTTGAGAGGATTACTAGGAAAAATGAATGGATCAGGGAAAAGAAATTAAATTTCTACCTTATCTTGTGAAATGAGCTCTTCAGGTGTGATTCCATTCGTCTTACAGGGATTCAATTTTGGTGAGTCTGGATAATAGGCAGATAAAGGTTGGGGAGGGGGAGAAGGTCTAAGAGACTTTGAGGCTTCTGCAGTTCAGCTAGTCACCATGCCGTAGTTTGGGGTATTGGTTTCTGAGCCCCAACATTGACAATAAGCACTAAAAATAAATATTTGTTATTTAAATTAACTACTTAATGCATTATACATAATTAGATTAATTTATGATGTATTAACATATTTAAAGTATAATATAAACAAAATATTTGTAAATTAGTTATAAAGAAAAAATTATATTAAATAGAGGTTGGCTTTCTGCCTGATATTTTATGTACATTATCTCCATTGTTTTTTTTTATTAATTTTTTTTTTTTTAGATGAAGGTCTTGTGATGTTGCCCAGGCTAATCTGTGACTCCTGAGCTTGCACAATCATCCCACTCCTGGACTCATGCAATCCTCCCACCTCAGCCTCCAGAGTAGCTGGGACTACAGGCAGGTCACTGAGCCTGGCCTCTATTGATTCTTATAGTAACTCAAAGAGGTAAATACTGTAGGGGCTAAGGGAAGTTTCACAGATAACCAACTGACAAAAGGCAGGATAATGGGAGAAATTTAATAATGTGCACGAGGGAGAATTACAAAGTGATTACCCCAGTCCCCAAAGGGGTACAGGTTATGTAACTTTTTTCATAGGGGAAGGAGGAGATGGGAAAGGTAGACAATTCCTTTGAGGGGCAATAAAAGATTGTTATAGAGAATAAATGGACCACAGAAATAAATTAGGTTGTAAATAATTGTCTTCATAATTTATGTATTTATTTTGAGATAGAGTCTTACTCCATCACCCAGGCTGGAGTGCAGTGGCACAGTCTCCACTCACTGCAACCTCTACCTCTGGGATTCAAGTGATCCTCCTACCTCAGCCTCCTTAGTAGCTATGAACACAGGTGTGCACCAGTACACCTGGCTAATTTTTTTTTTTTTTTTAGACGGAGTTTCACTCTTGTTACTCAGGCTGGAATGCAATGGTGCAATCTTGGCTCACTGCAACCTCCGCCTTCCAGGTTCGAGTGATTCTCCTGCCTCAGCCTCCCAAGTAGCTGGGATTACAGGCATGCGCCACCACCTGGCTAATTTTTTGTAAACTTTGTAGAGACGGGGATTCACCATGTTGGCCAGGCTGGTTTCGAACTGAGCTCAAGGGATCCACCTGCCTTGACCTCCTACTTAGTGCTGGGATTATGGGGAAGAGCCACGGCATCTAGTATGTCTTGGTAATTTAAATGAGACGGAGAAGAAGGCATTATATTGAAAAATCCATATCCAGTCTTCTTTTCTGCAATAATGAAATAACTAGGGAGGGAATAGAAGGCAATTCTGTTTCTTTCGTTAAGAAATTTTCTTGGTCCGATTAGGAAATGTCAGAGTTCCTTCGCATGTATAGGAAAGAGAAACAAGACGAGGTTAGAGGGGCTTTGATTCTGAAGCTTATTTCTGAGGCCTTTCAGTGTTCAAAAGCACTCAGCATGCCCAAGAACCACATTTTGGGGAATCATTCTGCACCCCAACAGTACCGTCACTATCCTGATCTAACTTTGTAGATGAGCAAAGATTTAAAGAGAATAAACAAGTCACCTCGTGTCTGATCGGTAACAAGTCAGCTTGAGTCTGATAGGTAAACATTTAATCTAAAACCAAAGTTTTCTAATTCCAGAGTTTCAGCTCTTAACTACTTTGTAAACAAAGAATTGAATACTAAGAGATTATATTAGAATAGTTATAGGAGTTTTATAATTTTCAAAGGTGGTAAAATAATTTCAGAGTGGCCG
Organism: Chlorocebus sabaeus; assembly: GCF_047675955.1. Lineage (NCBI taxonomy): Eukaryota > Metazoa > Chordata > Mammalia > Primates > Cercopithecidae > Chlorocebus > Chlorocebus sabaeus. The sequence continues at coordinate 27,555,994 of NC_132920.1, read as the reverse complement.
GGCGCAGTGACCTCACACCTGTAATCCCAGCACTTTGGGAGGCCAAGGTATGTGGATCACGAGATCAGGAGTTCGAGACTAGCCTGACCAACATGGTGAAACCCTGTCTCCACAAAGATACAAAAAAATTAGCCGGGCGTGGTGGTGAGTGCCTGTAATCCCAGCTATTCGGGAGACTGAGGTGGGAGAATCGCTTGAACCCTGGAGGTGGAGGTTGCAGTGAGCCGAGATGGGCCATTGCACTCCAGCCTGAGTGAAAGGACAAGACTCTGTTACAAAAATAAAAATAAAAATTTCAGAGTATAACCCTGTATTTACTAATAAGAAAGAAAATTAAATATACGGAAACAAAGTTGTTCCATAATGGTTGATAACAAATCTTTAGTTGGGTCATGTAAAAGTGTCTTTTTTAAAACCTACAAGCATCCAAGCGCGGTGGCTCACGCCTGTAATCCCAACACTTTCTGAGGCTGACGCGGGTGGATCACGATGTCAAGAGATCAAGACCATCCTGTCCAACATGGTGAAACCTGGTCTCTACTAAAAATACAAAAAAATTAGCTGGGCGTGGTGGCGCATGCCTGTGCCGCGCTACTCGGGAGGTCGAGGCATGAGAATTGCTTGAACCTGGGAGAGGGAGGTTGCAGTGAACCTAGATCGCGCCACTGCCCTCCAGCCTGACGACAGAGCGAGACTCCATCCCCCTCCCAAAAAAAGCGCCCGCCCCACACACAAAACCTACAAACACCAATTTTCTAGTTATAAGAACTTGTTTTAAGGATATTAATTCTATTCCAAATAAGTCCTAACTCTAACGCAATTATTATCAAAATCTCAAAGAGATTTTTATTCAAACTTCACAAAAGGTCTCCAAAGTTGCCAAGAAACCTTGGTGAAACAGATTAGGAAATTTGGAAAGGAAATAATGAGGAGATCCGCAGTACCAAATCATGAGACCTCTAATTCAGTTTTAAATGTTAATGTAATAAAAATTTAAAGTTTGGTGTAATAAATCATACAAATTTCAATATTGGTCCCAAGCATAGAGAAAAAGTAAATTTATTTTGAATGTTGAAAACATTATTCTTAAAATACAGCGGATTAAAAAATTGCTGGGGAACTGATTAAAACTGTATTGATAATTCCTAAGAAAGACACTATTTTATCTCTTTAATAGAAATTGATTAAACTGTAATCAATATAAGGAGGTTACAAAACGCCATATACAACACTGTATACATTTTCTTGGAAAAATATGTGCAACTGCTTTGCAAAATGCGTTATTAACTAGCACTAGTGATCTCTGTGTGATGGGATAACAGGTTGTACTTTCTTAATTTCTTGTTCTTTCTTGTTTTCCCCACAGTATTGATGTATATCTTCTGCGTTCAAAAGCAATTTTTTAAAGCCTTATAACGTGGTAACAAAATAGTTTGCACATTACAAAATTCAGAACACGGAAACAAGAAGCTCGCCTTTTTTCCCTATTTCGGTTTGGCCCTTTCGATTTCCCCTCCCCCACCGGGGCGGGACTTCCCGCCGACTTCTTTCAGGTTCTCAGTTCGGTCCGCCAACGGTCTTATAAAGGCGCTGCCTCAGGCCAGAGTCCTCACAAGGCGTTGTGTGCGACTCGTCTTGCTCGTCATGTCTGGCCGCGGCAAAGGCGGGAAGGGTCTTGGCAAAGGCGGCGCTAAGCGCCACCGCAAGGTGCTGCGTGACAACATCCAGGGCATCACCAAGCCGGCCATCCGGCGCCTTGCTCGCCGCGGCGGCGTGAAGCGCATCTCTGGCCTCATCTACGAGGAGACCCGCGGGGTGCTGAAAGTCTTCCTGGAGAACGTGATCCGGGACGCTGTGACCTATACGGAGCACGCCAAGCGCAAGACGGTCACCGCCATGGATGTGGTTTACGCGCTGAAGCGCCAGGGTCGCACCCTCTACGGTTTCGGCGGTTAAGCGTCCGAGTCTACCAAGAAAAGGCCCTTTTCAGGGCCCCCACTTTCTCAGTTGAGGAGCCGTGATGCTTGTTTTCCCAGATTCTCTCTACTGTTTGCCCGCACCTGCTGAGTTTGCCCTATCGGAGCATGCGTCCCTCCCTAGTCGCTGTAAGTAGTTATCAGTCACTAATCGCTTTCCAGTACCAGTAAATACAATACTCAACACAGCTTCTTTCAGGTGTTCCAGGGCTTACTGTCATGGCTCACTGTAGCCTCCCGATTAGCTGGAACCTCGCGCGCGCCACCACACAACGCTAATTGTTTTTCCAAAGACCAGATCTGCGTATGTTTCCCAGGCTAGTTTCAATATCCTGGCCTCAAATAATTGTCTCGCCTATACCTAGTGTTGGCATTACAGGAGTGAGGCACCACACATGGCCACGATACTCTTGTTGAGGTTTTAAAGTTAGTTATATTTAAGTGCCAATTTTCGCAGTATAGCTGGGGAGGAAAGTCAAGCAGTTGTTACATGTTTCTGGCACTGTAAATCCAACTGCTGGACACAAGACCTTCTTATGCAACAACCTTTAATCCGTGAACCGTAAATAAGTTTAGTTTATCGGTTTTGGCCCAATTGAGAAAAGTGAGAATTTGAATCCTTGAGTAGAAATATGTTGCTACTCAGTACAACAAAGAATGATCACAACAAAGACTAACTTACCCTTTGTTACTGAACGTGGGTCACAGCTTTACCGCTGAGAATTCCTCAGCCTTTGAGTGTTCTCTTATTTACAATTGAAGTTGATAAGATGGTATTAAAAGTGAGATTCCTACTAAGTAAACTTAAAGGCCTGAAGGACCAGTGATTAATGGGAAGTGCTAATAAGTCATATTTGAGGTTATCCAACCCGAGATTCTGATTTAATTGGTTTAAGGATACCATCACCTTGTAGGTTAGATTTAAAAAATAATAATTGCATTAAGGAAAGAAACTTGGTAAACAGAAAGTTTTCCTTCCTGATTCTTACATGCTATCACTTAGACAAATCTCTGGTCTACATGGCTGGATCTCTTTCTGCTAAATTCTGTGCTACCCTGTAAAAAAGAACTGAGATTAATAAAACGGTAGTGAGAACACAGGGAAAGATAAAAATCATAGCAAGCCTATCCAGTCATGCTGTAGTCATCCTCATAAGGCTAGAGAAGGATCTTGCCTTTCATTTACCACACAAAGTGTAAGTACAAACTTTAAAAAGATAGGATACTATAGGAATAATGAAGATGTCTCCATTGTCAAAAACTGTGTGAAAAAATGCACTTGACACAGGTCTTTCCTATGGCTTCATAATAGACAAAGATTTAATTACATAATTGCTGGCTGAATCTAGAATACTAAAATGTGGCTGTTAGAAAATGTTGCTGTCTGGGCCTGGTGTCATGCCTGTAATCCCAGCAATTTTGGAGGCCAAGGCTGGCAGATAGATCTAGGCCAGGAGTTGGAGACCATTCTGGCCTACATGGTGAAACCCCATCTCTACTAAAAATACAAAAAATTAGCCAGGCGTGGTGGCACACGCTTGTAATCCCAGCTACACGAGAGGCTGAGGCTGAGAATCGCTTAAACCTGGGACTCAGAGGTTCCAGTAAACCGAGATCACACCTGTGCCCTCCAGACTGGGTGACAAGAGTGTCACAAAAAAAGAAAAAAAAAAAAGATTGCTCTTACCTGGGGATGATGGTCAGATGCAATTACGGGTTATGGGCCTGGCATAAATGAGTAATGCTAAGTGTTTCACACTAAACATACTATTGTCAGTGTCCTAAGTGCTTTTTATTTACCAATTCATTTACACTTATTCTTTGTCTTTTTTTTTTTTTTTTTTTTTTACTTTTTGTGGTAAACAGGGTTTCACTACATGGCTTAGGCAGGTCTCCAACTCCTGGGCTCAAGCTGTCCTACCACATCTACCTCCTTAAAAAGCGGAGATTACAGGCATGAGCCACCTGGCCCAACTCATTTAATCCTTACAACAACCCTTAGAGCTAGGAACTATTTTTATCATCATCACATAATTGTTTACAAAAATACAGAGGCTTAGAGAGCATATGTACCTCAACCCAAGATCCCACGACTAGAATATGATTGTTACAGATTTGATTGCAAATAATCTGCTTCTTATGATTGTGCTTAAAATTTTCACCATGTCACATCGCTTTGGTGGTGTAAAGTTATAAAACATTTACGTCTTAACTTTAAAAATGTATTTTTGGCCCAGCGTGATGGCTCATGCCTATAATCCTAACACTTTGGGAGAATGAGACAGTCAGATTGCTTAAGACCAGGAGTTCAAGACCAGCCTGAACAACATCCTGAGACCCCCTTCTCTACTAAAAATACACAAACATTAGCTGGGCATGGTGGCCTGCATGTATAATCTCAGCTACTCTGGAGACTGAGGCACCAGAACCACTTGAACCCAGGAGGCAGAGGTTGCAATGAGCGGAGATCCTGCCATTGCTCTCCAACCTGGGTGACAGAGTAACGCTGTCTCAAAAAAAAAAAAAAAAAAAATATACACACACACACACACACACACACACAGATATACATAGTTAAAATATATATATTATTTTTTACATCTTAAAGAGAAACGTTATCATTTATATCCAAAAAATTTATTTAGGCCCACTTAGCAATTCCAGATGTGACAAATTTTTGGGATTTAAAACTTTTTCATGTAAAATACAATATTTTTCCCTTAACAAAAATTCAAGTTAAAAAAAGTATAATTTAAATTCCCCTATGGTAATTACTTGGACTACAAAGTTTTGTACTTTTGCTTTAACTGAATCAATGCCACTATTATTGTCCTTCCAGATCTTTTGATATCACCAATTACACATCCATCATTTTCATGATCATAACGAGTGACTGAGCCTCACCAAAAAAAAAAAAAAAAAAAAAAAAAAAAAAGCTTTACTCACTGGATTTCATTTATGAATTTAAACTTATAAAGCTCTTTCAATAAATCAAGTATCCAATGCCAGATGAATCGATACAGAAAATGGGGCATATATACAATGGAATACTACTCAGCCTTAAAAAAAATGAATCTTGTCATTTCTTACATTATGCTAAGTAAAACAAACCAGGCACAGAAAAACAAAAACTGCATGGTATCACTTACATGAGGAGTCTAAAAATGTTGAACTCAGTAAAATGGTCCCTGCCAGAGAATGAGGATGGAGGTATAATGGGACTCAAGAGGTATAAATTCTGGAGATCTATTTTAAAGCATGGTGACAATAGTTAATGTACTTTATACTTGAAAATTGCTGATAGTAAGCTTTAAATGTTCTCACCAGAAAGTGAGATGGATGTTAAGCTCGATGTAATCATTCCACAATGAATGTATGTCAGATCAGATTGTACATGTCATAATTTGTCATATGTTAATGAAAGTGGAGAAAAGTAAAAAATTCTCTTAAAATCCCTTAAGAGGCCGCACGTTAGGAGGCCAAGGCGGGCGGATCACGAGGTGAGATGAGACCATCCTGGCCAACATGGTGAAACACCATCTCTACTAAAAATACAAAAATTAGCTGGGTGTGGTGGCGCATACCTGTAATCCCAGCTACTCGGCAGGCTGAGGCAGAATTGCTTGCACCCAGGAGGCGGAGGTTGCAGTGAGCCGAGATCGCGCCACTGCACTCCAACTCGCTGACAAAAAAAAAAAAAAAAACAAAAAACAGAAAACAAAAAACCAAATACTTGTGGATTTAGGGGTTTTTCAAAAACGATTCCGATGACCATTGTCAAGTCACTACAGGGACTACAAGAGTTACTGGTACTGCACATTCGCCATTACGTAAACAAGCTTATGAATTTTGAGCAAGTTTAGACCGCCTTACAACTCGTAATTAGTTTTACCAACAGTGACCGCGGGTGGATGACCACGTGTGCCGCTGTCCAGAAAACTGCTCGCCCCAAAACTGACTTGCAAGCAAATTTCCGGCCCTACCAAATCCAGTGTTACCACTCCTCAGCTGAGAAAGTAAGGGGGCCCTGAAAAGGGCCTTTTATTGATAGGAAATGACGACGCTCAGCCACCGAAACCGTAGAGGGTGCGACCCTGGCGCTTCAGCGCGTAAACCACATCCATGGCGGTGACCGTCTTGCGCTTGGCGTGCTCCGTATAGGTCACAGCGTCCCGGATCACGTTCTCCAGGAAGACTTTCAGCACCCCGCGGGTCTCCTCGTAGATGAGGCCAGAGATGCGCTTCACGCCGCCGCGGCGAGCAAGGCGCCGGATGGCCGGCTTGGTGATGCCCTGGATGTTGTCACGCAGCACCTTGCGGTGGCGCTTAGCGCCGCCTTTGCCAAGACCCTTCCCGCCTTTGCCGCGGCCAGACATGACGAGCAAGACGAGTCGCACACAACGCCTTGTGAGGACTCTGGCCTGAGGCAGCGCCTTTATAAGACCGTTGGCGGACCGAACTGAGAACCTGAAAGAAGTCGGCGGGAAGTCCCGCCCCGGTGGGGGAGGGGAAATCGAAAGGGCCAAACCGAAATAGGGAAAAAAGGCGAGCTTCTTGTTTCCGTGTTCTGAATTTTGTAATGTGCAAACTATTTTGTTACCACGTTATAAGGCTTTAAAAAATTGCTTTTGAACGCAGAAGATATACATCAACACTGTGGGCAATACAAAAAAGTGACCGGGCTCGGTGGCTCATGTCTGTGATCCCACCATTTTAGGAGGCCAAGGTGGGAGTGTACCTGGACGTCAGGAGTTTGAGATCAGCGTGAGCAAAATAGTGAGACCCCCATCTCTACCAAGAAAACAATTAAATTAAATTAAAACATTAGCCCAGCGTGGTAGCACTTACACCCTAGGAGGCCCTCTTTTTTTTATATATACATATTTAAAAAAAAAAAAACCAGTGCAGTAACAACAGCCTGTTATCCCCATTTTCCCATCACACAAAGAGCTCTACTGCTAGCTAGTAAGATATTTTGGTGAGCAGATAAATGCACATTTTTTTCCTACAATATGTATGCAGTATATGGCATTTTACAACTTCGCGCTCTTATTTTAATCAATTTCCCTTATCTAAAGAGTTTACAAAAAGTGATTTTAATGTCTGCTTATTATTTCTCCTCCTGAATTCTCCCTACTAAAGTGTTAACCAATTCCCTAGGAATTTATTAATCAACAAGATTTTTTAAATAATTCATCTTCTCCCTGTTGATTAAGTACCACCTTTAACATTATACATACTCGGAACTATTACCAAAATTCTATTCCGTCTATAATTTAATCAAGATGGTTTGCAAAAGGGAATCTTTGTTCACAGTTAAAAGTTTAGAAAATTCACATTAGGAAAATTTTTAAAAGCAGTAATTTATATCTCCTTAATATTCCATCATAGGAATTTTCTAGGTCCACTTTAACAATATTTCTAGTATTTAGCAAAATGTGCTTTCTAATTTTCTTTTTCCTATTTTAAAAGAGAACTGTACAAAATTTACTTCCTGAGGAAAATGTAGAATTGAAGTGCTTTGTCACAAAGGATGCAGATTTTAAGGTAGTTTGATGACTGTTACTACATTTTCCTCAAAAGTTTTATTCCATTCACTTTTGCCAGCAGTAACTGTTCTTGTGTATGTTTACCATCATTGAGTATTATGGTTTTTAAATTCCGTGTTACATTCAGAATTTACTTTTGGTTTTGTTGATTGAGTCTTGAGTTAATGAACTAGTTACTCAGCAAGATTTATTGATTTGTTTATAAGTAATAAATTGTCATCTTTAATATAAGCTTGTTTAGGCTGGGTGTGGAGGCTCATGCCTGTAATCCCAGCACTTAGAGAGGCCAAGGCAGGCAGATCACTTAAGGTCAGGAGGTCAAGACGAACCTGGCCAACATGGTGAAACCCTGTCTTTACTAAAAATATAAAAATTAACCGGGCATGGTGTCACATGTCTGTAATATCAGCTACTCAGGAGGCTGAGGCAGGAGAATCTCTTGAACCTGGGAGGCAGCGGTTACAGTAAGCTGAAATTACACCACAGCACTCCAGGCTGGACAACCAAGCGAGATTCCATCTCAAAAAAAAAAAAAAGAAGGAAAAGAAAAGAAAAAAGAAACCTATAAACTTTATTTTTTCCTGTAAAAACTGGCCACAAAGAAATTATTTAACTTACCTTGTTTGACTGTAAGTCGTAAGACCACCGTTCCATGTACAAAAGAAATACTACACAGACAGCCCAAGAATCTAGACAGGCCTGGCTGGATTTCCCCACTCAGTCTCTTAGCATTAGATCATACTCCTTATGTCCAATCATATTTCTACATAGCTGTCCATACTTTGTTGAACCTAAGCATAAAAATGGACAATTTCCCCTGTATCTTTAAGTCTTCATTCTGAAGGCTACTGTGTACATGTTAAATAAATGTGTATGCCTTTTCTTCTATTAATCTGCCTCTTGACAGGATTTTCAGTGAAGCTTCAGAGTACAAAGGGAAAGCTTTCCCTGGGCCCCAACAAGTTCAATCATATGGTCAAGGATTCAATCAATCCTGCCTACATAATGAAACCCTCATAAAAGCTCTGAATACCAAGGTCAGTAAGTTTATTGGTTTGGGAACACATAAATATCCTAGGGAGGTGACTGCTGGTTCCACATAGAGATGGCACAGAAGCTTTGCCCAGGACCCTTCCAAGACTTGCCCTATGTGTCTCTTCATCTGACTGGTCCTGATTTGTATTCTTTATGATAAAACTATAATCATAAGGATAGCACTTTTTAGATTCTATGAGTCATTCTAGCAAATTATTCAACATGAAGGGGTAGTGGGAATCCCTGGATTTGAAGCCAGTTGCTCAGAAGAGCAAGTGGCCTGGGAACCCCACTTGCAGCTGGTGTCTGAAGTTGGGATAGTCTTGTTGGGAAATGTGCCCTTTAACTGGTGAGGTCCAGCTAACTCCAAATAATTAGTGCCCGAATTGAACTGTAGTAAATCAGTTGATGTCCAAATAATTAGAAAGCAATTCATGTACACAGTTAAAAATTTAGGAAATTCAGATTAAGTAAACTGAAAAATATCTATAAATCACAGTCCAAAGATTATCCTATTAACTTTATGACATCTATCTATTGAAATAGTCATCTTTTCATATATTTAATATTTTTTACATGCATGGATACACTGTGAAATTCTTTTAACTCTAAAGAAACTGTAATCCTGACACAATTTAACATGTAATTTCTTTGTTTTTCAGTGTTTTCATGTAGATATTTACTTTGGAGAATAGTGAGGAACTCAGCCTCTGCAATGGAACAAACCTAGACTTAAATTGTGACTTCGTTGCAGACACTTTTGCTGTTTATGTCTTAATTTCCTTATCTTTATAATGAGAGTAAAGACAATAAGAGTTACTCCACAGGAAGCTGTAGGAAATAATGGAGATAATTGAGCAAAATGGCTAGACTAGCTTAGTAAGATCTCACTAGTCATACATATGTAATTTATGTTTATTATTTATTGATTAATATTTTACTGATATTCAATTACTTAACTTTTTGTATAGATTTAAATTCACATTTATGCTATTTGCACTAGTCCAAATAAAGTACTTAACAATTCTTATGTCATTTACATTTCTAATATATTTGAATAAATGGTTAGAGTTTTATGTTTTGATATAACTTCTAAAACAGCTATTAGAAGATATTAATAGCTAAAATAAAAATAAAATATAATCAAATGAAGACTTTTTTTTTTTTTTTTTGAGACGGAGTCTCACTCTGTTGCCCAGGCTGGAGTGCAATGGCTGGATCTCAGCTCACTGCAACCTCTGCCTCCCTGGTGCAAGCGATTCTCCTGCCTCAACCTCCTAAGTAGCTGGGATTACAGGTGCGTACCACCAGGCCCAGCTAATTTTTTTTGTATTTTTAGTAGAGATAGGGTTTCACCATGTTGGTCAGGCTGGTCTCAAACTCCTGACCTCGTGATCCACCCACCTCAGCTTCCCAAAGTGCTGGGATTACAGGCATGAGCCACCGTGCCTGGCTGAAGACTCTTTTTGAGGCGTGTTCTTCATTTCCCACTTCGAACATCATCACAATTACAATAAAGAGAATATGTTTATACATACAGTTAAAATCAAGACATACATTCATATCATAAATCAGATTTAATATATGAAAGAAAAACATTGGAAAACCAAGAAGATAACTAAGAGAGTAGAAAGTTTGTCAAAGTATGTCATTAATTTTGTCAGGAAGATCTGGTTTTCCTGGAAGCCTCATGTGGGAGGAAAAAATTATTTTCCCTCTACACTTCTGAGTTCTCAGCTAAAGCTCTTGTGACAAAAGACACATTAAGAAGAGAAAAACAAACAAGTTTATTAACATGTGTACAGCACATGTCACAAGTGGGAGTACCTAGAAATGAGTAATTAAAAATGTGACTTAAAACTCCAGTTTATATACAGCATCTTTAATAAGATCAATAAGTTTTTAGAGAAATTAAAAGACAAAGGAAAAGGATTTTGAGTCTGTAGGAGTAACAAATTGTGGGAAGGCAAATGTATAGTAAACTAATGGTAGATAAAGGCTGGTTAGTAAAGTTGTTATGCAGATTGCTCTGGTGCCCTCTCTAGGCTGATGAGTCCTCTCTGGTGATTATTTTTTGTCCTCTCTGGTAGATAGAGGAGGAGCCACACCTCTGCACATTTATGTCCTGCCTTTAGGCAAATAGGGAGAGGGCAGAGTTTTCTTGTATCTGCTTCTTCTCAGTGGCCCTCAACTCAAATAATCTTTATGTCAATGTGGTATATTTTGGGGTGGTGTGTCATGCCACCCTTCACTCAGAAAAAGCTAATCTCTACCGAAAAAGAGAATCCAGGCCGGGCGCAGTGGCTCACACCTGTTTTGGGAGGCCGAGGTGGGCAGATCACGAGGTTGGGAGATTGAGACCATCCTAGCTAACACGATGAAACCTCGTCTCTGCTAGAAATGCAAAAAAATTAGCGGGGCGTGGTAGCGGGAGCCTGTAGTCCCAGCTACTCGTGAGGCTGAGGCAGAATGGCGTGAACCCGGGAGGCAGAGCTTGCAGCAGTGAGCCGAGATCACGCCACTGCACTCCAGTGTGGGCGACAGAGAGAGACTCCATCTCAAAAAAAAAAAAAAAAAATTGGAGCAGGACATAGTGACTCACACCTGTAATCCCAACATTTTGGAAGGCCAAGGAAAGAGGATCACTTGAGCACAGAAGTTTGAAAACAGCCGCAGCAACATGGTGAAACACTGTCTCCACCAAAAAAGATACAAACATTAGCTGGGCGTGGTGGTCTGTGCCTGTAGTCCCAGCAACCCAGGAGGCTGAGTTGGGAGGATTGATTGGGCTTGGGGAAGCCAAGGTACAGTGAGCGGTGATTGTGCCACTGCACTCCAGCCTGGGCAACAGAGCGAGACCTTGTCTCAAAAATAATAATAATAAACAATTTTGCCAAGATTTCTGGAAAGTATTTTCCTACTTTTTTTCTTTTCTTTTCTTTTAGGTGTAGTCTTGCTCTGTCGCCAGGCTGGAGTGCAGTGGTGTGATATCAGCTCACTGCAGCCTCTGCCTCCTGGATTCAAGCAATTCTTCTGCCTCAGCCTCCCAAGAAACTGGGATTACAGGAGCGTGCCACCACACTCTACTAATCGTTGTATTTCTGTAGAGATGGTTTCACCATATTAGCCCGGCTGAACTCAAACTTCTGACCTCAAGTAATCCACCTGCCTCAACCTTCCAAATTTCTGGCGTTTACAGGCATGAGCCACCACACTCAGCCTAATATTTTTTAAAAATCTTTTGAGCTTTTTTTCTAACATGATACTCATGTATCAAGAATAGATGCTTCATCTAATGGGATTGTATTGTTGGGGCTCAGAAACCGATTCCCCCAAATATGGAGTTTTGACATACTGAACTGAAGAAAAATCCTGAAGGTCTTTCTGAACTTCCTCCTATTCCTGTCTCTCATTTCTCTATCTGAAATCACAGAATGAAGTTGTTCTCTGAAATTCCCTTATCTCTCTAAAGTATAGACCTGCTAAAGAAGAAAGCAATTACCTCTGGTCCCTTCTCTGAGTCTTCCTTAACTGAAAACTCATATTGCAAGAAGACGGAAGTCTGTCAACACACTGAGACAAACCTTTGTCACAAACCGTTGTCTGGTCTGTGGGCCAAACAGATTTTGTCCTAGGCTGTTATATGTTATTCAAGTCTATTGAATTCCCCTAAAAATCACTTAATACCCTCTAAAATAATCCACAGTTACCCATCTCCCTTTTCCCTAAGGAAAAGGGTATGTAATCATCTCTATTCTATTGCTTGGGGCATGGGGGGGAGGGGGAGGCAGTAATCACTGATTCTCCCCTATGCACATTAATAAATGTGTATGCTTTTTCTCCTATTAATCTGCCTTTTGTGAGTTGATTTTTCACCAAACCTTCAGAGGACAAAGGGGACATTTTCCTTTGGATTCTACAGTTTCAATAGACAACCAAAAGTAAAAGTTAGCAATTATGTAAATATGCTTCACTCTTTGAACGTATTATTCTTACTTATTCCATTAATATTTATATGTCTTTGCTAACATTATGATAATTTATTGACTAGAATCCTAAATTGGAAATTCCTAGCATAAATCACACGTGTTAGAAAATATTTTTCAGGTTGGATTTCTTTAAGGAAGTGTGAGGATTCAAAGGCTCTGGAAAAGCAATCTCAGTGCAGATGCCTTTTTAATCTTTACAGGTATGAGTTTTCTCACAATTTTAAAAATTGATTTAAGCATAACTAGAATATTTCTGGCAATTTAATTATAACACATCTACAGAACACTCACTAAGTATTCACAGTAATATTAAGAGCAATTTTTTTTCCAGTTCATTTTCTTTGATTTACCTGATTGATTGATTGATTGATTTTGAGATAGAGGCTTGCTCTGTTGCCCAGGCTACAGTGCAGTGGCACTATCACGGCTAGGCTCACTGCAACCCGTCTGCGGGTTCAAGCGATTCTCCTGCCTCAGCCTCCTGAGAAGCTGGTATTACAGGCACGTGCCACCATGCCCGGCTAATTTTTGTATTTTTGGTACAGACAGGGTTTCTCCATGTTGGCCAGGCTGGTCTCAAACTCCTGATCTCAAGTGGTCCGCCCGCCTCGGACTCCCAAAGTGCTGGGATTACAGGCATAAGCCACCGCACCTGGTCTAACCCTCCACATATTGATTCATGACTTTACCTGTAACTTCTGCTTCCCTAAAATGTATAAAACAGTTGCATTCTGACTGCCTCAGAACCACTTGCTCATGGTCTTGGGGAATTGTGTCTTCCCTAAGCCACGGTCACTCATACTTACTAATAATCCTCTAAAATATCTTGGGCTGGGCGCGGAGGCTGACACCTGTGATCCCAACACTTTGGGAGGAGGCAAGTGTATATCACCTAAGGTCAGGAGTTCGAGACCTGTCTCACCAACATGGCGAAACTCCCTATCTACTAAAAATACAAAAATTAGCAAGGCATGGTGCCACACGCCTGTGGTCCCAGCAACTCGGGAGGCTGAGGCAGAAGAATCGCTTGAACCCGGAAGGTGGAGATTTCAGTGAACCGAAATCGTGCCATTGCACTCCAGGCTGGGCAAGAGTGAGACCCCACCTCAAAAAAAAAAAAAAAAAAAAAAAAAACACATGTATGTGTACATTTATATGTACGAAGCGAGTCCTAAAGGGTACCTAAGGGGAGACAAGCTAACAGCGAACTGGCTCTTTCTTGAGAAACGTGGACGGCTCTGAAAAGAGCCTTTGGAGTGTGGGTCAGAGCAGACCTGTAACTGCAGCGAGGGGCTCACTTGGAGCTGGTGTACTTGGTGACGGCCTTGGTGCCCTCGGACACGGCATGCTTAGCCAACTCCCCGGGCAGCAGTAGGCGCACGGCCGTCTGAATCTCCCTCGAAGTGATGGTCGAGCGCTTGTTATAATGCGCCAGGCGTGACGCTTCTCCGGCGATACGCTCGAAGATGTCGTTAACAAAGGAGTTCATAATCCCCATAGCCTTGGAGGAAATGCCGGTGTCGGGGTGGACTTGCTTCAGCACTTTGTACACGTACACGGAGTAGCTTTCCTTGCGGCTGCGTTTCCGCTTCTTTCCATCCTTCTTCTGCGCCTTGTTAATGGCCTTCTTGGAGCCCTTTTTAGGGGCTGGAGCAGATTTTAGTGGTTCAGGCATGGTGAAAAACAGAAGACAACAATCCTAGGGCTGTTTCGTCCTCTTTATTTAAACGCTATTATGCAAATTAGGAGTAGAATAGGTCACTGCTTATTGGTGATTATCCTTGGATGACGTCAGATGCCAGTTTTGCCCAATCAAAATAGGTATCCTGCATAATTGAGTCCTATTGGTCTAAATAAAAATCAAACGTTAGCCAATCGAACAGCTTCCTTTTCGCGCCCAGAAGAGGCTATAAAAACTGCGTTTTTCTACTTTCGTCTGTCGTTTTTAACTGTATAGATACAGGCCTTTTGCCATGTCTGGGCGTGGTAAGCAGGGAGGCAAAGCTCGCGCCAAGGCCAAGACCCGCTCTTCTCGGGCCGGGCTTCAGTTTCCCGTGGGCCGAGTACACCGCCTGCTCCGCAAAGGCAACTATGCCGAGCGGGTCGGTGCTGGGGCGCCGGTGTACCTGGCGGCGGTGCTGGAGTACCTGACCGCCGAGATCCTGGAGCTGGCGGGCAACGCGGCCCGCGACAACAAGAAGACTCGCATCATCCCGCGTCACCTCCAGCTGGCCATCCGCAACGACGAGGAGCTCAACAAACTGCTGGGCAAAGTCACCATCGCACAGGGTGGTGTTCTGCCCAACATCCAGGCCGTGCTGCTGCCAAAGAAGACTGAGAGCCACCACAAGACTAAGTAAAGACCGAGTTGAAAAGCGCACAGAAACAAAGGCTCTTTTCAGAGCCACTTTAATAATCATGAAAAGATGACACGAGTCCGTTTTCAGCTGCTTTACCACTCGACAACACACTCATGACGTTCCGGTTTTAATTTTTAACCTCTCTGTGTACGTTGCCAGAATTTTAAGATTTTTTTTTTAAGTCCTTAATGTAGATACTAACTACTAACAAGGTACCTTTGCTAGCGCCTATTTTTAGGGGTTTTGCCTTGGTGGCCAGGTTGGTCTCAGACACATGACCTCAGGTAATCCACCCGCCTAGGCCTCCCAAAGTGCTGGGATTAACAGGCGTGAGCCACTGTGCCAGGCCAGTTTGTAGTATCTTAAAGGCATTTTACTGGGACACAACTTTGGCAAAAATCAGCATCTTACTGGGAGTTACATAGTAGATACTGGTGGGATTTTATTTATGATTCTGGGAAACTGGGCTGTAAGGAATGTAGTATAGTATTCAGTTTTTAATATGCTTACTAGGAAAAGTATATGAATTGCTACTAGACATATTTCTCTAGAGTTTCATAATCTCTAGATTGAAAACGGTAGAGTTCTCAGCCCTATTTCCTGACCTCTAGGAAAGGAGCTACTTGATGGGAATGTTTAAACAAAAACATGCAGTTTTATGTTTACCAATGTATACACTTGTCATGTTTTATTTTGTTTTCTATTTTTAATTTTTGCACTTACAAGAGTTTGGAATAAAAAAAGAAAATTCGCCTTAGAAGCCTTCCAATTAAGGGTCTTTCAAACATACACATATTCTGTAGTGACCCAATAATTACATGTACATATGTTAGGGTGCTGCTGAAATAACATGTTAAAAAATAATAGTTAACTTCATTGTATGTGCTCTGATATTTTTGTTTAATTCTGTATGTAATTAACCTTTTCTTACCTGAGTGTTATGTTACAAATGTATCCTGTAAACACTGCTACAATTAGTAAGTGAGTTAAATACTTAGTAACTGCCGGGTAAGTAGATGGTCAAGCATAGTAGTCCAAGGTGGTGATGACTGACAGTAAGGATGGTTCTGAATACTTACTAAGTTGATTCCAAGAGCACTAATGGGTGAATAACTACACTCAGAAAAAATATGTCTTCTGAGAAAAGCCAAAGGCTATTTTAAGAATAGTGAGGTCAGTTCTTCATGTTATCTTTTTTTTTTTTTAAGACAGGGTCTCGCTTTGTCACCCAGGCGGGAGGACAGTGATACGATCTCGGTTCATTGCAACCTTCGACTTCTGGGCACAAGCGATTCTCCCACCGCAGCCTCCTGAGTATCTGGGACTACAGGCGCACACCACCACACCCGGCTAATTTTTTTATTTTTTGGAGATATGGGGTTTCACCACATTGCCCAGGCTGGTTTTCAACTCCTGGACTCAAGCAATCCACCCACCTCGGCCTCCCAAAGTGCTTGGATTACAGGCATGAGCCACCGCACCCGGCCTGTTGTCCATATTACTGTATGGGCATGTCAAGGTCCTTTTATTTTGGGCCTTGAAAAGGATTGTCATGCCACTTATGAGTTTTGCCATCTCAGGAAATTCAGACACAAGAATTATGTCCTTTTTTAAATTTATTTTTTATTTGTTTGTTTTGTGTTTTTGAGATGGAGTCTCCCTATGTCGCCCAGGCTGGACTGCAGTGGCGCTATCTCGGCTCACAGCAACCTCCACCTCCCGAGTTCAAGCGATTCTCTTGCCTCAGCCTCCCAAGTAGCTGGGACTACAGGCACATGCCACCACACCTGGTTAAATTTTTTGTATTTTTAGTAAAGACGGGGTTTTACCATGTTGGTCAGGCTGGTCACGACCTCCTGACAAACAAGCTTAGTTGGATGGTTACCAGACTATTGTAATTCAGTGCATGGAGTGTTTTGAAAAGACATATTCATTTCCACATAACTAGAACTACTCACTGTCCCCTGAATAAATAATTCCTCATGTAATCATAACTGGAAATTTAGCTGGGAGTATATTGGCTGCATATCTCCAGAAGAGGATGCCCTACCCAGCCAGCAAGAGTATTGATTAGTGAGCCCTTCCTGACTTATTACTAGCTGTTAGTTTCCCAGAACAGAAAGAAGGAATGCACTACTTACACACTCAACAATACCCATCGGTTTAGCAGTTGGCCCCACTTAAGTGTCCCAGAGGCATTGCTTCTCTCCAAAATAGTGTATCTTCCTTTCCAGAAGAAAGCTAATTTCTGAGAGGGGAACACTCTATTTTGTTTTGCTTAGGGTGTTGATTCCAATTAAAAGTATTAGAGCATTATTTTAATTTGTAAAATATTAATCATAAATTACTTATTGTTCTAAATTCCATATATGTGGAAATAATGAAATCATGAACCCACACACAAGAAGATGTGGATGAGCAGATTGTGAATGTTGCAGTAGTGATCTTGATATCGAATTTCCAAAAAAGTGTATTAAGAATGTAACCAATTCTAATAACTGAAGATACATAAATAGCCAACTGAAACAAGAGAGTTAAAACTGCTTTTTAAAGCTCAGTGTAAAAATACTATGATCTTTCCTTTCCACTTACATCCTTCACAAGCTAAGCTAAGGAGAGACAGAGATGATAACACACATACACAAGCCAACTAGCCAGGGAAAGTCTTGAATACTTGTAAGAATGCTAGAGAGCTCACAGAAGAAAAGTTATAGAAATCTAGCATTCTAAATACAAGAATGGATGAGGTAAGGGCTTTCATGGCCCACAAGAAGCTGATTTCAACACATCTAGCAAGCTGATGTATTTCTTTCATTTGAGATTTTCCATGTGGTTATCTTTCCTTACTATTATATAGCCATGCATTCATTCATTTATCCAACAAATACTGATCAAAAGCTCCTATATTACTGGAGATATGCGAGTAAACAAAAGTTCCTCCTGTCATGAGCCCGTATTTTAGAACACACAGGCAATACATCAACAAACTATTGTACAGCATGTAGTGACAAATTCTAGGGTGAAAAAATTAGGTGGGGATTATACAGATTTTATTTAGTCATACAAAGCCTCAATGAGAAGGTAACATTTAAGTAAGACTCAAGTATTTTATCCTGTGCTCAAAACAATTACCACAGAATTCCCTACAAGGCAGTCTTAATTTTGGAAACTCCTGACAGTTCAAAGTTTTAGCCACTGTCAGAAGTCAGATAAAACACTTTCTCTCATACACATATTTTTATATGGGGCTTCAAAGGGAATTTTCTCTGGCGGGCTCTCTCCAGACGACTTTTAATCCCCAAACCATCTGTCATTAACTACACTTAAGAGATTTAAGCAGGCCCAAAATTCGACTTGAAAATTTCAAAAACAACACTGCTTAGGAAACGGGGGGCGGGAGAGGGGAATGTTTTCACTTTAGCCAGCATGAGCTACATTACCCTGAATTTTTCCAACTTCAATTCAACCTTAGTTTTATTCTTGGCGTGTTGGCAAGGAATATACACACACTACAGTATAGGTTGGCAGAAAATTAGAACCACCATACGGTCAAAACCGGGCTGCGGAGATGGGCAGGTAACACACAAAGGAACTTTTGGCTACACCCAATGCTTGCGGAAAGCTCCCAGATTATTAAATGTTAAGATTTACAAAACTAACATTTTAACAGGGATAGGCTGAGCCTTACAAAACAGATTGTATAACGTCTGGAAATGGACCCTATCTGCTATAGGCAAAACAAGTACCAGGAAGAATACCTCAGAGAAACAGATCTTTTCAGCGCGCAAGTGGGTGGCTCTGAAAAGAGCCTTTGGGTATATATCCTGAGTCCTTGAGACTCAAGCCCTCTCGCCGCGGATACGACGTGCGAGCTGGATATCCTTGGGCATGATAGTCACCCTCTTGGCGTGGATGGCGCACAGGTTGGTGTCCTCAAAGAGCCCCACCAGGTAGGCCTCGCATGCCTCTTGCAGCGCCATCACCGCCGAGCTCTGAAAGCGCAGGTCGGTCTTAAAGTCCTGCGCGATCTCTCGCACCAGACGCTGAAAAGGCAACTTTCTGATCAGCAGCTCGGTGGACTTCTGGTAGCGGCGGATCTCGCGGAGAGCCACTGTACCAGGCCGGTAGCGATGGGGCTTCTTGACGCCGCCGGTGGCCGGAGCGCTCTTCCGAGCCGCCTTCGTAGCCAGCTGCTTGCGCGGAGCCTTGCCGCCGGTGGACTTACGAGCAGTCTGCTTCGTACGCGCCATTATTTCAGAACCAGATTCAGTTAAGGACAAAGAGAAAGCTAGCCGCTTATTTATAGTGAGAGTCTGAAGCTGATTGGACAAAAAGTATGCTGAAGGCCTACCCAACAGTAACCGGATTGGCCAAGGACTCAAATTTTTGTTGTCCACCAATTCCTCTGACAGTCTTAGCAGTTCATGGCCTCCATATTTTATTTTCTATTTTCGCTTTACAGTTGTTCACTATACCAGTGATTTCCAGTGGAAATAAATGAGAGCAATATAAGTAATTTACATTTAGGAGCAACATTAGAACAAAGCAAGAAAAGATTAACTTTTAATATTTTGCTTAATCAAATATAGCCAACATATTTCAGTATGTTACCAAAATTAAAATTGTTAGGTATTTTACACTTTTTGGCACTGACTTTTCCAAATGCAATGTGTATTTTATATAAAATTCATGCTATGGAATTTCCAATGATCACTCTACAATTGACTAGTGGCTACAATACTGGACAAGAGAGCCATATACACCTCTCCCCTCAATTGTCTATTTTTTGATCACTTAAATTTTAAAAACTTTTGTATTTTTTTAACCAAGAAAAACTGATTCGCATGTGAGAAATTCAAGGCCTAAAAATGTCAAACAACCTTATGTGAGCTTTTCGCGTTCAGATTAAAGTAATTCCATTACAGCTTATTTTTCCAATACTCTAGAAACCTAATTCATTTTCTCTTAAGTATCTATTCCATTTGTACATCCAGATATGATTTATTAAACAGATTAAAAACATCAAGTCAGATATTTTAAAAGTGTAATTTACCATGCTGAAACAAATTAATGGTCATCTCTATACTAAGAAATCAATTTGTGTGGCTGGGGGTGAGAAAGCTCAAGAAATTTTAATTTCTATGAATTTTCAGAAAATGCTTCAAAGACAACTACCTGGCACCATAATTAACTGTTCTAATTAATCTAATTAGAAATTATTCTCTCAACTCAATCATTAATGTTCAAGTGCAATCTAATTATTCTGATTCGAGAGATCTTTCTCAGAAATAAAGAATCCAAGCCGTTGATCTAGATTTAGACTAAACGTCGAATGCTCGGTTTGTCATTTACCAAGACCAAGAATGCATTTGGCCCCAAAGCCAAAGTCATGTTTGCTTCCAACAATCTAAAAATGGTGGAGTGTCAGTAAAACCCGACAGTGAACCATATAGAATAATATACTTGGATAACGCCAAATTAAGAAAAACCAAATCTTCTTGTGTTAAGCTTAAGATGAAGGCGGTTTAATACTTTTAACGTTATCCAGGCTTTTTAAAAAGCTAATGAGATTGCCACTACCTAACCAAGTCACCGAAGACTGATGTACGTTAACCTTTGGAGTGGTTTAGTAGTAGGCGAAGACGAGAAATCATATTAAAAGTAGTGCTCAGTTCTTCCACAAAATTGTAGGTGGCTCTGAAAAGAGCCTTTGGTTCCGTTGGGATTGAGTTGCTGCAAACTATCCAGCGTTCTACTTGCCCTTCGCCTTGTGGTGGCTCTCGGTCTTCTTTGGCAGCAGCACGGCCTGGATGTTGGGCAGAACACCACCCTGTGCGATGGTGACTTTGCCCAGCAGTTTGTTGAGCTCCTCGTCGTTGCGGATGGCCAGCTGGAGGTGACGCGGGATGATGCGAGTCTTCTTGTTGTCGCGGGCCGCGTTGCCCGCCAGCTCCAGGATCTCGGCGGTCAGGTACTCCAGCACCGCCGCCAGGTACACCGGCGCCCCAGCACCGACCCGCTCGGCATAGTTGCCTTTGCGGAGCAGGCGGTGTACTCGGCCCACGGGAAACTGAAGCCCGGCCCGAGAAGAGCGGGTCTTGGCCTTGGCGCGAGCTTTGCCTCCCTGCTTACCACGCCCAGACATGGCAAAAGGCCTGTATCTATACAGTTAAAAACGACAGACGAAAGTAGAAAAACGCAGTTTTTATAGCCTCTTCTGGGCGCGAAAAGGAAGCTGTTCGATTGGCTAACGTTTGATTTTTATTTAGACCAATAGGACTCAATTATGCAGGATACTTATTTTGATTGGGCAAAACTGGCATCTGACGTCATCCAAGGATAATCACCAATCAGCAGAGACCTTCCCCCTACCTCGTCCGCATAAACTATTATATAAAAAGAGGAGACCAAGTTCTTGTTTCCTTCTTACCAGTATTACTTCATCATGCCCGAGCCGGCCAAGTCTGCTCCCGCCCCGAAGAAGGGCTCCAAGAAAGCGGTGACCAAGGCTCAGAAGAAGGATGGCAAGAAGCGCAAGCGCAGCCGCAAGGAGAGCTACTCCGTGTACGTGTACAAGGTGCTGAAGCAGGTCCACCCCGACACCGGCATCTCTTCTAAGGCCATGGGGATCATGAACTCCTTCGTCAACGACATCTTCGAGCGCATCGCGAGCGAGGCTTCCCGGCTGGCGCATTACAACAAGCGCTCTACTATCACCTCTAGGGAGATTCAGACGGCCGTGCGCCTGCTGCTTCCGGGGGAGCTAGCCAAGCACGCGGTGTCGGAGGGCACCAAGGCCGTCACCAAGTACACCAGCTCCAAGTAAATTCTCAAGCTCTTTGTCAAACCCAAAGGCTCTTTTCAGAGCCACTCACTATTATCTAAAGAAGAGCTGATTCGCTCTTCCGAACGCTGGGGGCGAGGGATCATAAATCATTTTGTTGGTCTATCTGCTAAATTAAGTTCTTTGAAAGCCTTTTCAAGTGAAATATACATGAGGTACGTGCATATAGCTGCCAACACCATAGAGGGTCCGACCTTGGCCCTTGAGGGCATAAACTAGGTCCTTAGCAGTGTCGCGTTTTGCTTGTTTCGTGTAAATCAAGCGCACCCGGGATCACGTTATCCGGAAATGCCTTGAGTATCCACGGGTTTCTAAAAAGATGAGACCAGTGAAGCGTTTGACACCGCCCGGCCAGGCGGTGGGTTTGGGATACCTGGATGTTGGCGCAGCAACTGCGGTGGCGCCCCCTTTACCCAATCCCTTCCCACAGTTGCGCAACCAGACATGATTTTAAGGCCCGACAAAAGACCCAAGGTAAAAGCCAAAAACAGCACTAGGGAAACAAGGCTGGCCTTTTTAATCATTCAGACTAAATTGGAAACTACAGGGCTGGGTGCGGTAGGCTTGTGCCTGTAGACCAAGCACTTTGGGAGGTGGAGGCGTGCTGATCGCTTGAGCCCAGGAGTTCGCAACCAGCCTCGGCAACATAGCAAAACCCCGGCTCTGCAAAAAGTACAAAAATTTGCCAGGAGCGGTGGCGCGCCCCTGTTGTCCCAGCTACTTAGGGGGCTAATGTGGGAGGATGGCTTGAGCCTGGTAGTTGGAGGTTGCAGTGAGATGAGATCCGCACCACTGCACTCTAGCCTCGGCAATAAAGCCAGGTCTTGTCTCAAAAAAATAAATAAATAAATAAAAAGTGATCAGTGAAAGTTAACACCTTGCCTTCTCCTAATTGTCAATACCTGCTAGCAAAAGATGCCAAAGTAGATTTTTAAAAGTTTTTCTTGCTGTCACCCAAACCCAACTGTTTTTCGTATACTATTTACCATCAAATTTACTAACATTTTTTAAGCATCTGCTATTCACCATGGGCCAGTCATAGTATTCTGCTATAGGTATGGGAAATCCTGAATAAGTCTCCCAGACGTTAATTCTCAATCATTGCTGGTGGCCCCACAAATTGGTAGTGCTTTCATAAAGGAAAATTTGGTAATACCTGTCAAATTTTTTTAAATGAATCTATCTTTGCATCAGAAATTTCACCCCTAGGAATTTACTATTTTTGAAAATATGCAAAATAACATATACAGGGGTTTTCAGCAGTACTGTTTGTAGTATAAGACTAGAAGCAATTTGATTAGCAATAAATTACAGTACATCATTCTATCTAGTAAAAAATAAGAAGGCTCTTTTTGTAATTATTTACTGCTTATTATGTGCCAGATAATGTCCTAAAAAGCTCTCTGCATACATTAAATCATTTAGCTTTCATAACAACTTTATGATAAATTACTATTTTTATACCTGTTTTACAGATCATAAAATGGGGGTTCAGAGAGCTTGACTAAATTGCCTAAAGTGTGAAATTGTACAATGGGAAAGTTGTCAATCAAAATGAAATCACTAATGTTAAGAAAATCCTGACACACAGAACCAAGAAAGGCCGTAAAAAGAAGGTTCTCATGCTTGTATGCCTAATAACAAAAACTATCACAAGAGACGGTAAGAGCCACAACCATAAACACAGGCCATGAAAACCTTACACAAAAAAATACTTCTACAAGACCATTTGCCCAACAACTACCTTCCCAACTTTAAACTGGCATCGCCCTTGTTATTGTAACCCTCCTCGTTTTTTTCTTTAAAAACCTTTGTCTTCCTTTACCTCCCTGAATACACATATACTTTATAGCATATGGATTCCCATTACAATGCTTTATTCCCAAATAAATATATTTTTCTTTAGAGAGCCTCTATGTTACTTAGGTTGGTAACAGGTGATAAGTAGTGAAAACATGATTCAAAACCAGAGTCTGGTTTCAGAATCCCTATTTATAACTGTAGCAGGACCAGCCACAGACAAAACCTCTCAGACACTGAGTTGTAGAAGGAAGGGCTTTATTCAGCTGGGAGCATCAGGAAGCTACTGCCTTAAAATCTGAGCTCCCTGAGTACACAATTTCTGTCCCTTTTAAGGGCTCACAACACTAAAGATTTCATATGAAAGGGTCGTGATTGATTGAGCAATCTAGGGGATACGTGACAAGGGTTTCATGCACTAATAGTTAGAGAGAAACAGAACAGGGCAAGGAGTTTCACAATGTTCTTCTATACAATGTCTAGAATCTATGAATAACATCGGTTTGTAAGTTATGAGTTGATTTTTAACTATTAGGTTTAGGCCAGACAGACCCAGACCCTGTTTTAGGCCTGGCGCCAGGCTGCCTGTCTTTGGTTTCACTTCCTTGTTTTTTTGTTAAATCAGGTACTGAGTGTGAAACAATATAAAACAATATAAGAAGGTCTTTCTCTTTTCTCATAACCAGTGTATACTATACAGCTTCTCCAGGTACTAATAATGGGATGATCTCCAAAATTTGCTGTAAAATGCAAAAAAAAAAAGCAAGATACAGGATAATGTGCAGTAGAATTTTGTGTGTGTTTGTCTGTGTGTATAAATGTAAAATATTTTTGGAAGGATACTGGATAAATTGCTAACAGTGGTGGCCTCTGAGGAAAGAGAAAGTTGGATGTCCTAGAGATAGGGATGGATGGATGATCTTTTCATTGTAACCTTTTTATGGTCTTTGAATTTTGAATCCTATGTATGTATTGTCCACCCATAAAAAAAAATAGTGTAAAGAATCACTTCATTTGATTATCAGTAAAACACACATTATAAGATGATAAATGCTACAGTAAAGATATGAATAAAAAGCCTAAGGAGCACAGAATAAATAATATTACGGGTGGGAGTGGGAAGAGTGCCAAATAGCATTCTAGGCAATAAGAAAATGGGTGTCACGTTCAAAATAGCAGAAATATTGTGGTGTGGCTAAAGTCAGGGGTAGGCAGATGGGATTACCCATGGGCCTGGGCAAGTAGTCTGTGACTATGCTACACCAGTGGCCTCCTGTATCATGGCAGGCTTCTCAAAATGAGGACTTCAAGATAAAACAACTAGATATAACCTGATAAGGACTTACTAAGTGAGATTCTGAAATACTATACACACAATTCCAGATGCCAATTTAACACTATTTATATAAATGTTGTTTAAATGAGCAGACTCTAAAGTTATTTGCTAATCCAGCAGTCATAGTTTTCTTTGTTGGTCAGACCATGTGGGACAAAAAGCAAAAGAAATTACTATTAGTACCTTTTAGACTCTTACAAGTATTTATCACCAGTTAAAAAGAGAAATGTCAAATAGAGCATCGTTTTTTGTGGTTGTTGTGTTTTTGTTCTGTTTTTTTGAGACGGAGTCTCACTCTTGTTGTCCAGGCTGGAGTGCAATGGAATGATCTGGGCTCACTGCAAGCTCCGCCTCCTGGGTTCAAGCAATTCTCCTGCCTCAGCCTCCTGAGTAGCTGGGATTACAGGCAAGCGCCACCATGCCCAGTTAATTTTTGTACTTTTGGTAGAGACAGGGTTTCATCATGTTGGCCAGGCTGGTCTTGAACTCCTGATCTCAGGTGATCTGCCTGCCTCAGTCTCCCAAAGTGCTGGGATTACAGGTGTAAGCCACCGTGCCCAGCCCAAATAGAGCATTGTTACCATCACAACATATAACTAAATAAGCTAATGAACCAAAATTGCACACTGAATGGATATGTATCTATGGGATATTCAACAGTGTCTGATATTGGACAAACCCTTTTCAAGTGATGCTCTGCAATTATATTAACTTAGAACAAACTATTTGGTGGCAGTTTTGGATACTGGTACCACTATGATCTGAATGGTTACCTCTAAATATTTATGTTGAAAACAAAAACAAAAAAAACAAATAGTTATGTTGAAGCATAATCCCCAATGTGGTGGTATGAAGATGTGGGGCCTGTGGGAGGTGAATAGGTCATAAAGATGTTGTCCTCATGAATGGGATTAGTACCCCTATAAAAGAGGGAGCTTGTTCACCCCCTATACCATATGAAGTTGCAAGAAGACGCTATCTATGAAGCAGAGAGTGAGCCTCATTAGACCTAGAATATGGTGTCTCCTTGATCTTAGACTTCCTAGCCTTTAGAACTGTAAGAAGTAAACTCCTGTTACTTGTTAGTCACCTAGTTTAGTATATTTCGTTACAGTGGCCCAAACAAACTAAGATGCAAAACCCCATATTGAACAGGAAAGAGAAAATCTAACACATCAGATCACATACTTTGACTATCTTTGTGAAGAGACCATGCCCGTACTTTTTTTTTTTTTTTTTTTTTTTTTTGGTGAATGATTTTGTTCATTAGGATTTTACAGGGCCAAGCGCGGTGGCTCACGCCTGTAATCCGAGCACTTTGGGAGGCCGAGGCGGGCAGATCACCTGAGGTTGTGAATCTGAGACCAGCCTGACCACATGGGGAAACCTCGTCTCTACTTAAAACACAAAATTATCTGGGCATGGTGGTGCATGCCTGCAATTCCAGCTAGTTGGGAGGCTGAGTCAGGAGAATCGCTTGAACCAGGGAGGCGGAGGTTGCTGTGAGCTGACATGGCGTCATTACACTCCAGCCTGGGCAACAAGAGCGAAATTCCGTCTCAAACAAAAAAATAAAAATTTATAGCCAGGCGCGGTGACTCATGCCCTTATTCCCAGCACTTTGGGAGGCCGAGGCGGGCGAATCACTTGAGGCTAGGGGTGCGAGACCAGCCTGCCCAATACAACACGGTAAAACCCCGTCTCTACTAAAAGTTTTTTCTTAATTAGGCAGGCATGGTGTCCCGCCTGTAATCCCAGCTACTCGGGAGGCTGAGGCAGGAGGATCGCTTGAACCCGGGAGGTGGAGGTTGCAGTGAGCCTAGATTGAGCTACTGTACTCTAGCCTGGGCGACAGTGCTAGATCCTGTCTCAAAAAAAAAAAAAAAAAAAAAAAAAATTTTTTTTTGCAAGGCTATGTTCTGAAACTTTATTAGTAGGTATTAAATTATAAGAAATAGTAGGCCTGAATGGATATTTGACATGAGGAAATAGAAAAAGACTGGAAGAGGATTTTATTTCATAACAGGAGAATAAGAGAGCATACATATCCTTCAACAGGGTTTTATTGTCTACCCTCTAGGCGATCCTTCTCTCAAATGAACATTTTGGTTTATTGTCAGGAATAAGGGTATTTTTTTTGTTTTGTTTTTGTTATTTTCATGTTTAACGTAGGTACAGTCCTCAACTTCTTTCACAAAAGCTTTCTTCTAAATTGATTTTTTTTTTTCATTACAACCTCATGTTCCCCTGTAAGAACTTACTCTTCAGTCTGTCTCAGAACAAATTTACAAGATACGAGCTATAATTGAATAATCATAGCGTTTAAGGCTAGAAAACCTTAAGCAACGTCAGTACATTTGTGCTGCTATAACAGAATATCTGAGATGGAGTAATTTATAAAGAAATTTATTTTTCTCGGCCAGGCGCGGTGACTCACGCCTGTAATCCCAGCACTTTGGGAGGCCGAGGCGGGTGGATCACGAAGTCAGGGGATCGAGACCATCCTGGCTAACACAGTGACACTCCGTCTCTATTAAAAAAAAAAAAAAATACAAAAAAGTTAGTCAGGCGTGGCGGCGGGCGCCTGTAGTTCCAGCTACTCCGGAGGCTGAGGCAGGAGAATGGCGTGAATCCGGCAGGCGGAGCTTACAGTGACCTGAGATCGCACCACTGCACTCCAGCCTGGGCAACATAGCGAGACTCCGTCTCTGTGGGAAAAAGAAAGAGACATCAGACTGTTACTGTGTCTGTGTAGAAAGAAGTAGACAGAAGAGACTCCATTTTGTTCTGTACTAAGAAAAATTCTTCTGCCTTGAGATACTGTTAATCTGTAACCCCACCCCCAACCCTGTGCTTGCAGAGACATGTGCTGTGGTGACTCAAGGTTTAAGGGATTTGGGGCTGTGCGGGATATGCTTTGTTAAACAAGTGCCTGAAGGCAGTATGCTTGTTAAAAGTCATCACCATTCTCTAATCTCAAGCACCCAGGGACACAAACACTGCGGAAGGCCGGCCACAGGGACCTCTGCCTAGGAAAGCTAGGTAATTGTCCAAGGTTTCTCCCCATGTAATAGTCTGAAATATGGCCTCATGGGAAGGGAAAGACCTGATCATCCCCCCATCCCGACACCCGACACCCATAAAGGGTCTGTGCTGAGGAGGATTAGTAAAAGAGGAAGGAGGGCCTCTTTGCAGTTGAGATAGAGGAAGGCATCTGTCTCCTGCTCGTCCCTGGGCAATGGAATGTCTCAATGTAAAACCCGATTGTATGTTCTATTTACTGAGATAGGAGAAAACCAGCCTTAGGGCTGGAAGTGGGACGTGCTAGCAGCAATGCTGCTCTTTATGCACTGAAAATGTTTATGGAGATGGTTGCATATATGGACATCAAAGCACAGCACTTTTCCTTAAACTTATTCATCACACAGAGATCTTTATTCATATGTCTTCTTGCTGACCTTCTCCCTACTATGATCCTACTGTCCTGCCACTTTCCCCTTTCTGAGATGGTAAAGATAATGATCAATCTGTACTGAGGGAAGTCAGAAACCGGTGCCAGCCTGGGTCCTCCATATGCTGAGCGCCGGTCCCCTGGACCCACTTTTTCTTTCTCTATACTTTATCTCTGTGTCTCTTTTCTCAAGTCTCTCGTTTCACCTGATGAGAAATGCCCACAGGTGTGAAGGGGCAGACCATCCCTTCACGTCTAAAAAAAAAAAAAAAAAAAAAAAAAGATTTTTCTCACAGTTCTGGAGGCTGGGAGTACAAGATTCAGGTCCCAGAATGTTCCATGGCTGGTGAAGTTCAGGTCTCTGCTTCCAAATTGGCACCTTGTGTCCTGTGTCTTTAGGGGAGGGTTGTGGGGGGTTAACACTATGTCTTCCCATGGCAGAAGGGCAAAAAGGTATGAACTCCCTTCCTCTGTCAAGCCCTTTTATAACAGCATTAATTCATTCCTGAAAGCAGAGCCCTCATGACTTAAACATTTTCCAAAAGACTCCACCTGCCAACCTTGTTGCACTGGGGCTTAAGTTTCCAACACATTAATTTTGGGGGACACATTCGTACCATACCAAAGAAGGTCCTGCAAACCTGACATTCTCCCTAGCCTGTCTTCCTCTGCAATGTTTCCATGAGCTTCGGTTGTTATAACCTGGATATACTGATGGAACACTTCAAGCAGGGATTTTATTTATTTATTTATTTATTTATTTGAGATGGAGTCTCGCTTTGTCACCCAGGCTGGAGTGCAGTGGTGCAATCTCGGCTCATTGCTACCTCCGCCTCCCAGGTTCAAGCGATTCTCATGCCTCAGTCTCCCAAGTAGCTGGGAGTACAGGTGCACACCACCATGCCCAGCTAATTTTTGTATTTTTAGTAGAGATGGGGTTTCACCATGTTGGCCAGGCTGATCTCAAACTCCTGAGCTCAGGTGATCTGTCTGCCTCGGCCTCCCAAAGTGATGGGATTACAGGCGTGAGCCACTGCACCCGGCCTTTTCAAGCAGAGATTTTATTGGGATGTTTGCATCTGAGGGATATATTCACAATAACAAAACTTATAAGAAAATAGTAAAGCTAGAACTCATTGTGTCAATTATAGTGGAAGATGTGCCTAGACTTAGAACTGACCATAAATTGTTAATCAGAAATTGCTTTAGTAAGTAACAAATCAAAGTAAATGAAACAGCCTGGTTACTAAGGAACAGTTTCATAATTTTGAATGGGATTAAAACTTGTCTCTCTTACTTTTGTCTTAAACAGCCACGCTGGCAATCCAGCATGAACTAATGGTTCCTTGGTTGGTTTTGGGCTACAACTCATTAACAATCATCATGCTCAGTTTGCCTTTGTTCCAATTCCAAGCAGGCCAACCACTTTCCCATGTACATATTGTAACTGCCCAAGGGGTTAACCTTGCCCGCTGCCTAGACAGAGCTGATTCATGAAGACAGGGGAATTGCAAGAGAGAAAGAGTAATTCACACAGAGCTGGCTGTGCAGGAGACTGGAGTTTTATTACTCAAATCAGTCTCCCCGGGCATTTGGGAAGCAGAATTTTTAAGGATAACTTGGTGGAGGGCGGCAGGAGCGGGGTAGAAGCCAGTGAGCCAGGAGTGCTGAATGGTCAAAGATGAAATCATAGGGAGTTGAAGCTCTCTTCTTGTGCTGAGTCAGTTCCTGGGTTAGGGCCACAAGATCAGATAAGCCAGTTAATAGATCTGGGTGGTGCTATCTGACCCATCCAGTGCAGGGTCTGCAAAAAATCTCAAGCACTGATTTTAGGAGCAGTTAGGGAGGGTCAGAATCTAGTGGCCTCCAGTTGCATGACTCCTAAACCGTAATTTCTAATCTTGTGGCTAATGTTAGTCCTACAGAGGCAATCCAGTCCCAAGGCAAGAAGGAGGTCGGCTTTGGGAAAGGGCTGTTACCATCTTTGCTTAAACTATAAACTACAAACTAAGTTTCTCCCAAAGTTAGTTCAGCCTATACCTAGTAATGAACGAGGATGGCTTGGAGGTTAGAAGATGGAGTTGGTTAAACTCCATCTCTTTCACTGTCTCAGTCATAATTTTGCAAAGGCGGCTTCAATATGTGTCATTAAATGGCTGGAATTTTACTTTGTATTATTTTGCATTTGACAATTTTTTTTTTTTTTTTTTTTTTTTTTTTTTTTTTTGAGATCTGTTGCCCAGGCTGGAGTGCAGTGGCTCGATCCCTGCAACCTCTGCCTCCCAGGTCCAAGAGATTCTCCTGCTTCAGCCTCCCGAGTAGCTGGGATTACAGGTGCGTGCCACTGCACCCGGCTACTTTTTTGTATTTTTAGTAAAGATGGAGTTCCACCATGTTGGCGGGGCTGGTCTTAAACTCCTGACCTCAGATAATCCGCCCACCTCGGCCTCCCAAAGTGCGAGGATTACAGGCGTGAGCCACCGTGCCTGGGCCAATTATTCAATTATTTAATATCTGAGAAATATAAGAGGTTAAGAAAAGCTCTGAGAGAATGTCGTCTATTTTATTTATGCTTATATTATGGCCAGGTTATATTTCTTTTTTTTTTTGAGATGAGTCTTACTCTGTCCCCCTGGAGTGCAATGGTGTGATCTCGGCTCATTGCAACCTCCACCTCTTGGGTTCAAGAGATTCTCCTGCTTCAGCCTCCCAAAGTATCCCAAGTAGCTGGAATTACAGGCCTAGAGTTTTAAAAATTTAAAAACTTTTAAATTTTAAAACTTATGCCTACGTTTTTGCAAAATTTTTAGTAGAGACAGGGTTTTGCCATGTTGGCCAGGCTCGTCTCGAACTCCTGACATCAGGTGATCCACCTGCCTCAACCTCCCAAATTGGTGGGGTTACAGGCATGAGTCACCGCACCTGCCAACCAGGTTATATTTCTATAGTCTTTCCAAATTCTGGGAACGAACCCCACTTGACGCCTACAACACTAAATTCCCACAGCCCCAAAAGATGCACTCAAATATTGGAGCAGTTAGCACAGTTCAGACTATCAAATGTGTTGACCTGGAATCTCATTTTCTATATGGACAAGAAGACTACAGACTGAGAGTTTTAAAATAAGATTTTGCCATTTAAGAGAATTGTGCTGCAGGAAGGAAAGGAGGTGAGAAAACCTACAGGCTTAACCAAATAAATGGATCTAACCTCCCATTCAGTGGCCACCAGATCTTCCTGTTCCTCTCCATGCAATGAACAAACATAGGAGCTAGAACCTGGTTCCTTGGTTTAAAAAAGAAAAAAAAGAAAAAACAGCCAAAACTGAGGATTTAAGGTCATCTTGACCTTTGTGAGATCACCACAAAGAAACAAATGCCATTTTGGCCACTGTGTGATCACAAACAAGTCAGTGACACTCATTATACCAGTTTCCTTATCAGCAAAATAGTGGTGAAAATCAGCCTCGTTTTATCAGGAAGTTGTATGATTAAGACAATAAGATATATTTAGGCCAGGCGTGATGGCTGATGCCTGTAATCCTAATACTTTGGGAGGCCGAGGTGGGCAGATCACTTCAGGTCAGGAGTTCAATACCAGCCTGGTCAACATGGTAAAACCCTGTCTCTACTAAAATTACAAAAGTTAGCTGGGCATGGTGGCATATGCCTGTAATCCCAGCTACTCGGGAGGCTAAGGCAGGAGAATCACTTGAACCCAGGAGGCAGAGGTTGCAGTGAGCCAAGATTGCGCCACTGAACTCCAGCCTGGACAACAGAGCGAGGCTCTGTCTCAAACAAACAAACAAAAAAGACATACGTAACAGGGAAATAATTATCATCATGCATTAAGAGGAAAAGAATAATATAGCAATTACTGCAAATTATATTTATAAGTGAGGAAAATCACTGTAGAGCCAGTAATTTTACCTATATATGACCCCATCAGCCAACTTAACAGAAATTAATTTACTTAACAAAAAACATTTATTGAGCACTTAATATATGAGAGAAAATATATTTGCATTGAGAATACATGGTGAAAATAGCCTGCTAAAATTCCTGTTCTTGTGGTACTTTGAGGTGGGATTAAATTCCATAACATGTCATCACCTTGATAAGTGGTTTAGATAAAAACACAGCAGGAAAGGGGACAGGGAACTGGAGATTGCATTTTTAAGGAGGGTATACAAATGAGGTCTCATTGAACTGTCATTGGCATAAAGTGGTGAGAGAGTATTGCTATCTGGGGGAAGCTGTTTGAGGCAGAAGGAACTATGAGTGCAAAATACCAGAGGCAGGCCTCTGCTTAGCATGTTCTGGGAACAGCAGGTTAGGCCATAGTGGTTGGAGCAAAGAGAGCCATGGGGTGGGTAAGAAGTTTTGAGCTTCATCGTCCACCTTTTTTGCTCTTAGCCTCAAAAACCTGCACGTTTTCTAAATAGCTGCTGAAAAAATGCACCACAAAATAAGAAAGAGAAAGTGCTTCTGCCCCTGCTAAGATCTAGATCTAGGAAAGCAAATGATATTCTTGTACAATGATGCATAAAGGGATAAATTCTAATAAAGGAGTCTTGTTCTCAGCCATACCCTATCACCAAGACCAGTGCCTGAAATGCATACTGAGTGATTGATACCCAACAAATGTCTCATTATTGCTTCCTGTGATAACAGTACATAGCACATAGAGGGTATCTTTGGAGGGATTTTCTTATCTCTAATCATCTACCTAAAGTTTTTTACTTTTCCACATTTTATCCCACTCTTTCAGACTCCCAGGCCAACAATTTTGTAAACACCATTTTTGAAGATACGTAACAAAGGAAACATGAACACCGATATTCACTAAGGCATTATTTATGGTGGCAAAAAATATGAGATAGGCTTGTTGGGCAACACAGAGAGTAGTGTGAACCCAAAGTATCTGAAACCAGTCTCAATCAATTTAGAAATTTTATTTTGCCAAGGTTAAGGACATGTCCGTGACACAGCCTCAGGGGCTCCTGACGACATGTGCCCAAGGTGGTAGGGGCACAATTTGGTTTTATACAGGGAGACATGAGACTTCAGTCAATATGTGTAAGATGTACATTGGTTCAGTCTGAAAAGGGACAACTCAAAATGTGGGGTAGGGGGAAGGTTCCAGGTCATAGGTAGACTACTAAGAGACAAAAGGTTGCATTCTTTCGAGTCTCTGATTAGCCTTTCCCTTAATACACAATTTACATATGAGGACAGATAGAGAAATAATCACTTATTCCTTAGTCCTCTTAGTGAATCTGCATTTTTACATAAACAATAGGGCAGAAGAAGCAATTGGATATGCATTTGTCTCAGGTGAACAGAGGGATGACTTTCTGTCCTGCCTCTGTGAAGACAAGCTATGAACTTCCATTGCCAGGGTGAAATTCAACAGAACTGTTTTAGGGTAAAGATCTTGAGGTCCACAAAGAATTTCTTTGTGGGCAAATTGAGAGGGAGGTATGTAGCTTAAAAACAAAAAAATGAAAACAAAAGCAAAAAAACAAAACAAGACCAAAAAAAACTTTGTAGCTATCTTATTTAGGAATAAAATGGGAGGCAGGTTTGCCTGTCACAGTTCCCAGCTTGACTTTTCCCTTTATCTTAGTGATTTGGGGTCCTGAGATTTATTTTCTTTTTACAGTAGATAGATACAATCCCTGTTTCTGGAGTTATTCTGGTTATTATTACTGCATAACAAGCTAACCCCTAACTTGATGGCATAAAACAAGCATATTATATTCATGGATTCTGTGGTCAGGAAATAGGACAAAGCACAGCAGGGATTGCTACCTCTGCTCCAAGATGTCTGAAGCATCAGGTATAAACTCACCAGTTTAGGGTAATTCTTGGGATAACCACTGAGGACTGGGATCATTTGGAAGCCTCCTCACTCACACAGCTGGTAAATGATGCTGACTGTGGCACTGGGACTACCAGCCAGAGCATCTACATATGTGGCCTGAATTACCTAACAGTATGGTGGCTTCCGAGTGGTCAGACTTGTCATAGAGTAGCTCAAGATTCTGAAGGCAAGTCTCTCAGGACATCGAACCAGAAGCTGTGACTTCTCATTTCAGAATAAAAGTCAAAACCCTAACAAGGTCCTACACAGCATTGCAATTGTATGTGAGAGGATGATTCAGTGGGAGAGTACAAACAAGGTTGGGAGCACAGATTTTACTGTTAGAAAAGGCCCCAGAAAACCTAGATGAAAGATCCAAGGTCGTTTTGCAAAAATTGTGCACTCCTACGGTTAATTCTTTATGCAGTATTGTCCTGAGCATTGCAAGATTTCCAGCATCTCTGGTTCTGACCTGTGAAAGGCAGTTGTACCCTAATCATTGAAACAAGCAAAACACCCAAGCATTTCCAAAATACTCCTGTAGAGGGCAGTACAGTTTTGTTTAAAAGCTCATTGTTTTATATTTAGCAGTTAAGAGCTAGTGACTCAGGGATAAATACTTGTCAGAAGAAGAGTTTACCAAATAGGTTTGTGTATGGCCCCATGGTGTAATGGTTAGCACTCTGGACTTTGAATCCAGCGATCCGAGTTCAAATCTCGGTGGGACCTTCTTGGCTCCTTGTTTTTTCACTTCTCCCACTTATCTTTCTCTCAAAACTAGAGTGCTTCCTTGTTATCCAGTCCACCATACGTCATAGTATCTGCTTAGCAGTAGTATCTATGTTAGTCCTCAGAAGTGTGAGACCACCTGTGGAAGCAAGCCCTTGTGCACTATCAACACTACCAGGAACAACTCCCCAATTCTGTAACCTGTGCCCAGACGCGTATGGGAGAGAGGCGCCTGTCTGAAATGTCTCCCCATGTCTTGATTCCTAGAAAGGAATGTATGTGTGCATAATAAATAAATGCCTGTTTTTAAAAGAATGACCACATTACTCTATCACTGGAAAAAAAGGTGTCTGACGTGAGGAGTGATAAATATCTGATTTGAGGTCAACAAACTTGTAGTGGTACTGTTCTCCCTCCAGGCTTCACTTTTTCCATGGAACGCTTTCAGTGAGGATGGGATTCAAGCCCACACATGAAAAGTGTAAGGGATTAGCAAATGGTCAGGCCACCTCATCCTATCCTGGTTGCAAATTTCTTAAGTTCTTTCTTTTGGTAAAGCCTCTGCACTTTAAGTTGATAGGCATGGTACTGTTCAAACTGCTCGTAGCAGCTCATCAGCGCACAGGCCTTGCTGTCATCTCAGAGACTGTCACACAAGTCCTTTCCCTTTTGCTTGAGACAGCTTTTTACATTTGAGTGATTGCTGCCCTAACTTGCACACATCTCTAGCCTCATCCATCACCATTCCTGCCACACACAGAGCCCAAAATTAGCTTCTAGTCACCAGCCATGGTAAAATTATTTCTATTCTTTAATTTTTCCCTCTCTCCTCATTTTCTACCTGCAAAACATTTTTGTCCTCCCCTCTACCCTCACGTTATGAGAGCTAGTTCTTTTACTCATTCTTCAAATATTAACTTAGACCTTCCAAACCTTCTTACTGATGCCTTCACTGAACTCCCTTTACAGGAGCTTACATGCCCATCTATGTCTCCTCAACACCCTAGATCTCCTTCTCACACCACCTCATAATTTAATTCTCATTTAATAAGCTCTCCCTCTTACTCTAGACAGCAAGTTCTCCTAGGGGAGAGATCAATACTGTGGTCTTTTTCACCTTTCATTTCTCAGTTTCATTGTGCCTGGCTCATGTTAGGAGTTCAAAAATACTTGCTGAGTGCATAAACTTTTATCTAATGTGATTTGATTATCCTGGAACCCAGGGTAGCCTGTCTCCATTTGGTTACACATCTTTCTGCTCTGCTTCTTCACAAGTTTCTTTTCACTCTTTTTCCTTCACTGATCCCAAGTCTACATCCACTCTAAGAACAAGTCTTCGCCCAAGACTGGAGCAGAAGTCTCCCTGGGATGAATTTCAATTATGACAATGTCTTAATGAGGGCTTTCAGTTAATAGCTAAAGTAGGGATGGGAGGTATATGATTAGATCACTATATTTTCCACGTTTTTGGAAGATAATTCACCTTGGAAGGAAGGTTCCTTTCACTACATTCTTGGCCAGTGGTCCAGAAGTCCATACATGCCTAGTTTGGGTACTTACCGGTTGTAGGGAGCCCAGGGCCTGACACCAGCCTAGCCTCGGGAAGGTAGTAACTAAACATTCTGGATTAAACTGAAGATTTTTTTTTTTTTTTTTTTTGAGACAGAGTCTCGCTCTGTCGCCCAGGCTGGAGTGCAGTGGCGCGATCTCGGCTCACTGCAAGCTCCGCCTCCGGGGTTCACGCCATTCTCCTGCCTCAGCCTCCTGAGTAGGTGGGACTACAGGCGCCCGCCACCGCGCCCGGCTAATTTTTTGTATTTTTAGTAGAGACGGGGTTTCACCGTGGTCTGGATCTCCTGACCTTGTGTAAACTGAAGATTTTTTATTGCTACCAAAAAGCAAAGATTTAAGATAAATCCTGCGTCCTTTCTGAGAATACAGGGAGAAGACAGTAACCTCTGAACCCAGCGCTTACTCTCACCATGCTCAATAGAGTTTCAATTTGCTGCTCTCATCACAGTTGGTCTGAGAAGGCTATGGGAGATAGCAGAGGAAAAGCACAGATGTATTCTTTATGCTAACCCAGAAGTCACTGCTCAAGACACAGGCACCGTTCTACACGTGGTGCACTTTTTTTTTTTTTTAAACCTATCAGGAATCCCACAAGGTCAAGAACATTGGGACCGGGTTCAGTGGCTCATATCTGTAATCCCAACATTTTGGGAGGCCAAGGCCAGTGGATCACTTGAGGTCAGGAGTTCGAGACCAACCTGGCCAACATAATGAAACCCTGTCTCTACTAAAAATACAAAAATTAGCTGGGTGTGGTGGCACACGTCTGTAATTCCAGCTACTTGGGAGGCTGAGGCACAAGAATCGCTTGAACCCAGGAGACGGAGGTTGCAACGCAGTGAGCCAAGATCATGTCACTGCACTCCAGCCTGGGTGACAGAGGAAGGTTGTCTCAAAAAAAAAAAAAAAAAAAAAAGGAACTATTTTCCTCTTTCGCATTGGAAATTGTGATTGAACTAGTATATTCCTGTCTGGCTGGTTATGTAGAGGGACAAGAAATCTATGGAACTTTCTCCACTCAGGTTTGAAATCATCCTCTCTGTAAGGACTTTTTTTTGTTTTGTTTTGTTTTGTTTTAACGAACTTTTCTTGTCTCCATCACGGTTTGAAAGTTTGGAATCTCCCTTGGAGGATTTTTACCCTCTCTCCTGAGAGTTTCCTGCCACCTCTGTGCAACGGGACCGTCCTTGACCATCCTGGACCTTAAGGAAATAATGTATACAGCGGTCCATTTCTAAGACAAAGTGCCTTAAATCTTCTTAGGTAAGCAAAATACAGAAGAAACAGGATATATGAGGCCCCTGCTTGAATAGCGTCGCCTGCTTGTCGGCCCCTCTCTCCTTCCCGCCGCCCCTTAGTTGCCCTCACTCGAACCAAAGTTCAGTCTAAGATGAAAGTTTACTAGTCTGCAAAATAGCTGGTTTTGTCTGTTCTTATCAGCCTGTCCAGCTACTTAGGTCATGAGTCAAATACTTGAAGAGCCCCTGAGCTAACTAGGATTGTAATTCTTTGTGGGCTGCAACAAAAATGCAGCAAGACAACCCTAAAGGAACACCTAAAGCCTCTACTCAACAATCTATAGGCGATATCTGGGAAGGTTGTGACCCCATCGTACTCACCCTATGAGGAACCCCGGGAGGGACCTGCGCACTAGGGCATAAATTAGTTGTTCAAAGTGTGCTGGGTGTGCCTGCTCATCAGACAACCGATCTTGCAAGACCGTTGTTAAACTCTCACTTTTGCTGTTCTCCGGGTCTCTGAGTTCATTCTTTGTGTTTGGACGGTGAATTTGTTTCTCACAGACCTAGTCTAGTCCCAACCCTAGACCTAGTCCCAACCCAGCTTTCCAGAAAACACTGAATTTAAAGATTTTGCCTAATGACAGCCAGTTGCAAAAATTCCGTTGCAAAGAAATCCAGCAGGAATCCTGATAAAAGAAGTCTGTATTATTTGCAAGGAGAGTTACTGGGTTGTGGTTTTCTTGTTTGTTTGGCGTCGGGGGCTGGGGGGTAGGGGCGGTGCTCCTTATCATCCACAAGAGGGCGCCCGCGGTCCTTGAAGACGACTTCCAGAGTGTCCGTGTGTCCGTTTAAAAATCTGAAATCCCGGAAACCAGCCCTAACCTGCAAACTATTAGATTCAATTTGCACTAAGCACGCTCTCCTTGAACAGGCATCGAATCCAGGTTAAACTACTTGGAGCAGAGCTGAATTCCTTTCTACCATTAAGGAAATTGCTGAAGCACTCGCTTCTAAATGTGTACTGAATATCGTGGCGCTCCTAGTCAGCTAAAAGCCACCAGGAGGCGTTTATAAAGATGCTAGAGTAGGGCCGACTGAGAACATCTCCAGAGACCCATCACAGCAATCAGCTGTGGTGTAGGGGGTGGATTTTCACATTACGGGCTCCCGTGTATGTGCGAAAAAGGGGCTATGCGAAGCAGGGGTGGAGAATCTTTTTTGTGTCCGTTTGGGAGTCTCCCCTGAGTATATTTCCGGTTGGTGAGCCGGCAGTAGGAGGCCCGTGGGGCCCCGCGCTGTCCTGGGAAACTCCCGAGGGGCTTTCCCCCTTCCCTTCGCCCTCTCAGTTGAGCTCCCAGGAATGCTGGGATTTTCCTCCAGTCTCGTCTTGCAAGTTCACTTATTTCAGTTTTCCGTAAACACCAACGTCTCCTCTGCGACTTTGGAAAATCTTTCCATGCACGTCCTCAAAAGCTCCATACACCACCCTAATAAACGACGATTTTTGTGAAGCAATAGGATCTGATAACAAAGCAGAATGAAAGATCTCAGGTCTCTCACAGGCTCCTCACCTGTAAAATAACGACAATAGTTCGCATCTCACCAGGGTTCTGTGAGCGTTTCATGAGGTAACAATACAAAACACTAGTCACAAAACCTGGCACACGGTAAGGGCTCGGTTTTGTTTGACAACTTCACTTGTTTTCCAGTGCAGAAACAGAGGCCCGAGGGGGCACCAAGTTTCTGAACCCCTTGGAAGAAAAGGTCTGGGGTGCGAAGGGTGGGGTGTGCTGACGTTGGAAAACCAAATCAGACTTTAGAAAGGAAGAACTAGGTCATGAAAGACTGTAGGGTATTTTTTCAGTAGGTTGGCCCCATGGTGTAATGGTCAGCACTCTGGACTCTGAATCCAGCGATCCGAGTTCAAATCTCGGTGGGACCTAGCGTTGGCTTTTAAGTTTCTGTCACGTAATTTCTCTATGCTATAGAAGCAATCATGCCATTTCTACACAGCTTTCTCATTCCTTCCCAGAGCTCTTACTCACGAACACATGAGTTTAACGGGTGGGGGAGGTTTTATCTCTTTTGTTTAATGATATATTTTCAAAACAATTTTATTTTTATGTATTTATAAGTACTTAAACATATACACTTATTTTTTATTGATTGCATACTACCACCATTAAATTTAAAAACAACTAAAACCAGAGGAAAAACACTTAAAATACAGATAATTACTGGTAATGACTAAAAATTATATATCAATTTTAAATCTGTTTCAGAATGTTATGATGGTGTGATCAGTCAGTCATAGCCTTTAAGCATAAACGTGTAATATAGTGGGTTTAAAATTCTATGGCAGATGTGGAATAGAAATATCTTTTAAAGATAGAAAAAGAATTTATGCACATTTTCAACTGTTAAATAAAATTATGCTAAGTATAGTGTTAAAGAATTCTAGTACCTGCCAAGTTGTTAGCTTTTAGGTTCCAATGCACAAAATTCACTGAGTCATTAGACACTTCTAATTTGTATTTCATCAGATGCTGGCAATTACATGCTTTAGAATGATTTAAATTTGTAAAGAAACATTTTAGAACATCACTGGAAAGCAATGTGTGAAAGTAGAAAATTATTTTTACAATTCTTAAAGATTCCAAGGGATTAAAATAGCTTAAAGACACTGTTTTGATGAAAATAATACCATAATAGGACAAAGCAATTCCCTTGTCATCTCATACTCAGACTCTTTTGTTTCTATTTTTCAAATGCATTTTTTTCTGTAAATTTCCTATTTGTGTACATTTGATTTAAGATGGTTTGTATTTTTATTGTGATTTTTGTAGACATTCATAGAAGCATATTTTTATTAAGCCATTCTTGCTCAAATATGTCTTATGTAACAGTTTCCAAGTCAATATTTTTTTCTTCTGAGTTCTCTTAATTTCCACTGCATGTTTTGTTGTTTTATGTTTTGTATTTAAATCAGTAATCTATCTGAAACTGAATTTCTTACACACTTGAGAGATCTGCCTTTGTTTTCCTTCATAGGTAAAGTTAGCTGTGCCATCACAATTTATTTTAAAATCACCTTTGGGCCGAGCTTGGTGGCTCACGCCTGTAATCTCAGCACTTTGGGAGTCCGAAGCTGGTAGATCACGAGGTCAGTAGATCGAGACCATCCTAGCTAACATGGTGAAATCCCGTCTCTACTAAAAATATAAAAAAATTATCCGGGCATGTTGGCATGCACCTATAATCCCAGCTACTAGGGAGGCTGAGGCAGGAGAATCGCTTGAACCCGGGGGGCTGAGCCTGCAGTGAGTCGAGATCTTGCCACTGCACTGCAACCTGGAATCTTTTGATTAGTTTTTTTAATACACTTTATATCACCAAAGCATTCGTCCTCTATAGTATTCAACATTTTCAGGCACAGGGAATAAAGAGATAAAGAGGAAGAGGTTGAAGACTCAAATATTCCATTTTGTAGTGTCCAGCTTCCCATAAAGAACTAAGAACCCGTTAGGCTGTTGATGAGCTTACATATGAACCAGTAGCCTGGAGTGCAGAAAACCCAGGAGTCGGATTCCAATGCTTTGGCCCAGTGGTTAGTTACCCTACTCATAATGAAGATGTTGGCGCCATTAAGCATAACAGAGTTTCCTTGGTGAACCCTGCAGGCTTTGAAGAGATCCAGGAAACAACAATAGGTCACAAACAGACCTTGGTGACTTTTGACATTCATTTGAGATATTTGGAATATGTCCCAAAGTTGGGCCAAGCTAAAAGATAAACATTTTCTTAAAACAAAAAAAGATATTTGGAAATACGATAAAGCTCAAGTTTGTATAACAAAGCTTAATCTTGAAAACAATGGTTAATTTGAAAACAAGGGTTAATTTCTCAATGACATCTTTTGATTTTCATAATCCACACCTCAAGGGCAGTCTGGCCTTCCCATTTTTCTTTTTCCTTGTCCCACTATTCCCTTTTCCTTCTCTATTTCTCCCATTAGCCCTGTTTTGTTTTCTTTATTTCCTTTCCAGCCTATGGACAAAGTAAACCAATGATAAAATATTGTCTTTGTGCTCTTTTTAAGTATATTGAAGGACTACATTTAAGGTTTGAAACTGTCAGAAGCACTAGAATCACAGCAAGCTTGTTTATGACTTGTAGCTAAAGACCTACAGATTAAATGGCAGTTTCAAATCCTAAAGTTCCATGGATGTGTTTACAGTATGCATGAATCTAAGAATTTGTGTGGGTAAATTTCATTCTAAACTGTGATACATCTGAAAGGATGACAATAAGTACAATTAATGACACCCATTGCCTTCACTATCATTTTTTTAAAAAAATTTTTCAGCCAGGGCCAAAGCTGAATGCTACCAATTTTATAATAATGCACAGTTATTAGACAAGTTTGTTTGTTTGTTTGGAGACAGAGTCTCGGTCTGTCACCAGGCTGGCGTGCAGTGGCCCGATGACGGCTCACTGCAACCTCTGTCTCCCGGGTTCAAGCGATCTCCTGCCTCAGAATCCCGAGTAGCTAGGACTACAGACACGTGCCACCACGCCCAGCTAATTTTTGCAATCTTAGTAGAGTCAGGGTTTCACCATATTGGCCAGGATAGTCTCCATCTCTTGACTTCGTGATCTGCCCACCTCGACCTCCCAAAGTGCTGGGACTACAGGTGTGAGCCACCGTGCCCAGCCCAAGTTTTATAAATCTCGATGCCATTTGAAAACCTATATGTTTGTGAGACCAGGAGTGTGGCTCGTGCCTGTAATCCTAACACTTTGGGAGGTCGAGGCTGGTGGATCACCTCAGCTCAGGAATTCGAGACCAGCCTGGGCTACATGGCAAAACCCTGTCTCTGCCAAAATACAAAAATTAGCCAGGCGTGGTGGCAGACACCTGTAATCCCATCTACTCAGGAGGCTGAGACAGGAGAATAGCTTGAGCCCGGGAGGCAGAGGTTGCAGTGAGCCGAGATCGTGCCACTGCACTCCAGGCTGGGCAACAGGGTGAGAATCTGTCTGAAAAAAAAAAAAACAAAACCGAAACCTATACGATTCTGATTGATAAAACAATCTCACAGAAAACAATTTGACAAGATAATTCCTCTAACTTTACAATGAATGGCAAGAAAATGCAGCAGAAAAAAATTATCACTGATGAAAGGACAGAGCTCAAAGTAAATTTACTTGGGACTGCTGTTTCAACAGGATTGGTAATTTGCTAATCAGTTTTCTAGTTCTTAAATTCCTTTTGCTTATAAGCATTCAAATGAAATTGACACCACCATAACTGGTTTTCAAAAGCATTTAGGTCTTTTGAGGTAGCATCATGATTTATATGTAATTATAAGCTGATTTATTTCCTAAAGAGAGAGCTTTTTCTGATTTTATATTGCCTCTGATTTATCATTAAAAACTAAAACGAAAACCTGGATGCTGGGGAATGTAGTTCATTTGTAAGAAGGCTCACTGCCTTGTGAACTCAGATGGTTAGCGGGCAAAAACAAAACCAAAACAAAACAAACAAACAAACAAACAAACAAAAAACACTCCCGGCAGAATTCAGACTTTCTGCATGAAGTTTGCCCCAAATAGAAACACACACTTGAGAAAGTCTTGGATTTTAGCTCATCTGAATAGCACAGGTGAGAATGTGCTTCCGTCATTGAGTTTCTAAGCAAACCAAACCCAGAACGAGGCTGGCTAACAATTGTTCATGACTTGCAAGCACGGAAGCAGGAGACAGAGTGAAAATTCTCCTCCTGGAATTCCAAACTGTAAAACCCTGGAGGTGGCGAGGGAATGATCCTAACAAATGGGAAGATTTCAGACTTTCATGGGGAGACTTCATTATATTTCTCATCTAAAACTAACAAGACACAAAAAATCTTTTCCAACACCAAAGGTGAAAATCATCCCAGCTGATGTGGCCTGGGGAAGTAAAGGTCAGTTTCCCAAATGCAGCGCATGCGACAATGCATGACCTGCAATGTGACAATGACAGCTTTTCAGAAAGATATCTACTTGCACTACCAGGGCCTTGCACCTCCCAGTCC
Source organism: Chlorocebus sabaeus (assembly GCF_047675955.1). Lineage (NCBI taxonomy): Eukaryota > Metazoa > Chordata > Mammalia > Primates > Cercopithecidae > Chlorocebus > Chlorocebus sabaeus. The sequence goes on along the minus strand of NC_132920.1, from coordinate 27,512,170 downwards.
CTGACCAGACTTTCCCCTGAGCAAAGCAGCGATGAGGGCAGCAGAATGTAGTCTTTCTGAGAAGTGGAAAGCAGTCAGGATTACTGAGAGGACAAGCTCTCCTTTGTGAAGCCTTGGGAATGAAATGGCTGGAATGGAAAACAGGTTCCTTATAAGTCTTTGCTTACTGTGGGTGAGGCCTCAAAATGTTCCATTCATTTCCACAAACTTTTGATAACTCCTCCAGGTGCTGGTCACTGAAGCAGAAGATGAGGCCTCTGCAATTAATGACTAAATGTATACAACTAAATATAGAATCACTGCCGGGCACGATGGCTCAAGCCTGTAATCCCAGCACTTTGGGAGGCCGAGACGGGCGGATCACGAGGTCAGGAGATCGAGACCATCCTGGCTAACACAGGTGAAACCCCCTCTCTACTAAAAAAATACAAAAAACTAGCCAGGCGAGGTGGCGGGAGCCTGTAGTCCCAGCTACTCGGGAGGCTGAGGCAGGAGAATGGCGTAAACCCGGGAGGCAGAGCTTGCAGTGAGCTGAGATGCGGCCACTGCGCTCCAGCCTGGGCGACAAAAGCAGACTCCGTCTCAGGAAAAAAATAAAATAAAATAAATAAATATATATATATAATCACACTTGTGGATCTCTTTCTCCAGAGGCCACTGGCCAAAAATGATGTGAACTAGAAAATTTTCCATCATGAATTCAATCCCCACCATGCAAAAGAAAGGTCCCCATCTTTCAGTGACTCCACAAGTTCTTCTATTTTAATCATGGTTAAACATGAGCTCTTTAAAAGCAACCAGGGTTGGGATTAGTGAAGAAAGAAGAATGGGGAGAAGAAATTTGGGAAAAACCAGTGCAGACAGCCTTGGGGCAAAAGGTAAAACTGAGCCATCCTGGGTTCTGGTGAAGACCATAACTAGGTGAAAGTCTTATCCCCAGCAAAGTGTTGATGAACTGTTATCCTGACCCAGGCACTGTATTAAGCAATGGGGACTCTAAAGGGAACAAGATCTCAAGACTGGTCCCTGCACTGGGGGAACTTGCTAGAGGGTAAAAGGGAGATATCAAAAAGAAACTAAAACATGTGGTGTTATGATGACAGCAATTTGGGTGCTGAGGAATCATAGATGGAGGCAGCTAATCTGAGATAATGGAAGCCAGAGAAGTCTCACTAAAGTCTAGGTTGAGATCAGAGGAATAAGCACTGAAGTAAAGCAAGTAAAGTGAGGGCAGAGGAGAGGGCTAAAGAGTGTTGTGGGTAGAAAATGTAAAGGAGGAGAACATGGAGTTTGGGCAAAAAAAAAAATTCACCGTAGCTTATACTTGGAAGTCAAGCGTGAGGACTGAGGGTAGAGATGCAGCAGGTTAGGGGAGCATCATCAAAGTTTAAAGTGCTCCCTGGAGCCTTCCCTACTTATTTGCTAGTCTGCACACAACATTCTATTTTAAGCAAGAGTCCTCCCTTTTCTCCATTTTACTTAAATGTCTATCATTAATATGGACTCACAGCATCTTTTTCCCCCAGTGGTTTATAACTCATTATTGTCCTTAATTATATTGGTGTTGAACTTTACCCATATTTAATTAGGGAGAGCCCCTTTTTGGGAAAATAGCCTTTGCCTTGCAAGAGTAAAGCCATCTTGAAGCAAAACAGTCATAATGACTAATATTTGACTCCTGCATACCAAGGCATTCTGCAGCAAGGTCAAAAACAATGTATGTAGCATGAATAACCCCTCATAAAGATGCTTATTTAACTTCCCCAGTGGCCATGGGTTTTGCAAGACAGTCTGAGGTGTGATCAGTTGTTCATGTTTTACTCTAAAAGCTTGCAATAGAAAGGATACTTTCCGCAGGGCAAGTGTAGGGATCCACCCTCTGGGGCTGCAGCCCAAAATGTGCCTTCTGTTTTTAAGTCCTTATTAAAGGTTTCTTTCTGAGAAACTGGATTTGTCAACCTTTGTTTGGCCTCCCAGCTCCCTGGGCCTTTGGAGGTCGCTTTGCCTATACCTGCTTATAGTGGAAAACCCTTCGAGTGGCTTCTGGATCCTTGTAGCTTGCTACCATCATTCTTTTTTTGTTTTGTTTTTTGAATGAGATGGAGTCTCACTCTGTTGCCAGGCTGGAGTGCAGTGGTGTGATCCTGGCTTACTACAATCTCCGCCTCCCTGGTTCACGCCTCCCGAGTAGCTGGGGTTACAGGCGCACGCCACTACGCCCAGCTAATTTTTTTTTTTTAATTATTATTATTATTTTTATTTTTAGTTGAGACGGGGTTTCACCATGTTGACCAGTATGGTCACGATCTCCTGACCTCGTGATCCGCCTGCCTCGGCCCCCCAAAGTGCCACAATCATTCTTTTGAACATGCTTTTATTTTCTGCATAACAAGTTGTTCCAGACTTAATTTGCATCTACCCTGCCCCAGCCCAAAATTCAATCATTTCTCAGTAATTTCCTGATTTCTTTCAGTGGGGAAGAGTATTAGAGAGGAATACCCGGGGAGTTAGTGTACTAACTGCCTCTATGATATCTGCTTCTTGGTCCTTTTAATGGAAAAACCTAGGAAATACATGTGCATGTATACACATATAATCATATGTACTTACACATGTGCATGTGCATATACACACATATTTGCATGTATTCATGCCCATACAAGTACATACACATATTTTAGAAATCATGAGCTCGGCTGGGCGAGGTGGCTTACGCCTTTAATCTCAGCACTTTGGGACGCCAAGGCGGATGGATCACCTCCGCTCAGGAGCGCGAGACTAGCCTGGGCAACATGGTGAAACCTCGTCTCTACTAAAATAAAAAAAATTAGGTGAGCCTGGCGGCATGCGCCTGTAATTCCAGCTACTGGGGAGGCTGAGGCAGGAGAATCGCTTGAACCTGGGAATCGGGGGTTGCAGTGAGCCGAGATTGTGCCACTGCACTCCAGCCTAGGTGACAGATACTCTGTCTCCAGAAAAAAAAAAAAAAAAATTATGAGCTCACATCCATACCTCCCATTTCTATGCATTCGTCTCTTCAGGATTCTTACATTCTCCCGTTCTATATTTTTATGTGTCCCTTTTCCCAAATTGAAATCCCTAATTCCAACAAGATTAGCATATTTACTCACTTGCTCTATCATATAATACATGTACGATAGTTCTGGAATTGCTTTGCCCATCTACTAACAAAAATTATCCATTAAAAGAGATTCAGTAGGTAGTTGTAACAACTAACCAAATAAATAAATAGAGTTAAAGATTTCTTTGCATTTCTCCATACACACACCCCTGTCCCCCTACCATCCTCACTCTCTTGGCCAAAGAGTGAAGGTGTACTGTCAGTTGCGCTGTCCACAAATTATGTTCTTTTCCTTTCCATGTAGTCATAATATGGAATAAAATTGAGTTCATTTGCTTTAACTTGCTTTCAACCTTAGTTTTCTCCAGTCCCCATCCTTAATATTAGTTTTTGAAAATGTAGGTTGGCCGGGTGCGGTGGCTCATGCCTGTAATCCCAGCACTCTGGGAGGCTGAGGTGGGTGGATCACCTGAGGTCAGGAGTTTGAGACCAACCTGGCCAGTATGGTGAAACCTCATCTGTATTAAAAATACAAAAACTAGCCAGGTGAGGTGGCACGTGCCTGTAATCCCAGCTGTTCCGGAGGTTGAGGCAGGATAATTATTTGAACCTGAGAGGCGGAGGTTGCAGTGAGCCTGTATCGCTCCACTGCACTCCAGCCTGGGTGACAGAGTCAGACTCTGTCTCAAAAAAAAAAAAAAAAAGTAAAATATTCACACGCTTTCAAAAGTTAAAGGTCTAACGAAAGGTAAACTCAGAGAAGTGGCCTCCCATATTCCTTGCACTCCATTTCCCCCAAGTCTCTTACCACCATTTTAGGTAACTGTTAACGGTGGAGGGTGTCCAGGTTCTGGCATCTCGAATGAAGAATTGGACAAAATGCACAAACAAAGCAATGAAGAAATAAAAGGTTTTATTGAAAATGAAAGTACAGTGTGGGAGCGGGCCTGAACAGTGGCTCAAAGGCCCCCGTTACAGAATTTTTGGAGTTTACCCCCTGGAGAATTCTATTTGTTACTTTGGAAGCCCTATGTAAACGGAGAGGATGAGGTAAAGTTACAAAGTCATTTACAGCATGTGCCCTATGGAGAGGATATTTCCTGTTATAGCTGAAGTATGAACTGGCCTTATGTTCCCTGCCTCCAGACCTTATTTTCCTGTCTCATCTCCTCCCTGAGAGATATGATCCCCATAAATCTTTATGGGAGCAAGAGGGACTGATGGTCTTTTTTCTGTAACTGCTTCATGCTACCTTGGGGTTTAGTCCCTACCTATTGGGGATCATGGAACTCTCTCCCTGTTCTGTCTAGTGGAGGGTAGCTTCTTGATGGCCAGGGGTGGTGTCTTCACATGGAGCTGGCTGGAACCTTTGTTTCATGATCATCTGAAGCTTGATGGTTTCTAAGCAAGAGGAAATGAATTTGGTTAAAATATTTAATGGGAACTTCGGGGGCGGATATCTATGCTGTCAGAAATGTTTGTTATAGAGATTTGCAGGAGAAAAAACAAAACCTGGTTTGTTCTAGAATCCATGTGTTTCCTTAAAGTCTTAGCAGAAGTAACTCCATTTTGGTTTGGTTTGGTTTGGTTTGTTGGGGCCTAGTGCATGAGCCTAGTCCGAAACAATAGCCTCCCAGAATTTTGTTAAAAAAAATCCCCTCTTTGGTCAGGTTCTCAGTTAGGTGAGAGTGTAACCAAAACTTGGGGCCTTAGTGCTACTCTCAGTTACCATCATTTTGGGCTTCTGGTCTCAGTACATCATTCATAGGTTAAGGGGTCCTCATGGTTGCACATTTCCTTCAGCTCTTATTATTCCAGTTGAAGAAAGACCATTTGACATTCTAGCGATGGTTGCATACAAGCATTTAAAACCTTTGAGGGAATACAGTACACCAGGGAGAGTAGTATTATGACTATTGGGAAGATGATACCAAGAGTTTGGAGTGTGCTGCTCACCCAAGGTCTCCATAAACCAAACCTTCTAAAATCAAATAGATCAAAGGATCAGCTAGATAAAGAGAGTTCACTCACTTGACTGAGCAATTTCTTTGTCAATCCTCTACCACTGAATTTCCACATAATCATCATTTGATGTATTTCTCCATGGGCCACAAGTGCCAGCAGCTGCATAGATACTTCTCTGTTTAGCCAATTCTATCATAAGTTTCACAAGAGAATTTAGAGTCTATTGTGTAACTATAGCCTTTACAGTAGAATTTGCTATATGACCTATTGTGAGGGATATATTTCTAATCATTGCTTGCTTCTTTTACTTTAAACCATGGAAAAAGGACCTAACAAACGATGTCTTTTTAGAAGAGTGAAGGCCTTCCGGCAATGTTCTCTATAACCCATGATGTGGGTTAAGAGGTGTGAACCAATGTTTTGTTTTTGATTATGAGGCAAAGCATGTACCTTTAAAGTTTCTTGCCTACATTGGGCCTTCATCTTTTATCTATCAAAGTATAAGTTTATCCATGTAAAAAGCTGACTAAAAACTCCTTCACAAATAAGAGTATACACCATAAGTGCCCATAACAGACACCTTTTCCACTTCTATTTTTTGTAGAGGCACGAGCAAGAAAAAAATATTCAAAGATAAGTTTCATGACAGTAGAAATCTAAATCTGTGAACTTGAGAAAAGCTGTTCACATTAAAGATGTCATCCTCTTCTTGGGAGAAATTTCTCTGGTTAGTTTTATCTTAAGGTTTCCAACGGGTACACAGCTCCAAGAGCTCGGAGGGACCCTTCTCAGTTGTGAGATTATGAACTCAAAGTTCAAGGTCCCAAAGTTTTGTTGTAGTGTGAATGGCAAGAACAGTCTTTTTCTGATGCTTCTAGGAGATTCAAACCATAAAAAGCTTTCTTTACCTGTTGAAAATACATTGTAGCATAATAATCTACTGTTACAACATCAGCCCTCTTGCAAAGGAAACCTTTTATACAACCAGAAAACATGCACTGAAAATAACATATGAACTCTCAAGCTTGGTATTTGGTTGGTGGGGACCCATGCAGGTTCAACATGTGTATCGAGAAGTGTTATTTCTGTTCAGGGCCCATCTACCCTGGTCAGGGCATGATGTTCATCCACAATGATTGCAAGGTGTTCAGATTTTGTAAATCTAAATGTCATAAAAACCTTAAAAAGAAGTGCAATCCTCGCCAAGTTAGGTGGATCAAAGCATTCCAGAAAGCAGCTGGTAAAGAGCTTACAGTGGATAATTCATTTGAATTTGAAAAACGTGGAAATGAACCTATCAAATACCACCAAGAGCTATGGAATAAAACTATTGATGCAATGAAGAGAGTTGAAGAGATCAAACAGAAATGCTCAGCTAAATTTATAATGAACAGATTGAATAAAAATAAAGAGCTACAGAAAGTTTAGGATATCGAAGAAGTCAAGCAAACATCCATCTTATTCAAGCCCCTCTTGCAGGTAAAGGGAAGCAGTTGGAAGAGAAAATGGTACAGCAGTTACAAGAGGATGTAGACACGGAAGATGCTTCTTAAAAATCTCTGTAACCATTTCTTTTATGTACATTTGAAAATGTCCTTTACAGACTTGGAACTGCTAAATTATTAGTTTATTTTTTACATAAGGTCACTTAAATGAAAAGTGATTAAAACATATCTTTCCTACATTGCCTTCTGCAAAATACCAGATATTACGAATGTTAGATTGCATCTCAGTGTTAAATCTTCACTGACAGATCTACATATGTAAATCAGGAAAATTCTACTTCTAACTATAGAAGTGAATTGTGGATGTAAAATGGTTATGCCATTTTGATAATGACACGAAGCAGCATTTGTATAATAACTAATGGCAAAAATTCATGGCTAGTGATGTATACAATAAAATATTCTTTGCAGTAAAATATTCCCTTTATTAATGTTATAGAAGGGGGGATACAACAAGGAACTAACAATTTGTATGACAGTGTCAAATGTTATTTTAATTTTAGTATTTCCTGTTTTGCTTTAGTTGTATCTTAGAAGAGCATAATGACATTGTTTGATGACGCCTAATTATGCTGGACTGTTTTGACCTGGTTTAACCCTTCTGATAGGTAGTTGTGGATGTTGGGGATGAGAACTGAATAATCTTTGCCTGGAGCGACACTGCACTCTAGAATTTCCAGTTGGGAGAATACTCAGTTCTAACTTGTGATTCCTGGTAGAACACACTTTATTTTTCTAGCGTAGCAATGATCTAGAAGCAGAGGAATCCTAGTGTCTTTTAAAAGTTATTACATGATTTTATTTTAAAAAGCTCCTGTTTTTGGAAAGTAAAATTTATGGGTATAACATCTGTTCATTATTTGCACATAAAATAAAACCATTTAAAAAGAAAAAAAAAAAAAACAGAAAAAGAAAATAACAAATGAATAAAATTCCTTTATAAAATGTTTAAATGGCCAGCCGTGTGACCAAATATACCTGAACTTTGTTTCCCCAGGAATATGGCATCAAGCATTGGTTATAAACTATTTTAAACAACTTCAGTATTAGCTGGTTTAACATGAAATTATTTTCTTGATATTTAATTAATTTTTTGTTTTACTTGGGTTAGTAGCTTTATACAAGAAAATTTGGTTGTTTCTGCAGTTTACAATAACTTAACATAACTATAATTAATAGCTTATACTATTTTAGAAATCCTATACAATTTTGAAATATATATTAGTATTACAAAAATACAGCCTAAAGAAGATTGAGCATCATTTTGGCAATCCCATGTACCTAAACATGTCAAATAATCCTGTTTACCTCTCTTTTCTGGACACTTTAGAGGCCCGCTGAAGTATTCAAAAAGCCAGGTGCCAGGGTAGAGATTTTTGAAATTGATGTTTGATTTTGGAAATTCTAGATTACCGTAAGTTATTTATTTTGCCAAAATGATGACTCAGAAATTTTAAAGAAGCAAAAAACCTTTTATAACCCTTTTGAATTTAGTCAACATGTTCACACAGAGAACCTCTTCTGTAAAAAAAAAAAAAGTAAAACATTCACACACTTTCAAAAGTTAAAGGTACAACACAGGTAAACTCAGAGAAGTGGCGTCCCATATCCCTTGCACTCTATTTCCCCCAAGTCTCTTACCGCCATTTTAGGTAACCAGATTCTCTGTTTTCTGGTTTATCTTCACACTATGTTTTCTTTTCATGAAGAAAAACAGGTATGTGTATGTTTTCTTAATTCCCCTTCCTTCTTGAAGAAAAGGTAGCCTACTATAATATTCATCTGCACTTTCTTTACTTAACACTATCTGCTAGAAATTATATCTCTTTTGTAGCCCCATAGCGCTTCCTCTTTCAGTTCATGTTACAGTTTATTCAACCAATCTCTTTCCTGGACATTTAAAGTTAGTTAAAATGCTTCTAGAAGGTAAACAGACAAAATAAAGATTGTTGGTCTTCTGAGTCTGTCCACGGAATTCTGATTCACATAATGCTTTAAATGTACCCCAGGGTTTTCTACCATTTACATTTTTAAAAAAATCTATCCAAGTAGAATCAACCATTTTACATTTAACTTCATTGTTGCTTCTCTTTCTCATAACATTCCATGTGTCTAGTTTCCATAAGTATGGAAGGAGGAGGGTATGAAAGATGTCTTTTGGCCATTGTAACAGATTGCTTTAGAGAATTCACAGTACATGAAATGAAATTAATAAATAATGCATAGAAATGAACAAAAGAGGAAAAGAAGCAGGAGGCTCCCATAGAAGCAAAAAGACAATAATGATTTACAATAACCAATGGTCTCAGGCAAAAGTCTGTAACAGTGTTTTGCCTTCGAGTGCAAGAAAATATAAATATTCAACCTCAGTGTAATTTCTATTCACTGGAAGATAGGTAATTTGTTGGAAGTTAACATGGGAATTGTCACTTCCTCTTCCCAAGTAAGATATGCCTTTCCTCTGAAATGAGTGAGAAAGGAATTATGCAAACATTTGGAGAAAGGAGAAGGAAAATGCTGAACACATATCTAAAAGTGAGATACAGCCTCTGAAAGGACTTTTAAGAGATCAAGTGTATGTATATATATATAGAGAGAGAGACAGAGGCCATCTTCTCCCCACAACCGCGGAAGGTAATTCCTCAAGAAAGGAAAAAAAAAAAAAAAAAAAAAAAACTACCACCTTAGCAGAGGATGGTTTCAATCCATCGACCTCTGGGTTATGGGCCCAGCACGCTTCCGCTGCGCCACTCTGCTAGTGGAAAAGTGTTTCTACTCTTCTTATTTATCATGTAAGTGATCAGCCATTTTTGTCACACTACTTTACATCTTTCTATTTTTCTTTCACCCTTTCTTTCCCGGTTTTTCCCTTCTCCTCTTAGCCTCTTAAGATCAGCTCACTCTAGAACCAGTTGACTCCAACAATCCCCTTCAAATTGCAAGTTGCCCTTTCCCAATCTACCAAACATGCTTCAAAACATGACATTTCTTTCTTCAAGAGCTGCTTTGAGCTCAGGAGCAGAACAGGGGAAAGTTGAGCAAAGCCCTCACAAACCCTTACTTAGAGAGAATCGAGGAAGGCATTAAGTCAGACTTACTCTCCTTAGAGAGAAAGTATATTAGCCAGTTGGCTTTGTTTCCTGTCCCCAAGAAAATTTCTTTCCCAACATGGGTATTAACTATCACAAGTATTTTTGCATATTGACCTAGAAGTATTTTTGCATATTGACCTAATGCCCTTTGCAGCTTTCCGGGCACCTGGTGTACCCAAGCAGCTCCACCTTACCCCAACCCCTATCCCCGCCGTTGAATTCATGAAAAGTGGCTTCCTACCCTAACCCTCTGGTGTTATGTCTGGGAACAGCTTTCTCTCACTCAGCGAATGTGGGCTTTCCCAGACAGGGGCCCAAACAGAGACCTTTGATACTCTTTCATCCTGTGCTATGTCAACAAAGTCCCTTCTGAAACTTTTCTTTTGCTCTTTTCACCGACTTGCTTTTCCTGTTTTTTCAGAGTTTCTCTGGCTTCAGGAAAGCCTTGTGTTTCCAGTTCCAGGTCAGGCATAGGATTGGTGGCCACTACTCTCCAGCAATTTCATTTACGTTTATTTTGTTTTGTTTTGTTTTTTTCTCTTAAAAAAAAAAAAAAAAAAAAAAAAACCAGGCTGAGACACTGAGGCAGATATACTGGGGTTAGGAAGATGTTCCAGAATAACAGCATAAGAAAACTGGCTGGAATGGTTCATGTGGACCAGATGGGTACCAGCAAAAATGAACCAGGTCCCACTAGGACCTGATCTGGGGCCACTAGATTTGGAGCCATGGGTATTAACTATCACAGCAGGGATCCCCAACCCCTGGGCCGCTGACCCGGTATTCATCCGGTAGCCTGTTAGAAACCGGACCACACAGCAGAAGGTGAGCAGCAGGAGAGCCAGTGAAGCTTCATCTGTATTTACAGCTACTCCCCATCACTCTCATTACAGCCTGAACTCCACCTCCTGTCAGATCATCTGAGGCATTAGATTCTCATAGGAGTTCTAACCCAATTGTAAACTGCCCGTTTGAGGGATCTAGGTTTCCCACTCCTTATGAGAATCTAATGCCTGATGATCTGTCACTGTTTCCCATAACCCCTAGATGGGACCATCTATGCAGGAAAACAAGTTCAGGGCTCCCTCTGATACTACATTATGGTGAGTTGTATAATTATTATATATCACAATGTAATAATAGAAATAAAGTGCACAATAAATGTAATGCATTTGAAACATCCTGAAATGATTCCCCACTCCCCCCTACCCCTGTCTATGGAAAAATTGTCTTCCATGAAACCAGTCCCTGGTGTGGAAAAGGTCTGGGACTGAGGCATCACAGCACTGAATTGCTGCTTACACTACAGGTGTTGCTGGAGGGCTCAGAAGGGTTTCCAGAAGCCAGTGAGACCCCAGCCCCAGCCCCAGCCAGTTTCCAGGTTCTTGACACCTTCGTAAGAAAGAATTCAGGGGGGAGTCAGAATGAAGCCAAAGGCAAGAAGCTTTTATTGCTAAGCAAAAGTACACACTTAGGGAAGTGCAGGTGAGCTCGTGAGAACGAGTCATGACCAACAGAGTTTGAGTTTTCTATTTTTATGGGCTCTTGTAATTAGAGGGTGGACTAATCATGAGGTTTTCCGGGGAAAAGACGAAGATTTCATAAAATTGAGATGTCACCCATTTTTATATTAAATATGAGCAGGCTCGATCTGTCAGGGCCCTGGTGGGTGTGTAATTTCATACGGTAATTAGCATCTAATTAGGTCTTGGGTAGGGCAGGGGTCAAATCCAGTGTCATGTTGGACCCAGACGGTTTCAGACAGCTTAGCCCCCATCCTGTTTGTTAGGGTCTTATCAGCCCAAGCTCTTCCTTGTCCTTGTAGCTAATTTTAACAGTTCCTTTTTTGCTGATATGTGAAATTACTGCTTGATGTTTCTCTTATGACCACCCAGTATTCCTATCAAATAGGGATGAGATTTATCACTTTCCTTGTTCCCCCCGCCCTCTCACTCCACTAGCATGAACCCTCCAGAGACTCAGGAGGCTGCAAACTAGGTGCCTGATCTAAGCCTCTTTCAGAAAATAATCTGAGTGGAAAAATATTTTTATACTCACAAGCCAGGACTCCTCCCCTCCCCTCTACCAAATGCCCTCTTTTCCTCTCAAAGGGGTTTAGGTCTGTGTTGCATGGACCTCCTCTCTTCACAGGAAAACCAGTGAGGAAGTGGAAGGAGGAGACTGAGCATCTGCCATGTAATATGCAGTGGTGTACCTCACTTATTGCTCACCTCCGTTGAAAGTGATGAGGCTGTCTTTGTCTTACAGATGAGAAGACTGAGGCATAGATCTGTCATCCTTCACCCGTATGTTTCAATTTCATGTCTATGTTTATCAGGATGCTTTTTTTGGGGGGGGGGGACAGGGTCTTGCCCTGTCACCCAGGCTGCAGTGCAGTGGCACGATCGTAACTCACTATAACCTTGACCTCCTGGGCTTAAGTGATCCTCCCACCTCAGCCTCCCCAGTAACTAGGACTACAGGCCCACACCATCACACCTGGCTTTTTTTTTTTTTTGTAGAGATTAGGTCTTGCTAGGCATGAGCCACCAGACCTAGCTTTCATTTTTAAAAGATAAAGGATCCGACACTTTGGAAGAAAGGTAAAGGAGGAATTTTTAGAGAAACCAGTTCAGAAGAAGCTGTTAATGGTACTTACAGGAAACATAAATGTTTGAATGACAAGACTGGGAAAGAATTAATGCACCATGGGACAATTATCATAAAGACAGTGGTGAGGAGATGGTGTGGAGAGTTGCGGGGAGGGAGGAATCAGCAGTTTCCCAGATCTGGAATTACAACAGGGCCCCAAGTTCCCATCCCACCATCAGGAAAGACACCTGATGAGAACCCCAGATGGACCTGCTGATGTTTCTTCACCACTGCCTTGCAAGTCCCTTTCCTCGTGTTCATGTGGGGACCTGCAGGTCATTAATTTACAAATCAGTCTTACCTGCTTCATGAGGAGCTTTTTCCCAAGAGATATTTAGCAATGAGCTTGGGCGATATCCTTAGCGCTGTAGTGGTGGCAGAGCTTTCCTCCAAGCAGTCAGAGAGCTTTCCTAAGCTCCTAACACCTCCTAAAGGAGCTGTTAAAATTAGCTACAAGAACAAGGAAGAGCTTGCGCTGATAACACCCTAACAAACAGGATGGGGGCTAAGCTGTCTGAAACCGTCTAGGTCCAACATGGCGCTGGATTTGACCCATGCCCTACCCAAGACCTAATTATATGCTAATTACCGTACCCTAATTACACACCCTCAGAGAGCTTTCCTCTGGCTGCTTGAAGGAAAGCTGTGCCTACCACAAATACAAGGAGTAACCCTGGCACCCAATTGCGTTTTCGCGGCTTGCTAAAGGCCTGCTTTCCAAGGCTGCCAGGCCTTGCTGAGTTTGCACAAACAAACGCGGTCTGCGGGAGTAGGCGTCCGGCTTCCTGGGGCGCGCCGCCTGGTGGAGACTGCGGGGAAGGAGCGACATGAGCAGGTAACTCGCCAGCAGGTTCTCGTTTGCTGAAAAGGTGCTTTGGAAATGGCTTTGAAAAGTGACTCTCACGTAAGCCTTTGGTTGCTACTCTTCCTACACATCACGAGTAACGCCCTCCTCCCCTCAGCGAAGATTCTACAAATCAAGAGGCCAGGATGAGGTTGGTTAAGGATTGCTTTGTGTGTGCACGACGGGTATAGGCCAGGAGGGAGGCTGAAAATGCACCGCGCGTCTACGGTCATACCACCCTGAACGCGCCGGATCTCGTCTGAAAATGCACCGCGGGCGGTTCACAACTGTCAAAACGTAGGACAGGATTGTAGCCGGCAGGTTCGAACCTATGCAGACAGGCGTAATTATATTTTCATCGCCTTAAGCATCCGGAGGCTGCACCACATTGTCTGCCGATCTCTTCATGTTATGTTGTCTTGCCGGTTGTATCTGTTTTAAAGCTAAGGAAACTTAGGGATGGGGGTTGTTGTGGACTGAACTGTGTCCATCAAAATTCCTGTGCCAAACCCCTAATCTCAACGTGACTGTATTTGGAGATAGGGCATTTAAGGAGGTAATTAAGGTTAAATGAGGTCAAAATGGTGAGACCCCAATCCAAAAGGATGGGAGAGTGGGAGATGGAGGAAGGGGCCTACTCTAATGACCTCATTTTAGTCACTCCTATAAAGACTGTCACCAAACATGGTCATATTCTGATATATTGGGGGTTAGAACTTCAACATACAAATTTGTGGGGGGCTGGGCAGGGGGACACACGGTTTAGCCCATTACAAACGTATACACTTTAAGGATTGTTATATCTTCCTGAAGAATTGACCCTTTTATTATTATATAATGCCACTCTTTATTCCTGGTAATTTTCTTTGCTCTGAAGTCTACATTGTCTGAAATTAAAATTACTCCAAGCTTTCTTTTGACTAATGTTAGCATAATATGCCTTTTCCCATGCCCCATTGCACTGTGGCTTGTGTTTCCCTAATCATGCAGCTGAAAGTCCTACAACCCAAGATCACTCTCCAGGAATCAATGTGCAGTTCTGAAAGATATGCACGCCTCCCACTGTTCATTCACAGTGAATGACGGTAATAAACACCAGTGCAGCAGCCTAGGTTGTGTACCATCAGGTCTTCCACATTCACAGAGAAGAACCAAAGCCCTTTGTACATGGCACTGGCTGAGCTCCCATGCAAAAGCCACTTCCACTTTGCCAACCACACAAGTGAGCCAACTCAAAAGTGGATTCCCTAGCTGACACCATGTGGAGAAAAGACAAGCTGACCCTGCCCAAACTGCAAATCAGGGAGCAAAATGATGTTATTATTGTTTTAAGCCACTATGGTCTTGGTGGTTTGTAATGCAGCAATATATAAATGGAAAAATAAAAAACAATAGTGAGAGGGTAACATTTTTTTCCATCCTTTTTGGGGGTAGGGGAATTAAGTACTCAGTTTCAAATATGCTGAATTTAAGGTACAGGGTAACTCAAGTAGAGATGCTTGAGTAGGATAATAGGATATAAGGAATAGCCTCAGGCAAGTTCTGGACTGCAGATATGAGAGGAGATAGTATAAAACTGAAGGGCCAACAAGGAATTATAGTGAGGTATCATATAGGAAACTGAGAGGGGAAAAAGGGCCAAGACTAACACTTGAAAAATTGCTTTTTTTTTTTTTTTTTCCCCGAGACAGAGTCTGACTCTGTTGCCCAGGCTGGAGTGCAATGGGGCTAATTTTTGTATTTTTAATACAAGCAGGGTTTTACTACATTGGCCAGCCCTGTCTCAAACTCCTGATCTCGTGATCTGCCCGCCTTGGCCTCCCAAAGCTGGGATTACAGGCATGAGCCACCACACCCGGCCCTGAAAAATGTCTTTTTTTTTTTTTTTTTTTTTTTTTTTGAGATGGAGTCTCGCCCTATCGCCCAGGCTGGAGTGCAGTGGCGTGATCTCCGCTCGCTGCAAGCTCTGCCGCCTCCCGGGTTCACGCCATTCTCCTGCCTCAGCCTCTGGAGAAGCTGGGACTACAGGTGCCCGCCACTATGCCTGGCTTTTTTTTTTTTTTTTTTTTTTTTTTTTTTGTATTTTTTTTGTATTTTTAGTAGAGACGGGGTTTCACCGTGTGTGCCAGGATGGTCTCCATCTCCTGACCCCGTGATCCGCCTGCCTCAGCCTCCCAAAGTGCTGGGATTACAGGCGTGAGCCACCACGCCTGGCCGAAAAATGTCATCTTTTAAAGCTTGCGGTTGGCCTTACAGGAGAGAATTTGTAAGGAAAAAAGGATTTGGTGTCATTGATGCCATGGGAAATGTTTTAGGAAGTGTAAATATCAAGAAGGCAAGTAAAATGAAGACCAAAGGATGTCAAATGGATTCAAAAATGAGGTCATTAGCAAAAATTATCACTATGTGGACCATCAGGAATAGGAGTCAGAATGCTTCCACCCATTGCCTCCTGGGCTACAGTCTTACCAATTGCTTGAGTCAGGTGAGACAGCACATACTCACACACCACAAGTTATATAAAGCAGTTTATTACTTACAGATAGGCAGCAAGAGACAACAGAAGCCTAAGATTCATAACAAGCTAGTCCTCCTGCATGGCTGGCACCTGTTGATTCTGTAAACTGCAAGGGCCTCCCTCTGATTGGTACCAGTAGCATGTATCAGATGTGGGGAGGCCATCAACCTCTTATTTAGGAACCTAAATAAATCTGTGGAGTGGGGGCACTTGGAGGCAGCCCCACTACCAGCCCTTGGATTGCCCCCTCCCAAGTTAGCCTTTTGTATTTAATTGTCAGATTAAATTTGTCAAATTTGATCCCCATTCTGCTGCCAGGCTAGGAAAGTATGATAAAGTTTTTCAATGGCCTTGCCAAAGGCTATTCCAAGGAGAAGAAGTAAAATCAATTGGTTATGCCAGGGCCAAGGGCTCTGGTCTATTAAATCATCAATATTGCAACTAGATAATATTGTATCATCCAATTCTCCCTTCTGGAGGTTGGATAGCCATCAGCCTGGGGCCACCCTGCACAAGGCTGTGACAGCCTCATGTCCTGACTGCCAAGGGCACAATGGAAGGTTAGGCAAACCACCCTGGATGGGAAAAGAGCCTAGAATGCTAGACACCAACCAAATAAGAAAAGATTCCAGGTTGTGGGCATGGTGATCTATAGCCATGGCTTGTTGGATCACCCTGAACATCTGCTGCAACACTGGGTTATGAGCCAATCTACCCAGGCTGTGCCATTCTTTTCATGACAGCAGAATGTTCTGCCACTCCTCATCAACTACCTGAGATAGCCAAGAAAACATGTCTTCTCTTGGTTTTTGCCCATAGCTGTCCTTGAGATCACTAATTTGTCTTTCTGTGAAGGAGAGCATTTTGATGATTTCTTGCTGAGCTACCCCAACATTCTTGCACTGCTGGGTAAAGATGGGCTGCATCATGCACATTCATTCCTTCTTAAGTGCCTCAGAGACTCTTCTTATAGCCTCTTGGGTGTCTTAGGGTCTGAGTATCTATTTCCCAAGATCTCCATCCTGGAGAATGAGCAATCGCATATGTGTCCCAAAGCTAGAGGACAGAGTTGCATATTCTTCTGTTTCCATATTCCTTTCTCTCTGCCTCAATTCATGCAGCCAGCTCATTCACATCTGTGGGGAGGTGACATATGTCCCACTTATCATTCCTCCTTCCCCATAAAACATCCTGAAGCATGTCTGGCTCCTGCAGCCCTCTGCCCTGGACTGGTTACTAAAGGGCATTGCCCCTCCCTCTTAGCCCATAAGTCATGGTTCTGTCAGGCCAGACCCTACTGCTATACCAATTTTATGAAGCAGGTTCACTAATTACCCGTCCCAAAGAAGAACTCTCACTGCATGAAGAATAGCAAAAATCACTGTGCTAACCACCGGGAATCAGAACATTTCCACCCACAGCATCCTGGGCTGCAGTTTTACTAATTGCCTCAGTCAGACGAGACAGAGTACATTCACATGCCACAAGTTATATGAATCAGGTTTATTATTCACAGATAGGCAGTAAGAGACAACAGAAGCCTAAGATTCACAGCAAGCCAGTCCCCCAAGGTTCAAGAAAACTGCCAGGGTGGATGCATCTCCACTGCATGCTCCCCATTTGCACCACAGCTAAGGGACCCTGAAAGGTAACCCACTCTGGGTTATATACCTCAGGGGCAACAGGATGCACTGGGCAAAGCTTTGAAGGACATCTTTTTAGGGAAGGCAATCCAGGGCCCTATCCCAGCTTCTGTCCCCTTGGTCTCTAATGCCAGGAGTGAGGATGCAGAAGGGACCCCATGGGGAAGGAGAGATTGGGGGAGGCAATTTCTCCTCTCCCCACCCTCTTTCTCACCCCTTGTACATTAAACTCCTCCTTGCCCCCATGCTGGGGGGCACTTGGAGGCTTTCTCTGGGAAAGGGTTTTTAGCTTGAACTTTAAAGACCCGGGTGGATCAGGAAGAAGGACCCTGTACTTCTGCCCTTAATCAGATGAGGGCCAGGCATGTGAGAACCTTATATTCAGGCATGTCCTGGAGGACCGAACCCACAGAATGATGATGGCGCAAAGTACCACAAAAGAGCGGAGGAAAAGTCTCTCTGACTGCACCCTAGGGTTTCATTTCTGCAAACAGATGACTGGGCCCCTGTTCATCCCCAACCTCACTGGCAGATTAGGCCTAAGAGGAGGGGATAACACCACTTGCACATGTCCCTGTTGAACAGCTCTCATATGCTGGAGCAGCTGCGAGCTGATGGGTGTCTGATTTCTGAATATGATTTATCCAAATTCACTCACATTTCAGATGTGGATTTATTTTCCAAGGGAATGTTGAGATTACCACCATTAAAGGAAACTCAGTTACTTGCCTAAAGTGGCAAAGACCTTCTTGACCCAACTCTAGTCAGCCTCCTTTGTAAGTATTGAAAGCCCAGACCATGGGTTTTTCTCTTTGGTTCACTTATTCTAGTTTTAGCAAGAATCCTGCTAAGTTTAGTGAAAAATCTTCACCCTTGGTCTGATCACCCTAGATATTTTATCAAATTCCTTATGTCTCACCTTGATATCTTATTACCCTGGCCTCCTGGCTTTTTTTTTTTTTTTTTTTTTTTTTTTTTTTTTTTTTTTTTTTTTTTTTTGGTGTTGTTGTTTGCTTATTTATTTGTTTTTGAGACAGAGTTTTGCTCTTGTTGCCCAGGCTGGAGTGCAATGGCGCAATCTCAGTTCACTGCAACCTCTGCCTCCCAGGTTCAAGCGACTCTCCTGCCTCAGCCTCTCGAGAAGCTGGGATTACAGGCATGCGCCACCACACCTGGCTAATTTTGTATTTTTAGTAGAGACAGGGTTTCTCCATGTTGGTCAGGCTGGTTTTGAACTCACGACCTCAGGTGATCCACCCACCTCAGCCTCCCAAAGTGCTGGGATTATAGGGGTGAGCCACGGTGCCTGGCCTTCCTGGCCTGTCTTTAGAAAAAAAAAAAAAAAAAATCTGTTAGATCAGTTTAGCAAAGAATTACCCTACTTCTCAGTAATTTTTCAGCCACTAACCCCCGCCCTGATCCTTTGCTATAAACCTTCACTTGTTCTTTTGTATTTGGAGTTAAGCCTGATCTCCCCTACTGCAAAACTCCATTATAGTAGTCCCTTGAATAAAATCTGCCTTACCATGTTTAGCTAGTGTCATGAATAATTTTTCTTTAACTAAAAAACATAACAGAACAGCACAGATCAATACTAACAAATCCAAAAACACTAAAGAAAAAAGGTATAATCTAATTGGCTTACAGTAAGGGATAGTTGAAATAATATTAATTGATGGCATATAATCAATTAGTAATAAAATGTAAATTAATTTTATTTCAGATATGCTCTAAATTCCAAAAAAGCATAGGAGAAGGAAGAGACTTCTTATCTGGATACAAATATTTTAATGTAACCAAATAACTAAATTTTATTAAACAAGTATGAAGTTTAACCTAATTTATGAGTAAAAACATATGCCAAAAAGAATAAACTGGAGTGCATCAATCTCCTGAGAATTTGAGACACAAATAGTTTTAAACACATATGAAAATGGGTACTTCTAATAACAGGTAATAAAGGAATGTGACTTTTAGAAATAAGTCCATTTAAATACCATCTGTGAACAATAAATTCTTCAAACTCTTTCAGAGCTGCCAGTGGCTGGAGCCCTGTCCTCTGAATGGATGAGAGGCACCTACAGGCCAAGGGTTCAGGTGACACCACAAGCAATGGCGCGGATTCTTACTGCCCTGTGTCTTGACTTCCGCATCAGCGAACTCCGCCTTCAGTCTTCCAGGCGGCCTGTATTGCTTAGGTGGTAGCAGTGGCCCCACCAGCCCAGCCCCACAGTCCCTGGGACTCCAGTCTTTGGCTTTTACCAACCCTACCTGCGCTATGGTGCTCGGGCCCAACTCCTCACCTGGATGCAGTGGGTTAGGGGTTGGGTGAACAGACTGACTTGAGCTCGGAGTCCTGAGCCCAGACCTTTCAGGCCAGGGGCAGTCCAAGTTTGGAGACCCAGTCCCTTCTATGTTTCCAGATCTGCGAAATTCAGTAAAACTATACCCAAATGACCAGTACAGGCCACGGGGCACTGAGAATGCAGAGAATCATGAGAGCCACTCTCCTTCCTCGCGCCCAGATCCCAACAGTCACCAGAACACTGCGGATCCCACTCTCTGCTCCCCAACGACAGTTACCTTGGCAAGTCAAGACCCCAGCCATTGTCACCAGAGGAGAGAGGCAGAGGGAGATTTGGCTACAAAGAAAAAGAAGACAATGTGATCTTGAATCAGGATACTACGCTGCTGACTTTGAAAATGGGAGGAGGAGGTATGAGCCAAGGAATGTCCTTGTAGAACCTGGAAAGACCAAGGAAAGCTGCTTCACCTCTGGCACTTCTGGAGGGTGTTAGACACCCTGTCTGACATTTTCATTTTGGTCCACTGAAACTGATTACAGATTTCTGACCCCTAGACCTGTAAGGGAATAAAGACATATTTTTTAGGCACCAGACCTGAGTTTAAGAGACCTTAGTATCTTAACGCCAAGTTAGAAGCTGCATAGTCAAGCCACCTACAACCCCCGGGGCAGGGCAAAGATAGGGACCCACATAATACTCCTTTTAGAACAACTCTGTGTTCACACCCTTAACTCGAGTTGAGTTTAGTGAAACAAGAAATTATCCAAGCTGAAGTAGAGAGAGAGAGAGGGAGAGAGAGAGACCCATAAGGGAATATGTCTGCCCAGTTTCCATTTCGCGTGGGTGGCACACGTGACAACCACTACATTACAAAAACCACCATACACCTAGGAGCTATCTTTAAAATTTTAAATGGACATTTCCTGAATGGCTTGCATTCAGTATTGTGAAACTATTTTTTCTTTTAGAGCATTTTCATATTTGTGGCCCTTTTTTTCTTTCCTTATGTATTCCATTTATCAAAACCAACAATACCCAAAATCCATGATTCAAGACAAAGGAAGGCTTTTGCCTAGTGACCCAAATCCTCACAAATACCATGTCATCATGTCAGGAAACTTCAGGCAGAATAATGAGGAATTTTATTTCAATACCATTGTCCATACTGTCCTATGCCTTTTTCTGTATCCTTCCAATACACCCAAACATTAACCTCTTGATTACAAAAAAAAAAAAAAGACTTTTTAGAAACCAGGACGCAAAGGGAGGGGCTTTGGAGACCTTTAGCATTTTCTGTCAAGGAAACGCTTTGCCATAAGAGACTGTGGAATGAGGTGGGGTGAGGGGACCACCTGTGACCAGTTATCTTCCTGGCCAGCAAGAGGGCAGGGGACTGAGTGTAATCAGGTGTCTTCCAAGAGGTGGCAAGCATGCCAGTCAGATAATTTAACTTAGTTTCTTCCCCTCCTCACACAATTTGCCACCATTCCCTCTGGCATTAGTCATTCAGCTACTGCCTCACCCACTGTATTTTGTGTAACTCTGTAATTTTAATTTTGGTATTGTACTGTACATCCTGATATATATTTTGTTTCTTAGATTTTACTTTGCACTGAAAAATCCACCTGTTGTGGTATATATACATCTGCTTCATTAGTTGTGACTCCCGCAGAACATGAAACTTCATACAAACTTGTATTCACTGCAGTATTTACTCATTCTGGGGATGGGCATGCAGGTTACCCCAACTCTCTGCTGCCTGAAGTTGCTGCAGTGACTAGATTCTATGAAGCCACTACAGAGCTAAGCTGGAATTTCACTGAGAGACATTCGTAGAAGTGGAATTGCTGAGTAGTCGTCAAAAAGGCTATACAGAAATAAACACTTGTTTAATGCCCATACAGTGAAATCTAAGACCTAGATTGTTAAGATAAAGATCTTACCTTAGCCAGGTGTGGTGGTGGGCGCCTGTAGTCCCAGCTACTAGGGAGGCTGAGACAGGAGAATGGCATGAACCCGTGAGGCAGAGGTTGCAATGACCCGAGATCGCGCCACTGCACTCCAGCCTGAGCAACAGAGCAAGACTCCGTCTCAAAATAAATAAATAAATAAATAAATAAATAAATAAATAAATAAATAAAATGATCTTACCTTCATTTCATGTAGAAATTCATACTTTTAAGATTTTTAGTATGACAAATCAAAACACAGGAAGTATACCTAACTCACAGTGGTCTCAGAAAAATTCCCAGGGGAAAGTGCCTTGAGGTAAATCTAAAATAATGAGTAAACTTACGATAAAGAATGAAGGATTTGGGAGAATCATCCAACTGAATGAAAATTAGACATGAATGAAATGTCCTCCCATAGTAATTGAATCTGTCAGCAGTGACCTAAACCTGTGAAACCAGAGAGCTTACACGGCTCCGTCACCCCCACAACCCTCATGGCCTGATTTCAGCCCTTTAGGGAGAGCTTTGTTTGGTTCTAGGGCTTCCTAAGGGATGCAGGATAAATTCTCTGACTTTAACACCTTCTCTGTGGATTTTTCTGGGCCAAATTCACAGAAGTGGAACACTAGAAACTTCCTTTTTCAGTTCTTTGAATTTGGTTTTAAGATCAGCGATATTTTTCTGTGAGGAAGCTGCCTCTCTTTTTATTTAGACAGAGGTACAAGGCAGGAAAAGACTTTTTCTTTTCCTTTTTTTTCTGTGTCCTTAAAACACACAAGATTGAGCTCAGGCGTTCTCTTTATCAAAGTCTTCCTGTAGCCGAAAGAGGGTCTGGCTGATTGTCACTTGTAGAAAAAAGCCAAAAGAACAAGAATGAGGTATAATTAAAAACAGAGTGAGTTTTATTATCCATGCTAGCAACAGGGAGTGTGGCCGGCCAAAAGTTGCCACTCTTCAATTTCTAGAGAGAGGCCAAACATTTTAAGAAGAGGAGCTTGTAATGCAGAGGGGCAAGAGGCAGGAGGTGCCCAGTGGGTGTCTCATTCTGATGGCTTATCTTGAATTATTGTTTCAACTGGTGAAGGGGCCAGTGACACGTAGGCCCAATCAAGTTACAAATTAATGATGGTCAATCTAGCAGATAATCTCTAGCCAACAGTGAATATTGTCCTTGAATTAATCTCCTACTGGAGAGAGAATTCTGGAGATGCCTGGTCTGCATCAGGATTCAGCCCCTGAAGCTTCTAAGGAAATATATGACCAGATAAGTGGGCATGGTATGAGCTTAACAAGCATCCAGGTAAATAAATGAGCATAAGGCATGGGAGCATAATATGGGAAAGGGAAGGCAGTTTTAATGCCCATTCCAAGGCAGTAATTCAAGACAAAAGAAAACACATCTGCAGTTTGTCTCAAAGCTATGTCTAGAAACTGGGGAGAAAGAAGAAAAGAAACAAAGTTTTTAAAACATGGTTTGAAGCTAAGCTGTTTGGTTACATTCCAACCTCCCACAAGATTTTGCTGTTTTTTGTTGTTATCAAAACAAGTAATAGGCCAGGTGCAGTAGCTCACACCTGTAATCCTAGCACTTTGGGAGGCTAAGGCGGGCGGATCGCCTGAGGTCAGGAGTTTGAAACCAGCCTAGCCAACATGGTGAAACCCTGTCACCACTAAAAACACAAAAAAAGTAGCCAGGCATGGTAGTGGGCACCTGTAATCCCAGCTACTTGGGAGGCTGAGGCAGAAGAACTGCTTGAACCCAGGAGGCGGAGGTTGCAGTGAGCCAAGATCATGCCACTGCACTCCAGCCTGGGCAACAGAGCAAGATATCATCTCAAAAAAAAAAAAAAACAAAAAAAAGGTAATCAGAGCCTGGACAACATAGTGAGACCTCATCTCTACTACAAAAAAAGTAGAGACCAGCGTGGTGGTACTCATGGTTGTGCATGCCTGAAGCCCCAGCTACTTGGGAAGCTGAGGCAAGAAGATTGTTTGAGTCCAGGAGTTCGAGGCTGCGGTGAGCTAAGATCGTGCTACTGCACTCCAACCTGGGTGACGAAGCGAGGTTCTTTCTCATTCATTCATTCATAAGTACATACAGAAACTACAATAATTTGGATGAAGAGTTTATTGAAACAATTGGGTGAGGAGTTACATGTTGATTATAGTGGGAAAAAGAAAGTTATGGAATTGTCTTCTTTACTACAATGAAACTTTAAATAATGAAACTTTAAATGACAAACTTTAAGTGACACAATCTTAAATTATAAAAGAGAAGAGAAATTGATTTGTTTCTAAGTGTCCACTCACCTATTTTATGAAAAAATCCTCTCTGTGCTTAGGGTTAAAGAGCAGACAATAGATTGTCCAATTCTCTGCTTTGCTGAAAGCAGAACCCTCTTCCTTCTTAGAAATCCCTGAGAAAATTATCTTGGATGGAAACTCACAAGTCCAACTCTTGCTGTTTTAAGGAAGCCAGTCTCATTGGTGAGCACGCCCCAGGTGCCTACTCAGATAGACACCATGGGAAAGTGGGGTGGGGCTCAGAGCAGGCAGGCAATTGCAGAGCATGGCGGGAGAGGAGGGCGCTGGTGATGTGAGCTTCAGCTTGCTCAGGATAAAAGAAGGAGAACAGAGGTTCTTGAGATGGCTCTGGATGAAGGAGGGAGAATATAAGTTGTTTCATGCGTTTGATAATCTAGGAGTGAGGAAAAAGTACAATGTTTCCACCCAGTTCTGAACTAGTGGTCTTTTGTGTGTTAGGCAAGTGTGATAACCATTATACCATGGAAACATGTGGGTAGAATTCCCTCCAAGTGGAGGATGGTATGTGTATGTCTGGACAATTCAGGTTTGGAAACATTTCCTGTTCACATGATGGTTTTTCTTGTTTTTTTGTCTGTAATCCTTTCATATCTCTCAGACTTTTCACTTATAAAATCAACAATATCACATCCTGATTGATATTTGCCTACCACAAATGAGTAGCTGTGTTCACTAAATATATTTGCTAGATTGCCCAGCAACCTGTTCATAATACCCAAAAGAACTAGAGACATCCCAAGTGCCAGTCATCACATGAATAAGTTTGCATAGAATAATCAGTTCTAGTAAGAAAGAACAATCTACAACCATATGTATGAACCTCACAAACTTGACCAAAATAAACCAGACACAAAACAGGATGCATTCTGTGGTTACACTGATTTAAATTACAAAGCTAGCAAGACTCCCTTCAGCTGTTAGAAGTCAGAATAGTGGTTCCCTCTGGGAAGAGTGGATAGCGACTAGAAAAGGACCAGAGATGCTGTTGAGCCATGTGCTGGTTAGGTGGGTATGTTCAGTTTAAGTAGAATCATCAACATAGACATTTACATGAGGGAGAGATTGATTTTTTGAACAAGGAATTGGCTGATGCAACTGTGGGCTATCTAGTAAGTGCTAAATCCATAGGACAGGCTGTTAGAAAAAGCAAGCCATCAGGAAGGGCAGACCAGAAACAATGAAGAAAACTAATGAAACCAAAAGTTGGCTGTTTGAAAAGTTCACTGAAATTGACAAACATTTAGCAAGATTGACCAAGGGAAAAAGAAGACTCAGATGACTAAACTCAGCAATTTAAGTGGAGGCATTACTACCAATTCTGCAGAAGAAAGGATTATTAAAGAACACTATGGACAATTACATGCCAGCAAATCGGATAACCTAGATGAAGTGGACAACCTCCTAAAAGCACACAATCTACCAAAATTTAATCATAAACAGAAATCTGAATAGATCTATAACTAGTAAAAATATTCAAGAAGTAATCAGTAATATCCCAACAAAGAAAAGTCCAGAACCAGATGGCTTCACTATCGAATTCTACCAAATTTAAAGAATTAACACCAATCTTTCTTACATTCTTCCACAAAATCAAAGAGGAGGGAATATTTACGACTCATTTTATGAGGCTAGCATTATCCTGATACCAAAGCTAGGCAGAGATATTACAGAAACTGAAAATTACTGACCAATATCCCTTATGAATATTCACGCAAAATTCCTCAAAAAAATACTGGCAAACTGAATTTAGCGAAGTATTGAAAGGTTTATACACCATAACCAAGTAGGATCTGTTCCTGGAATGTGAGGATGATTCAGCATACAAAAGTCAATGCAATATATACCACATTAACTGAATGAAGGGAAAAAAACTATAATCATCTTAACTGATACAGAAAAAGTATTTGACAAAATTCAGCACCTTTTTGTCAGGTGCGGTGGCTCACACCTGTAATCCCGGCACTGTGGGAGGCTGAGTCAGGCAAATAACTCAGGAGTTCGGAGGGGAAAAAAAAAGCCTGCCCGCTCTGAGCCCCACTCCCCATTTCCCATGGTGTCTGAGTAGGCGCCTGGGGCGAGCAGGATCCCTCCTCACAGGTGAGACTGGCTTCCTTGGAAAACCAAAAGTCAGACTTGCGAGTTTTCCTCCAAGATAATTTTCTCAGGGACTTCTAAATGTTGTGGTGTACACCTGTGGTCCTCGCTACTTGGCAGGATGAAGTCGAAGGATTGCTTGAGCCCTGGAGGTCCAAGCTGTAGTGAGCCAAGATCACGGCCACTGCACTCCAGCTTGGGTGGCCGAGCAAGACCCTGTCAAAACACACACACACACACACATACACACACTCCAGCTTGGGTGGCAGAGCAAGACCCTGTCAACACACACACACACATACACACACACACACACACACACAAAATTTAAACCAGGAACAGAAGGAAACTTCCTCAACATGATAATGCCCAATTATGAAAAACATACAACTAATATCATTCTCAACAGCGGAAGACTGAAAATTTTTCTCCTACAATCAGGAATAATGGATGCCCACTTTCACCATGTCATTCAGCACAGTATTGGCCAGGAAAAAGTAAAATTATCTATGTTCACAGATAACATGACTTTTTTTTGAGGGATGGGATCTCTCTTTGTCACCCAGGCTGGAGTGCAGTGGAGTAATTATGCCTCACTGCAGCCTCGACTTCCCTGGCTCAAGCGATTACCCTGCCTCATCATCCGGAGTAGCTGGGACCACAGGCGCGTGCCACCACGCTCGGCTAATAAAAAAATAAAATTAAAAAAAATTTTAGAGACTGGGGTCTCGCTATGTTGCCCAGGCTGGTCTCGAACTCCTGGGCTCAAGCGATCTTCCTGCCTCGGCCTCCCAAAGTGCTGGGATTACAGGTGTGAGCCACTAAGCCCGGCCGTGACATGATTTTTATATATAGAAAACCCTGAAAATTACACATACACACACACACACACACACACCCAAACTGTTACAGCAAATAAAGAAATTTAGCAAAACAAGGATAAACAATCCACATGAGTTTCAGCAGAGAGCGCGGTGGGGAGCGGAGCGCCGCCAGCTGCTCTGGGGCCCTGCAGACCCTCTGGTCTTGGACCTAAGGAAGAGGCGGAGGCCCAGTCCCGCGGCGGCTTCTGCTCTGCAGGCTCCCAGAGTCCTTGCTGTGTCTCCCACCGGCCAGGCCTAGGCCCGAGGCAGCGGCGAACCTCTCTTCCCTTCCCACCTGGGTGACCTGGTGGCCGTCTGGTCTCCCAGACAACCCTGCCCCGCCTAGACTAAGCCCCGGCTAACCGCCAGGACGCAGCGCCTTTGTTTGGCGGCGGGTGGCGGGGGCGGGAAGAACCGCGCAGAGGCTGCCGGGGTGTGCAGGGACCGGGAAGGCGGCGCCGGGGATGCAGATTCGTCCGCCTCTTTCCGCCACTGCGCCACGCGAATTGGGTCCAGAAGATGCAGTTAAGTTTCTTCCCAGAAACTGTCAAGGTCAAGGTGGTGGTGTGTTTCTTGCCCTTGCACTTTTAGTGTACTAAAATCAACGGCCAAACTCTACTATTTATAGCAATCGAAGTATTCACCCATGCGCTCAATTTCTTTGCAAATGCCAAGCAGGAAAACCTCAGGTAGATGGCGGGAGCAGATAATTTGATTTTTGTTTTCCTTAATTTCACTATAGTGTCCTCCACACATATAAGGGTGAAGTTTTCTTTTTTAAGATGAAACAAATTTGTCATTAATGAAAGCATTGTCAAAATCTTACTTCTCAAAGATCCTGAGCTTCAGAATCACCTAGAAGCTTCTAAAAATTAAGACTTCCACAAGCCTTAACCGTACCAGAGACCCTCTGCACTAGAAGAGGGTATGGCAGGGAATCTTAGGGATAGTCCACCTGGAGAATCACTAGCATAAGTTCTGGGCTTCACATTCCCTCAGAAGAGTCCCATGAACCTGTGGTCAGCAGCTTAGGGCTGGTCTTCTTTACTGATCTGAGGGACAATAGGAAGCTTAGGACTCCCTGCATGGCATCTCTCCCGCCCAGTGGAGCAGAGCTCAACAAATTTCCTCATTAACTACAAAGTCAAATGGAAGCATATGCTTCGAAAATGCCACAAAAAAGCTGTTGCTAGATGAAAATGTCTAAATTTGCTTTAAATTATCATGGGGGTTGGCAGAGGGAGGAGAGCCTAACTGTTGAAGTAGGATCATGGAAATAAGGAGGTCCATAATATTCTCTATAATCATTTTTTTTTTTTTTTTTTTTTTTTTGGTGCCATAAACAGAGGTTTATAAAACTACCTAGTATAGCATGGTGGTCAAAAACACCAGTTCTGGAGACAAACACACCTGGTAGTGTCCCTTCCTAGCTAGCATAACCTCAATACATTGTTCTAAGCCTTAACTTGCTCAAATGTAAACCGGAAATGACAAGGATAGATCTTGACTAAAGAGGCTTGACAAGACTAAAAGTAATTCTAAAAATAAAAGCAGTAACTACTTTTGTAAGTTAAGCACTGTCTGAAACATTTCAGGGAGTTTTTCTTAATTGAGTTTATAATTCTATGAAGTAGACACTGTTTCCGTATCCATTTTACCAACTCGGATAGAGTCATGAAGAAGCCAAAGAGCTTGCCTAAAATCCTACATATGATGAGAAAGTGGCAGAGGAAGGAATTGTACCCCGATATTTTGGCTCCAAAGATCCCTGCCAGATCTGCCCTGCCAGTTCATAAGGACTGGGGAGATGCCTCCTCTCTATACTCCCATCCAAATTCTCCACAATCTGTACGTCTGTTGCTCCAGTTTTTCCTTATGGCGTATTGACTGCTTGTGTGCCTCTTTCTTCTCCTTGAGAGTTAGGATTGTGTAATCTTGTCCTGCATGTCTCTGGCACTCCTAGTGACAACATAGGGTCACAATTGTCTGGCACATTGTTTGTAGCTTAATAATTTATTTTTCTTTTTTTAAAAAAAATTGAAATGGGGGTCTGGCGATGTTGCCCAGGCTGTCTCAAACTTATGGCTCAAGTGATCATCCCGCCTAAGACTCCCAAAGTGCTGGGATTACAGGCGTGAACCACTGCGCCCAGCCAATAATTTATTTTAATTAATAAGAAATAAATGTGTTTACAACAATTTTTTTTTAAATTAGAGATGGAGTCTCCCTATATTGCCCAGGCTGGAGGGCAGTGGCTTTTCACAGACACAATCATTGCACATGCAGCCTCAAACTCCTGGGCTCAAGGATCTTCCTGATTTACTTAGCCTTCAGAGTAGCTAGAACTACAGGTACATCACTATGTCCAGTTTAACAATATTTTTTATCTTTTTCTTTCTTTTTTCCTTTAACAATATTTTTAAAGATCATTGTTGCTGCTAATCTGGTCTTGATTTGTTAATTGGGAAATATAGTCTAATTTGTTAATTGGGAATTACAGTCTGTCTTTCAGTTGTTACCCACAGCATTCCAAATATTCATGATCCAGCTGCTACCAGCTCACATGATCTCAAGGTGAGAAGGGGCTTTCTGTTCCTGGCACCCATGGAAGAAAGAATACTAAGTAGAGGAAAAAGTAAGCACAGACTTTCTCCAGACTGGTCTGGCAGCCCAACCACCATCTCTAAGCACAGAGAGTTTGTGGTGTTTATATGCAATCTGGGGGAAGGCAGCTTGCTTCTAAGTGTGCAGTGAAAGTAGATTGAGGAAGACAGTGAAAAGGGAGAGAAGAACAAAGAAAAGAAAAAAATACACTAGCATTTTATCCTCCTTTTCTAAATCAAATAACATTGAACTGTCACATTCCAGAGAAATAATTATTTGTGACATAGGGTACAATCTTGTAACCTTGTGCCTGTTCCCCAATATATCTCATCCTGAAGCTTCCCTGCTCTGCAGCAAATGCTAATAGTCCCAAGAGCTCAGTCTTACAGGTCCTGGTTCCTAAAAGGCTCATTTTCTGGCACTAGAAAGGTGAAGATCAGAACAAGTTGCATAGATAAGATTAGGACACTATGGTAGAATTTTTTTAAAAAATCAAATCATCTGCTCCCTACTCCTCTATCTAATTGAGGTTTTCTTGCCTGGCGTTTGCAAAGAAATTGAGCTCATGGGTGAATACTTTGATTGCTAAAATGATAAAGTTTGGCTGTTGATTTCAGTTCACTAAAAGTACAAGGGCAAGAAATATACCACCACTGTGACAGTTTCTGGAAAGAAAGGGCAGCTTTGAGATTACAGAACCTGGGGCATCTGGAAAACCTCTATTTTTTTCCTGTGGAAGAGACATGGGACCAAAGGCAAGTTTTACTGGTATTGTGGTTATCACATTTGCCCAATACAGTAAAGACCCTTGGTTTGAAACTCAGTAAGATTTTTTTTTTTTTTTTAATTTGAACAGAGCTCTTTTGTTTTCTCTACTGTCCTGGACTTGAAATCGGCTTATCCAAACCCTAGAGAGGCTGACACCCGCATGCTTTCCCCTGCCACCGTTCAGGGCGTTGCCAGCTCCTCCCTCCTGCATGGTTGGCTGGGTTCCACCAGCCCCGCTAGTGTTAACAGGAGGAAGGGTGTCCCTGGTCTGCATCTCCCTGATGGATCTGGTTCTCATCCCAATGCAGACAGCGGAAAGGGAGGGTTTTCCGCAAGGAGGTCGGCAAGTATTTCTAGAAGGAAAAGAGCTTCTTTTCTAATTAGATCACCAAATACTACACTATACTAGGTTAAGCCATTAGCCAGTCATTTATTATTTTTGTTATGGGAAGCATAATGCTCTATTTTTATAGAATTCCTTCCAATTGAGTTATCATTGAAGCTACTAGTTGGTTACAACTAAACATTAAAACAGGTACAAATTTGAAAACTAATCAGTATTTTTTAAAGTATAAAACAATGGGAAGAACATCTAAATACTAAAAATAGGTTTAAAAATTAGTTCATAGATTCATAGATGCATAAATCTTAACAAATTACCTTTCCAAAATTAATTCTATGCCTCTTCTTTATATAAGTAACTACTAGGAAATATATTTTGTTATACAAAAAAGTACAGACCAATTATTTATCAAGTGTTCCCCAACTTAAATTAGGTCATCGAGTTTTTATATTATAAATAGCAACTGTGAAAGTGTGCAATTCACCATAATCAACAACAAAAAAAATTAGCTGGGAGTGTGGAGGGAGAGGGAGAATTCAGGACTAGTCTTTTAAGTGAGTAAGAAGGCACCCGTTCACAACAAGTTTCCGTAGTGTAGTGGTTATCACGTTCGCCTAACACGCGAAAGGTCCCCGGTTCGAAACCGGGCGGAAACAAGAATTTGTATTTTCTTTCACCGCTAATTCTACTTTTGAGTATTTTCATTTAAACCAATAGAATCTTTGCTTTTGCCGAGCACGTGAACCCTCAACTTCTGTGCTCCTTCTGTCACCCAGCAACGTGGCGCTGAATCCCGCCTCACACCATTCCCTACCCCACGCCGAACCCTCACTCTCATCCTCCTTTTCTGATCTCCATCTGAGTGCCCCGGTGGTGGCAACCCCAATAGGCACCGGAGCCCCAGAACCCCACTCGCCTGCACCTCGCAGGTGAGACTGGCTTTCTTGGAATCCAGAGAGCAGCACTTGCGGGTTTTTCGCAGAGGAAGTTTCCTCGGGGATTTCTAAGGAACAGGGTTTCGCTTTGAGCCCGTCGGGGCATTACTGGACTTGCTCTTTTTTTGCTGAAGCACAGAGAGGAAACACTTTTTTTTTTTTGAGACGGAGTTTCGCTCTTGTTGCCCAGGCTGGAGTGCAGTGGTGCCATCTCGGTTCACTGCAACCCCCGCCTCCCGGGTTCAAGCGATTCTCCTGCCTCAGCCTCCCGAGCAGCTGGGATTACAAGCGCCCGCCACCACGCTCGGCTAATTTTTGTATTTTTAGTAGAGATGGGGTTTCGCCATGCTGGCAAGGCTTGTCTTGAATTCCTGACCTCAGGTAATCCACCCGCCTCGGCCTCCCAAAGTGCTGGGATTACCGGCGTGAGCCACCTTGCCCGGCCGAAACAAAATTTTTGACGTCTCTTAAACTTTCACCATGGATTGTGCACTTGAACAAGGATATAAGAGTGTGTTTGAATTCGAACCAATCAAAATAAGTTCAGCATTTTCTCTTCTGTCCCGTTATCTATTTATTACCTCTTAGCTGCAAAATCACTTTTCCTTGCGCGGTAACAATGGAATGGAGGGGGGCCCTTTAAATATTTTCTTTCGCAGTTAGCTCAATGTTAAGTTTTGTCAATAGAGGGCGATGGAGAGACATTGCTGGAGGAAACAGTCTCGCGTTAGTGTACACAATGGCCGGGCTCTCGCAGCCTGAGCAGTTTCTCTAGTAGGAGCCTCCTGCAGTGCACGGTGGCCAGCAGCACTTTGGGGAACCTCCTTTAGAGCATCTCTGGTAACAGACTTCCCCATCAACAGTTTTCCTTGGTAATCTAGATGGCACATGTCCTGCACCTTCCGCTGGAGCTCTTTTTTCCTACCCTTCCCACCTGGATGCAGGTCTGGATCTCAGCCCTGGTGGGAAGAGAATACTTCTTTGTGTGCTCTAGCTCAGCCCTCAGCCCTAGGGGTGGTAGCTGCTGCTTATACGGGCTAGTCCTATATTATTATTATTATTATTATTATTATTATTACTCTTCTTCTTCTTCCTCTTCTTCCTCTTCCTCCTCCTCCTCTTTTTCTTCTTCTTTTTCCTTTTTTTTTAGACAGTCTCCCTCTGTCGCCAGGCTGGAGGGCAGTGGCACGATCTCAGCTCACTGCAACCTTTGCCTTCCGGATTCAAGTGATTCTCCTCCCTCAGGCTCCCAAGTAGCTGGGATTACAGGTGCCCGCCACCACGCCTGGCTAATTTTTTGTGGTTTCACCATGTTGGCCAGGCTGGTCTGGAACTCCTCACCTGAGCTGATCCGCCCACCTCAGCCTCCCAAAGTGCTGGGATTACAGGCATGAGCCACAGCGCCCGGCCAAGTCCTATATTCTTTAGACTTCTCTGTACTTCTTACTAGCCAGTCCCTCCTTGTTCTAATCCTCTGATGTAATTACTAATTCCCTGTAATAAACTTTCCTGCTCAAATTACTCTCTCTCTGGAGTGGACCCAGATTGATATACCTCCCTTATGTGGCTCCCTTTAACTGTTTTCTGCTGCTTCTTAGTCTAACCACCATTCTGAGTGGCAAGAGCATAGATTAGTTTTGCGTGTTATTTAAATTTATACAAAGAGAATCATATAATATGTGCACTTTTTAGTTTGGCTTCTTAAGTTTAATATTTGGGCATTTTCATATTTTTGTTACAAATTTCATGTTTTAATTACAAATTGTGCTACATACAACATTCTCTTTAGGCAAGTATATTAATACATTCCTGTAGAGAATATAAACATGAGTGAAATTTTAGGTGACAGAGTTTGCATATGTTTAGTTTATTAGATATTGCCAAATAATTTTTCAAAAAGGTTGTACTATCTGAAGTTCCCTCTAATAGTATATGAGGGGAATTTAAAATGTTTGTGGAAAAATGGAATTAAAAGATAAAAAAATTATAAACTTTATTTCTCAATATAATCATCATCAAGTTCAAGACACTTTTGTAAGCAATGATATAAGCCACTTAGTCTATCCCTAAAGAATTGAAGGTCCTGGGAATTTAAACATGTCAATGCAGTGTTTTTTACATTATTAGCTAAAGAGAAATGGGTGTCCTTTATTGATTTGTTAAGATTAGGAAACAAAAGCCAGAAGGAGCCAAATCAGGACTGTAAGATGGATGCCTAATGATTTCCCTTTGAAACTCCTGCAAAATTGCCTTTGTTTAATGAAAGGAATGAGCAGGAGCATTGTCATGGTGGAAAACTCTCTGGTGCAGCTTTTCTAGGAAATTTTCTGCTACAGCTTTGACTTTCTCAAAAAACTCTAATAGTAAGCAGATATTATTGTTCTTTGGCCCTCCAGAGAGACCACAAGCAAAATGCCTTCAGCATCCCAAGAAACTATTACCATGACCTGTGCTCTTGACTGGTTCACTTTTGCTTTGACTGGACTACTTCCGTCTCTTGGTAGCCATTGCTTTAATTTTCTTTGTCTTCAGGATTGTACTGGTAAAGACATGTTCCAACCGCTGTGACAGTTGTTCGAAGAAACGCTTCAGGATCCTGATCCCACTTGTTTAAATTTTCCATTGAATGCTATCGTCTTGTTTACAACCAACCTGGATGCAATGGTTTAGATACCTGTCAAGTGAAATGTCTGCTCAACTTTAATTCTTAAGTCAGAATTGTGTAACCTGAATCAATTGAGATGTCTATGATGTTGGCTATCATTTCTGCTGTTAATTGTCATTCTTTTTCAATTAGGGTATAAACAAGATGAATTTATTCCTTGCAAATTGATGCAGATGGTCTCCAGCTGTGGGTTTCATCTTCAATGTTGTTTTGTCCCTTCTTAAAATGAGCTATTCATTTGTAAACTGCTGATTTCTTTGGGGCATTGTGCCCATAAACTTTTCATAAAGCATCAATGATTTCACCATTTTTCCACCCAAGCTTTACTGTAAATTTTATGTTTGTTCTTGCCTCAATTTTAGCAGAATTTATGTTGCTCTGATAGGAGCTCTTTTCAAATTGATGTCTTAGGCTTCTTAGTGACTCAAACTAGATCCTGTTCAGATATATATATATATATTTTTAATATTTATTTATTTATTTATTTTTATTTTTGAGATGGAGTTTCGTTCTTGTTGCCCATGCTGGAGTGCAAGGGTGCAATCTCAGCTCACTGCATCCTCCATCTCCCCGGTTCAAGCAATTCTCCTGCCTCAGCCTCCCAAGTAGGTGGGATTACAAGCATGTGCCACCTCACCTGGCTAATTTTGTATATTTAGTAGGGACAGGGTTTCACCATGTTGGTCAGGCCAGGCTTGTCTCAAACTCCTGACCTCAGGTGATCTGCCTGACTTGGCCTTCCAAAGTGCTGAGATGACAGGCGTGAGCCACCACACCTGGCTCAGATATGTTATAAGAAGTTAATACAAGTTTATTTCGGTGCAAAAAAAATTTGAAATATGCATAGTTTTTTCTTAATACTCATTTTCTATGAACTTTTTGAAGTCCCTTATTTATGAGAGTTTTTGTGTTTCTCATCTTTGCAAATGATTTTCTTTTCTTTCTTTTTAATTTTGGTCATTCTACTGGTATGCTAGTATGGTTTCAATTTGCATTTCTTTGATGACTAATAAAGTTGAGATGCTTTTTGAATTCTAATTGCCATTTAGATGTCTTATTTTATGCAGTGTCAATTCAAGTATTTGCCAATTGTTTTATTAGACTATCTTTTTCCTAATGATTTGTAGGATTTCCTAATATAATTTAAATATAATTTCTTTTCATATACTTGAATTGTAATTCTCTTATTTACAAGCTTTGCAGCTTGGGCAAGTAAATGAACCCATTTGAGCCTGAAGGCTCCCTCTTGAAATTGATTAATAATACCTACCTAATAGTACCACAGTGAAGGTGACACATTTCTTTCACTAATATTTGAGTGCCTATTATAAACTAGTCTATGTGTTAGACAGTAGGGCTTCATTGGTGAACAAGAACAGACATTGTACCTGCCTTAATAGAACTTACATTCCATTGAGGGAGAAAAACATTAATCAAGTGGCCTTACAAACTAATGTAAAACTTGCTACGAGGAGAGATACATTTTGCTATGAGTAATGCAGGTGTCACACACTTAAATGTTTAGGAAAGTCCCTAGAAAATTATTTATTGATCTGGAGTCTAGAGAATGCATTGGAGAAAAAGTGTTTTCCAAGAATAGGAAATGGCATGTAAAAAGGCCCTGTGGTAGGAGATAACCTTGTAAATCAGAGGAATTAATACACTAGGGCCAGTATAGCTAGAGTACATAGAGCAAAAAAAGGTATGATTTTAAATAAGACTAGAGAATTAGTTAAAGGTCTAGCATGCATGACATTTCAGGCCATTTTAATAATGGCCTACTCTACCCTTCGTCATCTCAGAATATACAGAATCTGAAATATGGTCTGATTTTATCTAAGGGACAGTCTATTACATTTACTTCCAAGAGTCTGAGAGAATTCATAAAATCAGAAGAATCATGTAAGTCCTCTTGGTCCACTAGGAACAAAAACTACAGTCCTACTGGAATTTCAAGTCTCTGTTGCCCCCTTGGTGTTTTGAGTTTTGTCCTTTTTACCTAAAGTTATAGATGTTAAGTGAAGTAAACACTAGAGGTCATGATAATTAAAAGTAGAAAAAAATTCCCTGAATTACCTGTCTAAGGGTCATAGTCCCCATATACTAGCCATATGTTAAAAATCAGAAGAAAATCAAATGTCCCTAACAGACCTATTCAGAACATTCCACCCAACAGCAGCAGAACATACATTCTTCTCAAGTGTACACAGAACATTTTCCAGGGTAGATTACATTAGGTTACAAAGCATGTCTTTAAAAAATTAAGAAGATCAAAGTTATACCAAGTTTCTTTGTCTTCTTTCCTTCTTTTTTTTTTTTTTTTTTTTTTTTGCATACAGGGTCTAGCTCTGTCACCCAGGCTGGGGTGCAGTGGCACAGTCTCGGCTCACTGCAACCTCCCAGGTTCAAACAATTCTCATGCTTCAGCCTCTCCAGTAGCTGGGATTACAGGTGTGTACCACCACACCCGGCCAATTTTGGGCTTTTTTTGTTTGTTTTTTTGAGATGGAGTTTCACTCTTGTTGCCCAGGCTAGAGTACAATGGCACAGTCTCAGCTCACTGCAACCTCTGCCTCCCAGGTTCAAGCAATTCTCCTGCCTCAGCCTCCCAAGTTGCTGGGATTACAGGCACCCGCCACCACGCCCAGCTAATACTGTGTTTTTAGTAGAGACAGGGTTTCTCTATGTTGGTCAGGCTGGTCTGGAACTCCCGACCTCAGGTGATTTGCCTGCCTCGGCCTCCCAAAGTGCTAGGATTACAGGCATGAGCCACGGCGCCTGGCTAAACAATCTAATTTTTAAACCTCAAAAAAGTAGAAGAAAAAATTAAGTCCAAAGTTAGCAGAAGGGAGGAAATAATAAAGGTTTTTTGTTTTGTTTTGTTTTGTTTTGTTTTTTGAGACAGAGTCATGTTCTGTCACCAGGCTGGAGTGCAGTGACATGATCTCGGCTCACTGCAACCTCTGCCTCCCGGATTCAAGCAATCCTCCCGTCTCAGCCTCCTAAGTAGCTGGGACTACAGGCACCTGCCACCACGCCTGGCTAATTTTTGTATCTTTAGTAGAGACGGGGTTTCACCATATTAGTCAGGCTGGTCTCCAACTCCTGACCTCAGGTGATCCACCCACCTAGGCGTCCCAAATTGCTGGGATTACAGGCGTGAGCCACTGCGCCTGGCCTTGCACTCATTTTATGAGGCTAGAAATACCCTGATACCAAAGACAGATACATTACCAAGAAAACTACAAGGCAGTATCCCTGGTGAACATAGATGCAAAAATCTTCAACAGAATATTAACAAACTGTATTACTGTATTCAACAGCACATTAAAAGAATCATACACCATGAACAAGTGGGATTTATCCTTTGGATGCAAAGATGCTTCACATACAAAAATCAATTAATTGATGGCATGGCCTTATATAGAGAACACCCTAAAGACTCCATTTTTTAAACTGTCAGTTAAGTTGCAGGATATGAAATCAGCATTAAAAAGCAATTGTGTTTCTATGCACTAACAAACTAGCTGAAGAGAAAATTAGGAAGATAATCTAATACAGTGGCACCAAAAATGATAAAATACTTGGTTAAACTTAACTAAGAAAGTGAAACACTTGTGCACTGAAAACTATAAAGCATCCATCAAAAAGACACAAACAAATGGAAAGACATCCCATGGGCATAGATTGGAAGACTTAAAGTTTCCATACTACCCAAAGTGATTTACAGATTTAATGCAATCTCTATCAAAATCCCACTGGCATTTGCACAGATATAGAGAAAACAATTGTAAAATTATATGAAACTACAAAGGACCTTGAATCACTAAATAATCTTGAGGAAAAAAAAACAATAAAGCAGGAGGCGTTACACTTCTCCTGCCCTCTCTTCTGTTCCATTGGTCTCTACGTTTGTCTTTGTACCAGTATCATACTGGGGTTTTCTTTGTTGTTGTTTGGTTTGGTTTGTTGTTTTTGTCGTTGTTGCTGCGGCTGCTGCTGCTGCTATTGTTGTTTAAGACAAGGTCTTAGGCAGGGCTCAGTGGCTCACACCTGTAATCCCAGCACTTTGGGACACTGAAGCAGGTGGATTGCTTGAGCCCAGGAGTTTGAGAC
Organism: Chlorocebus sabaeus; assembly: GCF_047675955.1. Lineage (NCBI taxonomy): Eukaryota > Metazoa > Chordata > Mammalia > Primates > Cercopithecidae > Chlorocebus > Chlorocebus sabaeus. The sequence goes on along the minus strand of NC_132920.1, from coordinate 27,473,898 downwards.
CAGACTGGGCAACATGGTAAAACCCCATCTCTACAAAAATTACAGAAAATTAGCCAGACCTGGTGGCCCACACCTGTAGTCTCAGCTACTCGGGAGGCTCAGGTGGGAGAATCGCTTGAGCCCAGGAGGCGGAGGTTGCAGTGAGCAGAGATTGTGCAGCTGCATTCCAGGTTGGGTGACAGGGCAAACATAGGGGAAAAGCTTCAGAACATTGGTCTTGGCAATTACTTCATGGGTAAGACACCAAAAACACAGGCAAAAATAGAAAAATTGGACTATTCCAAATGAAGGAGCCTCCACACAGCAAAGGAAACAATCGAGTGAAAAGGCAGCCTATAGAATGGGAGAAGGTATTTGCAAACCATATACCTGTTAAGGAGTTAATTTCCAAAATACAGAAGGAACTGCTACAACTCAGTAGCAAAACAAACAAACAAACAAACCTCTGTTAATCTGATTTAAGAAGGGCTAGTGGACATTTCTCTAAAGATTTGCAAATGAGCAACAATGTTCAATGTCACTAATCATCAGAGAAATGCAAATCAACCTGTCAATGAGATTCACATCACACCTGTTAGGATAGCTATTATCAAAAAGAAACAAATAACAAAAACAAAAGGCAACATGTGGAAAATTGGAACCCTTGTTTCTACACTGTAGGTGGGAATGCAAAATGATACAGTCACTGTAGAAAACAGTATGGCGGATCCTCAAAAAAATTTAAAATGTAACTACCTTTTGATCATCCTGGCTATTTATCCAAAAGAACTGAAATAAGAATCTGGAAGACACATTCCACTTCTGTATTCACTGCAACCAATGAATTCACAACTGTCAAGACGTGGAGGATGGGTTCACGGTTATGCACGCCTGTAATCCCAGCACTTTGGGAGGCTGAGTCGGGTGGATCTCTTGAGGCCAGCAGTTTGAGACCAGACTGGCCAACATGATAAAACCCCATCTCTACTGAAAATATAAAAATTAGCCGGGCATAGTGGCACATGCCTGTAATCCCAGATACTCGGGAGGCTGGGGATGAATCGCTTGAACCCAGGAGGTGGAGGTTGCAATGAGCCAAGATAGTGCCACTGCACTCCAGCCTGGGTGACAGAGCGAGACCCTTTCTCAAAAAAAAAAAAAAGAAAAAATAGAAAACTTTCTTAGTTAAAACTGATCAGCTTACTTGATTAGAGCATCGTGCTAATAATGCCAATATTAGGGGTCCCCATAGAGGCCAGGCCAATATACAATTTCTTTTTTTCTTTTCTTCTTTTTTTTTTTTTTGTCTGAGACCGTCTCACTCTGTCTCGCCAGAACGATCTTGGCTCACTGCAACCTCTGCCTTCCAGGTTAAAGCAGGCTCCTGCCTCAGCCTCCCGAGTAGCTGGGACTACAGGAGACTACCACCACGTCCAGCTATTTTTGTATTTTTAGTGCAGACGGGGTTTCACCATATTGGCCAGGCTGGTCTTGAACTCCTGACCTGGTGATCCGCCTGCCTTGGCCTCCCAAAGTGCTGGGATTATAGGCGCGAGCCACCGCATCAGCCGGGATATAATTTCTTTAAAGCCTTGACAGTTTCTAAGTATCAATTCACACATCCACATGAGGTTGCCACGTATCTATTTCTTGAAAACTCCTTTCTGTCATTCAGGGTAAAGAATGTCCAGTTCCCCACTTTGCTCAAAAAGGAGCCCTGTTCCTTTTTCAAGATCCCCAAGGAAACTCTCTGCAGAAAACTGTTGACAAAAGTCTACTCTCGAGACTCCAAGGAAGCCAGACTCACCTGCATTGCACAGATGGGATCCTGCACATTGGCACCTACTCGGGTAGGCACCACCTGGGCCTCTCAAAGCCTGCAGACAAACGCAGAGTAAAAAGAAAGGGAGCGGCCGGGCGCGGTGGCTCGTGCCTGTAATCCTAGCACTTTGGGAGGCTGAGGCAGGTGAATAATCTGAGGTTAGGAGTTCAAGACGAGCCTGGCCAACATGGTGAAAACAGGTCTGTACTAATTATCTGGGCGTGGTGGCACGCGCCTGTAATACCAGGAGGCTAAGGCAGGAAAATCGCTTGAACCCGGGAGAAGGGTGCAGTGGGCCGTGATCGCTCCACTGCACTCCAGCCTTGGCAACAGGGTGAGACTCTGTATAAAAAAAAAAAGTAAAGAGGGTAATGGATTCAGGGTTCAACAACATAGCTCAGAACAAAGAAAGGACAAAGGTTCCTTGAGCCTTGAGATGGCTCAAGATCAAGGAGAGAATCCAAATGTCTTTCCGTGTTTATGCTTAATAATATGCAAAGATTCTATCGGTTCAAACAGAGACTCACAGAAGCAACATGACAAAAAGAAAAGGCATCATATTTTTGATCCAAAAACCTTTGCTTGTTAGGCAAAATAGTAACCTCTACACGAAATACACCCTGGAAGATCTCTGAATAGGAGCTGGCCGGGCGCGCTGGCTCACGCCTGTAATCCCAGCACTTTGGGAGGCCGAGGCAGGTGGATACTTGAGATCAGGAGTTCAAGAACAACCTGATCAACATGGTAAAACTCCATCTCTACTAAAAATACAAAAATTAGTCAGGCGTGGTGGCCGGCGCCTGTAATCCCAGCTATTCGGGAGACTGAGACGAGAATTGCTTGAGCCCGGGAGGCGGAGACTGCAGTGAGCCGTGATCGCGCCACTGCACTCCAGTCTGGGCAACAAAGAGGGAAACTCCGTCTCAAAAAAAAAAAAAAAAAAAAAAAAAAATGGAGCTATGTCTATACAATATAGCTTCAGTGATCGGGTGCGCAGTGGCTCACGCCTCCAATCCCAACACTTTAGTTAGTTGAGGCGGAAGGATCACTTGAGCCAAGGAGTTAGAAGCCAGTCCTGGAGTTAGAAGCCAGCCCTGGCAACACAGTAAGACCCTATCTCTACAAAACAAAATTAAAAATTAGCCGGCCCTTAGTGGCTTACGCTGAGGCAGGAGGATTACTTTAGCCCAGGAGTTCAAGTGAGCTGATTACTCCACTGCCCTGCAGCCTGGACTACAAAGCAAGACCTTGCCTTCGCACTGGTTTAAGGGGGCGAATCACAATAGTGGTTCCCTCTGTATAGTAATTGGAAAGGAACTTGGAGTGCTCTTGAGTTGCGTGCTGGTAGGCGAGGTTTATTCGGTTTGTGGAGAATCATCCAGGTGAATATTTGTATGTGAGAGGTTTATTTATTTATTTTTTTTTAAAGGAATTGGCTTATGCAACTGTGGACCTGGCTAGTAAGTGCTAAATCCATGGGGCAGGCTGTCAGGAAAAGCAGGCCATCGGAAAAGACAGGCTGGAAACAATATAGAAAATCAATGAAACCAAAAGTTGGTTATTTGAAAAGTTCACCAAAATTGACAAATATTTAGCTAAATAAAGCAGGAAAAAAGAAGAGAGGGCCGGGCGCAGTGGCTTATGCCTGTAATCGTAGCACTTTGGGAGGCCAAGGTGGGCGATCACCTGAGGTCAGGAGTTCGAGACCAGCCTGGCCAACATGGCGAGATCCCCGTCTCTAGTAAAAATACAAAAGTTAGCGGAGCGTAGTGGCGGCGCCTGTAATCCCAGCTACTCAGGATACTGAGGCAGGAGAATCGTCTGAACCCAGGAGGCGGAGGTTACAGTGAGCCGAAATCACGCCACTGAAGTCTGGGCAACAGAGTGAGACTCTGTCTCAAAAAAAAAAAAATTAGGAGACTCAAAAGACTAAAATCAGAAATGAAAGTGGAGGCGTGTGCTCCACCTAAGCTGAACCCGAGGCGGGAAGCTCAGGACATAGCCGTTGATTGGCTGGCTGGGGCGCAGCTTGATGGCGTCGGGTCGACCAGCCGCAGGCGGCACCTGGGCGAATGGCACCTGTGTGAGAGGCCAGTGGCCCCAGGGTGCGGTGGCCTTGGAAGTGTGAAATGGAGGCGGGAGCCCTCCCTACACTTCACCATAGGCTTCCTGATAGATTCCAGCATCATGATTACCTCCCAGATACCTTTTTTTTTTTTTTTTTAATTTGGGTGGCTTTTCTTAATGGGCCAATTGTTTAAAAACTATGAGGTGCGTCAGTATGTTGCATGGGTGACCTTCACTGTGATGTTTGCATTTTCTTGCACTATGTTTGAGCTCATCATGTTTGAAATCTTAGGAGTATTGAGTAGCAGCTCTCGTTATTTTCACTGGAAAATGAACCTGTGTGTAATTCTGCTGATCCTGGTTTTCATGGTGCGTTTTTACACTGGCTATTTTGTTGTGGGCAACATCGGACTACTTTTGTCTCCTCCGTCTTAGTGCATAAATAACGACTGCTTTTTTCCTGTCTCTTGTGGTTGACCTTTATCTATTTCTCCTGGAAACTAGGAGATTCCTTTCCCATTCTCAGCCCAAAACATGGGATCTTATCCATAGAACAGTTCATCAGCTGGGTTGGTGTGATTGGAGTTACTCTCACGGCTCTCCTTTCTGGATTTGGTGCTGTCTACTGCCCATACACTTTCATGTCTTACTTCCTCAGGAATGTGACTGACACAGATATTCTAGCCCTAGAATAGCAACTGCTCCAAACCATGGATATGATCATAACCAAAAAGAAAAGGATGGGAATGGCACAGAGACCAATGTTCCAGAAGGGGGAGGTACATAACAAATCATCAGGATTCTGGGGAATGATAAAAAGTATTACCACTTATTCAATAGGAAGTGGATGCTTTGGAACTAAGCAGACAGCTTTTTCTGGAAACAGCTGATCTGTATGCTACCAAGGAGAGAACAGAATATTCCAAAACCTTCAATGGGAAATATTTTAATTTTCTGGGTTACTTTTTCTCTATTTACTGTGTTTGGAAATTTTTCATGGCAACAATCAATATTGTTTTTGATCGAGTTGGGAAAATGGATCCTGTCACAAGAGTCATTTAGATCACTCTGAATTATCTGGGAATCCAATGTGATGTGAAGTTTTGGTCCCAACACATTTCCTCCATTCTTGTTGGAATAATCATCGCCACATCCATCAGAGGACTGCTGATCACTCATACCAAGTTATTTTATGCCATCTCTAGCAGTAAGTCCTCCAGTGTCAATGTCCTGCTATCAACACAGATAATGCGCATGTACTTTGTCTCCTCTGCGCTGCTGATCCGAATGAATATGCCTCTAGAATACTGCACCATAATTACCGAAGTCCTTGGAGAACTGCAGTTCAATTTCTGTCACCATTGGTTTGATGTGATCTTCCTGGTCAGCACTCTCTCTAGCACAGTGTTTCTCTATTTGGCTCACAAACAGGCACCAGAGAAGCATATGACACCTTGAACTTAGGCCTACTACAGACTGTTAGAGGCCAGTGGTCTCAAAATTTAGATATGAGAGAGGAAAAAATGGAGGGGACAAGGGTCTAACATTTTATAAACAAACAAAATGCTGTGGTAGTGTTTTTTACCTCTAGCATCCTCTTTCCTACTCAGGTGATACTGTGATCATGAGTAGCAACAGCTAGAACATGAGAAGGAGAAGTAACTCAAGGCAATACTCAGCAGAGAGCATCCTATGTGGACCTGAGGCTGATGCAATGGCAGAGAGGAACCAAAAAACTAGAAGGAAAAAATACACTGGAACTCTGGGGCAAGAGATGTCTATGGTAGCTGGGCCAAACACATAGGATATCCATTTTAAGTTTCACATGGAGGTGGTTATAGCTTTCCCTTGAGATTGACTGTCATTAAAATCAGAGATTGTAATTAAAAAAATAAAGAGAAAGAAAGAGAAGGAAGGAAGGAAGGAAGGAAGGAAGGAAGGAAGGAAGGAAGGAAGGAAGGAAGGAAGGAAGGAAGGAAGGAAAAGAAAAGAAAGAAGAGACATTACAAATTTACAGAAATCAAAAGGATTATAAGAGAATACTGTGAGCAATTGTATGCCAGCAAACTGGATAATCTAGATGAAGTGGACAAGTGCCTAAAAACAATCTATTAAAATGTAATTACAAAGAAATAAAAAATCTGAATAGACCTATAACTAGTAAGGATACTGAAGCAGTACGATACAAAATTTCTCCACAAATTACTAGCAAACTAAAGTTAGCAATATGTTTTGGGGTTTGTTTTTGTTTTTGTTTTTGTTTTTTGAGATGGAGTCTCACTCTACTGCCCAGGCTGGAGTGTAGTGGTGCAATCTCGGCTCACTGCAACCTCCACCTCCCAGATTCAAGCAATTCTCCTGTCTCAGCCTCCCGAGTAGCTGGGACTAAAGGCACACACTGCCACATCCGGCTAATTTTTTGTATTTTAGTAAAAACGGGGTTTCACTGTGTTGCCCAAGCTGGTTGTGAACTCCTGAGCTCAGGCAATCCGCTGACTTGGCCTCCCAAAGTGCTAGGATTACAGGCATGAGCCACCATGCCTGGCTAGCAGTATGTTAAGAAGATTATACACTATGAAAAAGTCGGATTTATTCCTGGAATGTGAGGATAATTCAACATACAAATATCAGTCAGTGTCATATATACCACATTAACAGAATGGAAACAAATTACATAATCACCTCCATTGATACCGAAAAAGCATTTGACAAAATCCAACACTCTTTCGTGAAAAACAAACAAACAAAAAAAAACCCACCCAATGAACTAGAAATAGAAGAAAACTTCCTTAGCATCATAAAGGCTACTTATGATTAACCTTCAACTAACATATTCAATAGTGAAGGGCTGGCCGAGCACAGTGGCTCACGCCTGTGATCCCAGCACTTTGGGAGTCGGAGGCAGGCAGGTCACCTGAGATCAGGAGTTGAAACCAGCCTGGCCAACATGGCAAAACCCCATCACTACTGAAAATACAAAAAATTTAGCCGGGCATGGCGTGCGCCTGTAGTCCCAGCTACTCAGGAGGCTGAGGCACGAGAATCACTTGAACCTGGGAGGCAGAGGTTGCAGTGAACTGAGATCTCACCACTGTACTCGAGCCTGGGCGACAGAGTGAGACACACTCTTAATTTAAAAAAAAAAGAAAGAAAGAAAAAAAAAAGTAGTGAAAGACTAAAGCTTTTTTTCCAAGATCAGCAAAAGACAAAAATGCCCACATTCACCACACTATTCAGCATAGTGTTGTCAGTTCTAGCCACAGAAAGTAGGCAAGAAAGTGAAATTAAAAGCATCCCAGCTGGCTCTGTGGCTCATGCCTATAATCCTGACACTTTGGGAGGCTGAGGCAGGAGGATCACCTGAGCCAAGTAGTTCGAGACCAGCCCAGGCAATATGGCCAAACCCCGTCTCTACCAAGAATACAAAAATTAGCTGGGTGTGGGTGGGAGGATCACTGGGGCCTGGGAAGTCAAGGCTGCGGGGAGCCATGATTGTGCTACTGCACTCCAGTGTGGGTAATCTCCTGTCTCAAAAAATAAATAAAATAAATTTAAAATATTAAAATTTAAAAAAGAAACTTGCATGCCAGTGTTTTACAGCAGCATTATTGATTCTGGTTGATTCTACGTGTTGACTATTCAGAAAGCCTAAAAAGGAGTAAAATTTTGATACATGCTGATACATGATATATGAATAAAGAGTGAGAACATTATTCAAAGTGAAATAAGCCAAACATAAAGGACAAATATATGATTTCCACAATAGTAAAATTCATAGAGACAGAAAGAGTAGTTACCAAGAGCTAGGAAAGTGGAGAGAAATGGGGAGTTATTACTGAAAGGATACAGAGTTTCAATTTTGGATGATAAAAAGTTCTGGAGATGGATAATGGAGATGGTTGCACGATGATGTGAATGTACTTAATTCTACTGAAATGTATACTTAAAACTAATTCAAATAACAAATTTTATGTTATGTATATCTTACCACAATTTTTAAAAGGCCCTAAAAATATGTAAGGATGTAAATTAAATGGTTTAGAAAAGTAAAGGGATAGGCTGGGCATGGTGGTTCACGCCTGTAATCCCAGCACTTTGGGAGGTGGATCACGAGGTCAGGAGTTAGGGACCAGCCTGGCCAATATGGTGAAACTACGTCTCTACTGAAAATACAAAAATTAGCCAGGCGTGGTGGTGCACGCCTGTAGTCTTAGCTGCCTGGGAGGCTGAGGCAGAAGAATCGCTTGAACTGAAGAGGCAAAGGTTGCAGTGAGCTGAGATCACACCACTGCACTCCAACTTGGGTGACAGAGTGAGACTCCGTCTCAAAAAAAAAAAAAAAAAAAAAAAAAGAAAAGTAAAGGGATAAAGATATATTACACAAAGGTTAGGCTGGGTGTGGTGGCTCATACCTGTAATTCCAGAACATTGCAAGGCTGAGGCAGGTGGAACACTTGCGACCAGGAGTTCAATACCGGCTTGGCCAAAATGGTGAAACCCTGTCTCTACTAAAAATACAAAAATTAGCCAGGTGTGGTGGCCCACCCCTATAGTCCCAGTAACTCAGGAGGCTGAGGCATGACAATTGTTTGAACCCAGGAGGCAGAGGTTGCTGTGAGCCAAAATCACGCCACTACACTCCATTTATGAGAGTGAGTCTCAAAAAATAAATTAAATAAATTAAATAAAATAAAGTTAAAAACAACAACAACCCCCTCCCCCCCAGAAAAAACCACAAAGGCTAACCATAAAAAAGTTAACGTAAAACGTATGTATTAACATAAAGTGTAGATTTTAAGACAAGGAGTATTACCATAGAGACATGACATAATAAAAAAAAAAGGAGGCATTTCATACTGATAAAACAGAGACATTTTATAAAACAAACATGTGAATGCTACATGTGTAGCATTCAATATATATTGTATATATTCAATAATATATAACAATACAAAATGACATGAAAACTTATGTCTACACAAAAATCTATCACAATTATTTGTAACACCTTTATTTATAATAGCAAAACACACTACTAAAATGTACCTCATCTAAGAAACTGTGGTACATCCATACAATAAACAACTACTCAGCTATTAAAAGGCAGGAACTGTTGATACAACAAATTGGATGGATCTCAAGGGCATTAGGCTGTGAAAAAGGCCAACCTTTTTTTTTTCAAGACAGAATCTTGCTTTGTCACCCAGGCTGGAGTGCAGTGGCACCATCTCCACTCACTGCAACCTCTGCCTCCTGGGTTCAAGCAGTTCTCATGCCTCACCCTCCCGAGAAACTGGGACTACAGGTGTGAGCCACCATGACCAGCTAGCTAATTTTGGTATTTTTAGTAGAGATAGGGTTTCACCATGTTGGTCAGGCTGGTCTTGCACTCCTGGCCTCATGTGATCCACCTGCCTCAGCCTTCCAGAGTGCAGGGATTACAGGTGTGAGCCACCGCACCTGGCCTATTTCTATAACATTCTAAAAACAAAATAAAAAACAGAGATGAAGAACACATTAGGCCTGGCACAGTGGTTCATGCCTGTAATCCCAGCACTTTGGGAAGCCAAGGTGGGTGGATCACCTGAAGTCAGGAGTTCAAGAACAGCCTGGCCAACATGGTAAAACCCTGTGCCTACTGAAAATACAAAAAATAGTCAGATGTGGTGGCACGTACCTGTAATCCCGGCTACTTGGGAGGCTGAGGCACGAGAATGGCTTGAACTCGGGAGGCAGAGGTTGCAGTGAGCCAAGGTTGCGCCACTGCACTCCAGCCTGCGCAACAGAGTGAGACTGTCTCAAAAAAAAAGAAAAAAAAAAGAACATATTAGTTGTGTAGGGGTGGCATGGGAAGTGAGTGTAACTAATTAAGTGGTGGCACCCACAGGGAAATCTTTGTGATGAAACTTTTTTTCTGATTTCCAGTGATAGTTACACAAATCTACACATGATAAAATGACCTAGAACTACATACAAACATTGTACCAACGTCAAATTCTTGGGTTTAATATTGTACTATAGTTATATAAGATGTAGCCATTGGGGGGAACTAAGTTAAGGGTACAGGGAACTTCTCTTTGCTTTCTTTGTAATTGCCTGTAAATCTATAATTATTTCAAAATTTAAAATTTTAAAACCTGATGGTAGTGGGGCATGGTGGCCCGCACCAGTAGTCCCAGCTACTCAGGAGGCTGAGGCAGGATAATCACTTGAACCTGGGAGGCAGAGGCTACAGTGAGTTGAGATCACACCACTGTACTTTAGCCTGGGCAATAGAGTGAGATTCCATCTGTTAAAAAAAAAAAAAAAAGTAATAAGAATGTTCTCTAATCAATATAGAATTAAACTAGAAGTCAGTAACAGAAACAAAGGAAAATATCCCCAAATGCTTGGGAAAATAACATCACATTCCTAAACAACCTATGGGTTAAAGACAAATTACAAGAGAAATTAGAAAATAGTTTGAACTAAAAATAATAAAGTACAACATATCCAAACTTATTGATAGTTGCTAACACTGTTCTTGGAGAGAAAGCTATAGATTTATATACATATAGTATCCAGTTGGGCATGTAAGAAGCTACAAGTCATCACTAAGTCCTAAAAACAAGTAAAACCTGAACAAACTGAAAACCCAGCTCTTCTTATGTCTGTCAGAAAAAAATGAGGTCACAGGGCAAGCCACTGCTTCCAAAATTGAAAAGACAAATACAGAGAATCACAACTTACCAGAGCAGAAACCCACAGAACAGACACCATGTGAACTAGTGCTGGAGCAGGGAAATCTGAACTCTCATTAGCAAATTGTTGGTGGCTCAACATTGCTGTGTCTAGGAGATAAAATCTCCAGAACTCAGTCATCTTCACCTCACAATTTTGTTAATTTTACCTCAGGAGCTTGACCAGATTGTCACAGTGAATATGGGAGAAAAATCCCCTCTACCTCTGGTAGCAGGTGGGCAAGAACCAGTTTGCAATAGGCCAAAGCATTTTGTTCTCTTAACAGGGTCTGCCCTCAGGAGAAACCGTTTAACCTCAGCCTAACCTGCTGGGGTTTCATCAGAGCCCAGCTGCTCTGCAGGAAGGGAAATAACGAACTCCAGCCCACTCTAGCCATCTAGTCCCACCTAAAGTGGGGGAAAACTAGGAAGCATGTTTAAAGTTGACAGTCCAGAGACACAGGATCACTAACAGACTGAGACCTACTTGTGGGACTACAGAATGCTTTATTCCCCCCACACCTTTCCACCACATTACTAAAGGCCTGCTTATAGCACCTCACTTTACCCAGTGGAACATGTCCTGCTATCAAGAAAAAATAACAAGGCACAATAAAAAGCAAAATGCACAGAAGAGACAGAGCAAGCATCAGAATCAGACTCAGATATGACAGGGATGTTGGAATTCTCAGACCAGAAATTTGAAACAACTGATTAAGATGCTAGGGGCTTTGGCCAGGCGAGGTGGCTCACACCTGTAATCCCAGCACTTTGGGAGGCTCAGGTGGGCAGATCACGTAAGGCCAGGACTTCCAGACCAGTCTGACCAACATGTTGAAACCCTGTCTCTACTAAAAATACAAAAAAATATTAGCCGGGTCTGGTGGTACATGTCTGTAATCCCAGCTACTCAGGAGGCTAAGGCATGAGAATTGATTGAACCCGTGAAGCAGAGATTGCAGTGAGCCATTGCACTGCAGCTTGGGTGACAAAGCGAGTCTCTGTCTCAAAAAAGAAAGATGGGAAAGGCTCTAATGTATAAAGAAGATGACATGCAAGAACAGATGGGCAATGTAAGCAGAGAGATGGAAATTCTAAGAAAGCGCCAAAAAGACATGCTAATGCTCAAAAACACTGTAACATCAAGACGATGAAAAGACAAGCCACACACTAGGAGAAAATATTTGCTAAAGATATACCAGATAAAGTACTCTTATTCAAAATCTACAAAGAACTCTTAAAATTCAACAGTAAGAACACAAACAACCTCATGAAAAAAAAAAAATGGCCAAAGACCTTAACAATCATGTCAACAACCAAGATATGCAGATGAAAAATAAGCATATGAAAAGGTGTTCCGCATCATATGTTATCAGGGAAATGCACATTAAAACAACAATATGATATCACTACACACCTATCAGAAGAACTAAAGTCCAGAACACTGACAACAGCAAATTTTGGTGAAGCTATGCATGTGCGGGAGCAGGGGGTATATGGGAAATCTCTGTACCTTCTGCTCAAAGTTTTGCTGTGAATCTAGAACCTCGCTTTAAAAAAAGAAGTCTATAAAATGTGTATGTAAGAAAGCAGAAAGGCTTATGTTTGTGGAACTTTATGAAGGGAAATGAAGCTTGGGACTTTAAGCTCGGTGGAGAATTGATTCAGAGAGTCAACCCTCGAATCGCTACGGAGAGTCGTGAAGAACAGATATAAAGGGCTTGAACGAGGGACCTATCAACAACAGAGGAGAAGGACATTTTATAGAGTCTGAATGTAAGCTCAATAGAATTTTGCAACGATTTTGACGCTTGGTGAGAGAGTGAGAAGGAATTCTGAGGTAAGCAGAAGGACAAATTCCAGTCATCATGTCAAGTAAGTAAACGTCAAATCTGGTCAGCGCCAAGATGTTCGAGATTTATCTTACTGAGGTTATAGTTTTAGTATAAGACTCATAGAACTCAAATACTCAGCAATTTCTGGGTTTTGGATATTTCCTAATCTCGGTGTGGTGCTTGTTTTGTAGCAGTTTTAAAATGCGATGGTAGACACTGACTTGAATAGAAAGAAAACAAATTTCTAGGAAGGATGATCAACAGAGAATTCCTGATTAGGTCCAGCAGGATGCTTTCTTCCCTTAATAGAGGTTTCCGTAGTGTAGTGGTTATCACGTTCGCCTCACACGTGAAAGGTCCCCGGCCCGAAACCAGGCGGGAACACTATCCTGTACTAAATTTTGTGTTCCTAAAACTTATAGCGAACGCTTGTCTTCCTAAAATTTACAGCGACCCCTCTAGGAACCCCGTCCATTCGAATCAATTACTACCCGCCTGTAAGTTGTTTACACTGTGTAACTCAGTACTACGAATGAGACTTGCTCTCTTCCTACACCAGATTTAGAGAGGAGGGAGCCCCATGGGAGCCCAAAGACAACAGGAAGCTAAAGGAAGAAGGAGCATATATCTATGTTGAAAGATCCCGGCCTGGTGCTATTTGATGGGATTTGGAAGGAGGTCGAGTTGTCTGAGAAGAGTAACTTGAATCGTATAATGTTACTTTGTTAGAGAAGACTAACAAAATCATGACTTTAAGAATTATTTTTATATTGTAACATTTCCTTGTTTCTTACTTTTTTTTTTTTTTTTTTTTTTGAGACAGAGTCTGGCTCTGTTGCCCAGCCTGGGGTGCAGTGGCTGTCCTCCGCCTCCCAGGTTCAAGCGATTCTCTTGCCTCAGCCTCCCAAGTAGCTGAGACTATAGGCGTATGCCACCACGCCCGGCTACTTTTTGTATTTTTAGTAGAGACGTGGTTTCACCATATTGGCCAGGCTGGTCTCACACTCCTGACCTTGTGATCCGGCTGCCTCAGCCTTCCAAAGTGCCACCGTGCCTCGCCCCTGTTTAGTACTTTTAAGTTGTCAAGCCTTCTAGCTGTACTTGATATCATTGACTATCACTTTAGATTTCACCCCATTTTAAGGTGTCTCTAAAATCCAGTCTTTTGACAAATAACCTCATTCCCAATCGGGACCGTCTTCCCAGTAAGGACTGTCTTCATGGGCATGCGACCTACGCATTTGCACAAGGCCAGGCACTTGATTTAATGCTCTGCTATTGCTGGTTTGAAATTCCTAATTTTCTTAAACAAGGAATATTTCCATTTCGCACTGCACTCATCAATTACATAACTGGTTTTTCTCCTAAATGCTCACAAAAGGAGTAATCATCCAATGTAATCATTCCTTACAGGGAGAAGCAAAAAGCTGAGCACGATACTGCAACAAGGAATGTTATGAGGGAAGGCATTTGTAGAATGTGATAACTTGAAGATATAACTGATAATTTTTTTTTCTTTAAAGAGCAGCTAAAACATAACACTGTATCCAGGGTTTGATTAATTTTTTCCATCCTTTTATTTTTATCTGTCTAATAAATGATCCACAATTTCAGGTCTCATTTGCTTCCAGTCTCTTGTTAGGTTTTTTGTTTTTGTTTTTGTTTTTGTTTTCTTTTGGTGTTTCACTAATTGTTCTTTTTATCCTCTCACGACGTTGTCATGTTACTCCACTTTTCAATGTATTCAGTGAAATTCTAGAGTTCAGAATCATGCAAGGAGGGAGTTATCACAACACTCAATTTATACAATATATATGTCTTATTTCCTTCCTTACCTTCCTTTTGAATTGTATTAAAAGCAAAACTGTTATGTGAAGCTGTAAGTTCCTTAGAAATACGAAAAGTAGCTACAAAAATTTAAACGTAGAAAATTGCATCTCAATTCTAGATGGTTGGTCTCTGGCATAGATTTAGCTAATTCATAGTAAATATTTCCAACCCATCACCATGTTTCTCTACAAAGTGCATCAGACATTGAGATTCAAGGTCTGCCGCTTTATTAGGTATAAATCCAAGTCAGGTTAACTAGTGACAAGAATTTACCTAAGTTTAGGGGAAGAAATTATTAGGTATAAATCCAAGTCAGGTTTAACTAGTAACAAGAATTTACCTGAGTTTAGGGGAAGAAATAAGAGGCCTCGCTGGGATTTGAACCCAGGATCTCCTGTTTACTAGACAGGCGCTTTAACCAGCTAAGCCACGAAGCCTCACCTGTATTGTGTGGGGATAATTTATTATTTTATAAAAATTTACACCTCAGCCTGTCAATGTTTCTACCTCACTCATTTTTTTTGTAGTAACACAATACGACATTTCTGGATCTCAGTCAAAACCAGAGAATAATGTTCTTGCTATAGAATAAGAATAGGTCCTAAATTAAGAAGACCGTTTTCCTTTAGGAAACTGCTCTAAATGTCAAGAACACCTCCAGACTATAAGCTCTGGTGGCCAGGTAGAGAACTTGCTTGGTTTTTGAGAACAATTATATCTCATATGCTTAGCAGTGAATTTGCCTTCTGATGAACTCTCATTTCATTTGTTCATGCAGTGGGTAAGTGGTTATCAGGAAAAACACTCTCTCTACGTTTTTCTCTAACTTGACCCCCAATGATTCTGCCTGTCCAGCATGCAAAATATAGTCACCCTGGCCATGGCTGACTCCTTTGCAACATGAACTCGACCTCTAGGATGGCGTTACCAAAATCAGGTAAAGGTGCAGATTAAATTCCTTGGGTAAATTTTTTCAAATAAGGTTCTACCTAGTTTGAACATCTATGTACTTAAGACACAAGTTACCTGTCACCCAACTACAGGCAGAGGAGACATAGGATAATCTCGATACACAATCCTATTCAAAAAGAACAAAAACAAGAGGAAAAAGAAAAAAAAACAAAAACCAAGAGGTACACTGGTCTGTAGCAATTGTAGAATTCAGTGGGCACATGATGCTAGTGCGTTGATTGGAACTCAGTAATGACGTCTGAGAATGACTCCCTAGGCTCTTGGGTCCATCTCCTGGGTTCTTATTCCACACTCGGATTCATCCATTCTTTTAATAAGAAATATCATTTACTTGCAGCCGAATGGTTTTCTTAGCCTACTTCCTTCCCATAGTAGTCTGGGGGGAAGAGGGGTGAGGTCCAAAGTCTTTTCATTTTATGCTGTCCTTTATTCCTTTTAGTTCAGACTGTCAATGTTCAAATACTATAATTTTCTTCAAAAAATGTGACATTATGAAAGTTACTGAAGTTTATTACTTTAGACCAGGGGTTCACAAACTATAGCCCACAGGCCAAATCTGGCCTTATATCTGTTTTTATAAAGTTTTATTGGAACACAACCACATTCATTCATTTAGGATTATCTGTGGCTGCTTTCCTGCAACAGCTGATTTGTGTAATTGCCACATCAACCGAATGGCCCACAAAGCCTAAAATATTTACTATCTGTGTCTTTAAAGAAGAAGTTTGCCAAGCCAGGAGTGGTGGTTCACTCCCATAATCCCAGCACTTTGGGAGGCTGAGGCGGGAGGATCACTTGAGCCCAGGAGTTTGAGACCAGCCTGGCCAACCTGGTGAAACCCCCTCTCTACTAAAAATATAAAAAGAATTTGCCAGGCATGGTGGCACATGCCGGTAGTCCCAGCTACTTGGGAGGCTGAGGCAGAAGAATCACTTGAACCTGGGAGGCAGAGGATGCAGTGAGCCAAGATCTGGCCACTCGCTGCACTCCAGCCTGGGCAACAGAGTGGGACTCTGTCTCAATAAAAAAAAAATTTTAAAGTTCGCCAATCTCTTTTAAAACAAAAGCCATATTCATGAAAATAATGCCTTGTCTCCCTTTGACTTCCCATAAAATGGCAGTAGGGCCACATTCTTAAGAGTTGTAGAATTATTGTTTAAACTATAGGATCCTTAATGTATGTCCTTAAGAATCTTAGCAGTTTGTTTAGATACCACCTTAAGTCTCTCTATGGTATTAATAAAGGACTTACAATAACACCCTTGGCTTCATCTTTAGACTGCATTTTCTGATCGTGCTCTGGATATGATTTTGCCTGGAAGTCTTTTCTTAATTTTAGCATCATTGTCTAATCGGGAACACCTGGGAATAGCAAATAGCTTTCCTTTCTAACTCAGTAAATTGTGGCTCATTTACATTTAGAAGTTCTCCCTTTAACTTATCTCTCTCATGCCATATTTTACAATAAATAGCAAGAAAATGCTAGGAAATTCTTAGGTGAGAAGTAATTTGGCGACAAAGTTTTTAAAAAAATTTTTTTTTAGGCCGGGTGCTGTGTCTCACCTGTAATCCCAGCACTTTGGGAAGCCAAGGCAGGTGGATCGCTTGAGCCCAACAGTTCCAGACACGCCTGGACAGTATGGCAAAACCCTGTCTTGACAAAAAACACAAAAATTAGCTGGCTGTGGTGGCATGCACCTGTAGTCCTAGCTACTTGAGGGACCGAGGCAGAGGATTGCTTGAACCTGGGAGGTCGAGGAGGCTTCAGTGAGCCAAGATGGTGCCGCTGCACTCCAGTCTGGGTGATAAAGTGAGACCCTGTCTCAAAAATAAAAATAAAAATAAATAAATAAATAAATTTTTAAAAGAAAATGCTAGGAAACATCTTTATAATTCTGTCTGAGAATCTAATTAAATTATTCAGTTCATAGATTTGTTTCTACATTCCATAATACTACAGGCAATAACATTTCTAAACTTTCTACAATTTCGTATCAAGTATCCCTTTTCTTGCAAGTTCAAATAAAATTTTATTCCATCCATGGCTTGCTTCTAAATTTTGTTAGGGTGAGTCCAAAAGCAGCCTCAATTGAGCTAATTTAGCTCCAATACAAAGATTATATCTCTGTGAGACTCCACCTATGCCCTGTAAATTATTTTCACTACAGCTGATGAGAACACAGGCTATTCTCAGTTGTTGAATGGATTCATGAATGGCATGAATTGATCTGCTTACAGCTTTCCAGTGGTTCTTTCCTTGGCCTTTTGGAGTTTTAAACCCACTCATGCACAGATCAATATTCCACCGAAGACACAGAAGATCCCTCTGTAGACCTCTGGAGCTCTCTCTGTGCAGCTGTCTCCTGTCTTGTATTCTGTCCCGAAATTCTAATTGCTTTGACCTCCATGAAATCCTTTGCGTTCTCAATTCAGTGACACAACCTAGCTCTTTTTGAATTCTCCCTTACTGTGCTAAGGCCTAAATCCCTAGACAATAAGCTAAAACATTTGTAAGACTCGCCTCATTTATTTCTCTTCTCTCAGGTATCACAGTCCCGCACTGACAGCAGGTGATGCCTGAAAACAGTTATTTCACATACTTGTGTCCAGTATATTTTTCTTGTTGTTTGCAATTTTCCTAACAGTGAATTCTTCACAGGTAGAAGCAGAAACCCATGTCTCTTTTGTTGGTGTTCTTTTTCAAGTTCCATCCACATTGTTGCATGTATATCTACTCTGCTAACTTTTTATATTGCTTAATAGCCTATGGTGTGCATTTACAACAGTTTACCTGTCCACTTTCCAATAATAAATATTAAATTTTCTTTCAAATTCAAAAGACAAAAATAAGGCTGTGATTAACTTTATCACATGTGTACTCTCGGTAGTTGTGTAAGATTAGAGGCAGTGGATAGGGTTGGGGAAGACTTATGCCTAGGAGCAGAGCAGCTACATCATAGAACGTGAATATCCTTAATTTGAATAAGAAGTACTCCAGAATGGCTTCACTAATTTAAACTTCAACTAGCAGGACAGGAGGGTTCTTTTATCACTAGTCCTGCAAAAATTAATTTTATTCAGCTTCTAGTTTTGCCAATGTAATGACAGTAAATGCGATAAATCTTTTTACTTTTTATTTCTGTGATTACTAAAGATTTTGTACAATATTTGTTAGTCTTGACATATTTCTCTCCTCTAATTACCTGTCCTATCTTTTGTTCACTTCCTTTTGATCTTGCTGTCCTTCTCTTGAAGATTTTCATGACTTCTTGATATATATATATTAAGCCCTTGCCATTTTTGGAGACAATTCAAACATATTCTCCCATTAGTGCACCTATCTACATATTTATATTTCTACTGTGTCCTTTATCTTACATATTCCTGATTTTTTAATTTAAGATTTTTTTAGCCGGGTGCGGTGGCTCACACCTGTAATCCCAGCACGTTGGGAGGCCAAGGCGGGTGGATCACCTGAGGTCAGGACTTCGAGACCAGCCTGACCAACATGGAGACCCCCGTCTCTACTAAAAATACAAAGTTAGCTGGGCGTGGTGGTACATGCCTGTAATCCCAGCTACTCAGGAGGCTGAGGCAGGAGATTGCTTGAACCTGGGAGGCGGAGGTTGCAGTGAGCTGAGATCGCACCATTGCACTCCAGTCTGAGCAACAAGAGCAAAACTCTGTCTCAAAAAAAAAAAAAAAAAGATTTTTTTAAAGGTGAGGGTTTTGCTATGTTGGCCAGACTAGCATTGAACTCCTAGGCTCAAGCAACCCTCTGCCTCAGTCTCCCTAGTAGCTGGACTACAGTGGCTATATTCTTAATTTTAATGTAAGCAAATACGTCTTTTTTGGTTTTTGCCTTATTGTTTGTGCTTTTGAAGTTTTTAAAAGTTTTCTGCTCCTGGGTATAAGGATGTTCTCCTTCATATATATATATATGTGTGTGTGTGTGTGTGTGTATATATATATATATTTTTTTTTTAGATGGAGTCTCGCTCTGTCGCCTAGGCTGGAGTAAAGTGGCACAATCTGAGTTCACTGCAACCTCCACCTCCCGGCTCAGGCGACTCTCCTGCCTCACCCTTCCGAGTAGCTGGGATTACAGGCATGCGCCACCATGCCCAGCTAATTTTGTATTTTTACGATAGACGGGGTTTCGCCATGTTGGCCAGACTGGTCTCCAACTTCTGACCTCAGGTGATCTGCCCACCTCAGCCCGCCAAAGTGCTGGGATTACAGCTGAAGCCACCGTGGCCGACCATCCTTCATATACTTCGAAAAGTTTTATTTTTTACTTTCACATGTAGATATTTAAACACTCTCGATAAGTGTACTTTTAAAAACTTCACAGCTGATTGAGTCTGCTCTGTAGTTCATGTTAAGAGCTAACAGTAATAGAATATTCTAAACATTTTTATGTCTATCTATCTATGATGGTTTCTTTCTCTGATATGCTTTTCATGGAACCTTCCAGTCACCTCCATCCACATCCTCAAGTCAGTTCTTTCCCCAGCAGCAGGAGACCTGAATTTCCTTCAGTGTTTAGTAGAAGTGGGAATCTCTTAGGTCATATCTCCTCTTCAAGGAACGGAACCTTGATCTGGCCAGAGACAGAACCCAGAGCACAACAACCAAAGGCCTTCAAGAGTCCATTCCTTTTCCATGACTTCATAAGACAGAGAAAGATCCTGATGTGGACCCAGGCAGTCCTGAGGATCACAAATAAGGCCTGGACTCCTGTTTCCTCAGCTGACGAGATTCTGAGGAGATGTCCTCTGACTATCTTTGCTTGTCTGCTGCAGACCACACAACCTTTGCGTATTGTGGTGCTTTCCTCTGATTACCTGAAAAACAAAGGGGCATGCCACACACTAGGTGTTCAGTATTGTTACATAAATTAATTATATTCCAACCCTACTTCAGGATTTCATTTCAGCTCTGTGTCCTCCAGACCCTAAACTTCCATTCTATGAGCTTCTTTAATGAGTTCATAAATTCCCCATGACAGCTTTAGCACCCTTCACTGAGTGCCGTTTAGCAGACTATTGAAGTTACAGTTACTTGAAGGTGCTTGGTAAGACTGAGATTCTTGGGACCCATCGTAAATCGCTTTAGTCAGGACGATTACTCGAGGGGTTCTAGAATCCACATTTGTAATAAGTCTCCCAGGAGATACTTTAGCCACAAGGATTGGATTCTCTGCTGTAACGATTGCGAGTTTTTCTGGGAGCACTTTGAGTTCTGGCGTGGTGTATTTCTGTGCAGCCCACACACAGCTCAATATGTTCCTTTTGTAGATAGGTTGCATTGTCAGTTTAAAGCATTTTGTCATTAAAATCAAAGAATTTGAACTGCCTTTGTGTCCACTAAACATCTTAAAATTTACCCCAAGATGAACTGGTTTTAATAATAAATCTTGGGCCCCCAATCCTGATGCCTCCAATGACATCAGTGTGTCTGGAGTAGAAGTTTGAATTCAGCAGGCAAAATGGTGATCTCTGGAGAAAAAATCGGGACAGTGCCTTTAGTGAAGTAGAAGTAGTAGGTGGTGTTAATGCTGTGGTTTCCATAGGGCACTCCCTCCCCTCATCTCTCCATCCCTCCCCCTGCTCCTTTGTTTTTCTTTTCAAACAAACTAAAAATAAAAATTTCTCTGGAAAATTTTGACCAAGTGAGGAGACTCAGGAGAAGTGCTTGATGAACACACGCCTTATTTTCCTATTATATCCTCATATTTTAATACAATTCAGTAAAAACAGGAATAATTCAGTACTTCCTTAACGTTCAGAACAAATGCCTTTGTTGTTATAAAAAATGATTGCCTTATACCTAGCCCCAGTCACCGGGATGGCCGAGTGGTTAAGGCGTTGGACTTAAGATCCAATGGGCTAGTGCCCGCGTGGGTTCGAACCCCACTCTCGGTAGGTTAAGTTTTCATCTCCAGTCCTTTCAATACCGGCATTTAAAAAGTATGTGAAGGTGACTTCATTGTTTTTCTACCCCTTTGCGTTAACACTAACCCTTTTTGTCTTCAAATCTAAAGAAATCGCTTGAATAAGCAGTAGCGTGTGAATGATTCTCTACCACAACCTATCGGATTGCCAATAGAAGGAAAAACCACTCATATCCACCACTCATGTCCATGGTCTGCTCCAGGACTTTCAATTCCACCAGGAATTGAACCTCTGAGGCTATTTGACCCTAAGGCCATAGGTAAGAAACTCTAGTTTCTCAGTACCTCCCAGGAAGTAAGAGCCACTCCCCAGGATTCTCATAGTTTCCAAATGATTGTACAAGAAAAGCATAACTCTTAGCTAGGGCTCTCTCTCATACACTCTGGAGAGCATGGTTGAGTCCTTCTCAACAGAGTTTATCTTGTTTTTTCCAGTTTGAAATGTGAAAATGATCCCTCAGGGAGTTTTATTTTGCATTTAACTGGTTATATTGTCCTTGAGCACCTTTTTATATGTTTAAAAGCCATCTGTATTTCCTTTTCTGTTACATGCATACCATTCTGTGCTAATTTTTCTACTTAGTTGTTAGGCCTTTCTCTTATGATTTGTAGGGACTCTTTAAATACGGCTTGATTAAACTTTATTTTGACATGAATCACAAGTAGTCTAGTTTGTTGTCTGTGAACTTTGGGGTGGCTTGGGATGTGTGAAAATGGATATCTTTGCAACCACCAAAGTTATCAGTCTTTTCTTCAAGTTTTATGTTTAACTTAGATATGCCTTTCCCCATTACGAGGTCACTTCACAAAATAACTGTATCTTCTAGAATATTCTTTTTTATATTTAATTATTTGACCTCATTTTTCCCTTGGTGTAATATGTGAGGTTTAGATCCAATTCCGCATTAGTTCCAGCAGACTACCACTAATCCCAACACCATTACTGAATACTCATATTTCCCAGAGTGATTGAAATGACAGCATGCTAAATTCAGTTCCCTTTAGAATTCATAGGACCTTGTGTCTCTGAGAGAATTTGAAAGAGTGGACTTTGAAACTCAGCAATCAGATGTCCTAATTCTGGCTTTCCCATTGAATCTCTGAATCTTGATTTCCTCATTTGTTAAATAGAGATTCTAATTCATGGAAGGCAGTTGTAAGGATTAAAAGAAATATATATATATAATATATATAATTAATATATTATATATATATAGTATCTAAGAAAGTGCCTGGCAAATTTAAAAGTGCCCTTTTCCACTATATAGGTTAGTACCCTTTTCCCTTAGAAGAAACTCACACTTTCTTTTAGAGCCATCCTTCAGAGAAACCCAGAGATTAGATATTGTTCTGGTAGTTAATTTGTTTCTATGTTGGATAAATATTGTCCTGATAGTTATGCTTCTATGTTGAGATCAAACACCAAGATTCCACACTTGAAATTTCTCTGATCCAGGTGGTAGCACAAAGTGGGTTATTTTCATGAGCTGCCTTAGTGCTTTGAATTTGTTCCTGGCCTTGAGAGGGCTGGGGTTGTTGGGGTGCCGGGAAGGAAGCACCTTCTGAGAATGTTTATTTGCAACCTCACAGCCAGAATACTCAGGTTTCAGAAAGACTGAGTTCTCATAGAGGAGAATAAATCATCCCTAGCAAAGGTCGGTTTTCTTACTTTTGTTTTGTCACGTGGGTAGGGTAGGAAGAAAGATGATGAGTGAGTGGTTTGTTATGTTTCGAAGTGAAACTGCAGATGATACGGTTTGGCTGTGTCCCCACCTAAATCTCATCTTGAATTGTAGCTCCCGTAATTCCCATGTGTTGTGGGAGATAATTGAATCACGGGGGCAGTTTCCCCCAATCTATTCTTGTGGTAGTGAATAAGTCTCACGAGATCTGATGATTTCATAAGGGGTTTTCCCTTTCACTTGGCTCTCATGCTCTCTTGTCTGCTACCAAGTAAGACGTGCCTTTTGCTTTCCACTGTGATTGTGAGGCCTCCCCAGCCACGTGGAACTGTGAGTCCATTAAACCTCTTTTTCTTTATGAATTACCCAGTCTTGGGTATGTCTTTATCAGCAGCATGAAAATGGACTAATAAACCAGATGACATAGATTTTACCTGAATCAGATCTTTCTGAAAATGCAGTAGTCTGTTTTCTGTGTGGTCACTTAGCTCAGTTGTTTAGAGTGTAGTGCTGATGACATTAATATTAGGGAACGATCCCTACAGAAGTTAATTTATGTAACTTTTCCTAATAGGAGGGCCAACTGCAACCTAAAGTCACCACCCAATGCATACCTCTGCCACAACAGATTTGAAACTGTTGTATCTGTCACTTGGTTTTATATTTGCCTGATCATTAGCGATGCTGAAAATTTCTACTCAACTCTAATTTCTGTTGGTTTTTGTTGCTGTTGTCTTTAGACAGTCTTGCTCAGTCGCCCAGGCTGGCAGTGGGTGATGCAGTCTCAGCTCACTACAACCTCTACCTCCTGGGTTCAAGCCACTCTTGTGCCTGAGTCTTCTGAGTAGCTAGGACTACAGGCATCTGTTACCACGCCCAGCTAATTTTTGTATTTGTAGTAGATATAAGGTTTCGCCATGTTGGCCAGTCTGGTCTGGAACTCCTGGCCTCAAGTGATTCACCCACCATGGCCTCCCAAAGTGCTGGGATTACAGGCATGAGCCACCCTGCCTGGCCAGTTGTTTCTTGAGATAGGCAGAATTCTAAGATGGCCCCCAAGAACTCCCCCTCCACCTGGATATTACAAACCTGCATAATACGCTGAACTGTGAATATGATTAGGGTATGTTATATAGCACAGTTGACTTTAAGCAAGGGAAATCATCAGGGATGAGCCTGGCTTAATCAGGTAAGTCCTTAAAATAAACTGTGCATCCTGTAGTCCCAGCTTGTCGAGGTGGGAGGATTGCTTGAGCCCAGAGGCTTGAGATCATAGTGAGCTATGACTGTACCATTGCAGTCCAGTCTAGGTGAGAGTGAGACTCTATCTCTTGAAAAACAAAAAACAAAAAAAGAATGGGCTCTTCCCAGAGTCAGAGATTAGAAATTTGAGAGAAATTGAAGAGTTTGAAGTGGGGCTGGCTTTGAAGATGAAAGGGCCACCCGCGTGAAGATGGCCTCTAGCTGCTGAGGGCACCCAGCTGACAGCAAGGAAATAGGGATTCTCATATAACCATGAGAGCTTGGAAGAGGATCGCAAGATCCAAATAAGTATCTGGCCGGCTGGGTGCTGTGGCTCACGCCTGTAATCCCAGCACTTTGGGAGGCCAAGGCAGGCAGATCACCTGAGGTTGGGAGTTCGAGACCAGCCTGATCAACATGGAGAAACCCTATCTCTACTAAACTACAAAATTAGCCAGGCACAGTGGTGCATGCCTGTAATCCCAGCTACTCGGGAGGCTGACGCAGGAGAATCACTTGAATCGGGAGTTGGAGGTTGTGGTGAGCGAAGATCACACCATTGCACTCCAGCCTGGGCAACAAGAGCGAAACTCCGTCACAAAGAAAAAAAAAAAAAATCCAGCCAGCCAATGAAGTTAGTCTTGTTAGATCCTGAACAGAGAACCCAGATACCCAGTGCCCGGACTTCTTACCTACAGAACTGTGAGTGGATAAATGGGCATTGTTATAAGCTGCTAAGTGTGATAATGTGTTACACAGCAACATAAAACTAATAGATTCCTATTTGGTTGTTTGTTAAAGCAAATAACAGAATGCTAAGATGGAAATGTTACAGCAGAAAATTGGAGTGTATAGGATAGGGTGTCAAGTGCCTCTAGGAGCCACTCTCCATCTAAGCACCTTGCTCTCTCTGTCCCTTTCTTGGGGTCCTGAAACTGACTCTCTGAGGGACCCTTACACATTTCCTCTCAATGGATACTTAGAAGCTAATAATCGGGCTGGGCGCAGTGGCTCACGCCTGTATTCCCAGCACCTTGGGAGGCCAAGGCGGGCGGATCAACTGAGGTCAGGAGTTCGAGACCAGCCTGACCAACACGGAGAAACCCCGTTTCTACTAAAAATACAAAATTAGCTGGGCATGGTGGCACATGCCTGTAATCCCAGCTACTCGGGAGGCTGAGGCAGGAGAATCGCTTGAATCCAGGAAGTGGAGGTTGTGGTAAGCTGAAATCATGCCATTGCACTCCAGCCTGGGCAACAAGAGCGAAACTCTGTCTCAAAAAAAAAGAAGCTAATAATTAAATTTTAGATTAATAGAAGCATATATTACCTAAGTATGTAAGTATGATTTTATTTTTTTGTTTCTTTATATAAGTACAATTTATAAATACAGATGTGTATTTGTAGATATTAATTTCACATTTAACACATAATATAACAATAGCTACCAATTCATTCCTTAAACAATTTTTTTTTTTTTTGGGAGCACACATCTAGTTACTAGGAATGCAGCAATGGGGGAAAAATAAGTCCCCACTCTCCCAAGCTTTCTGGTGCAGAGGACCAGAAGGGGACCTCAAAGGTGTTCTTTGAGATAGAGATTTGCTCTTGTTGTCCAGGCTGGAGTGCAATGGCGCCATCTCAGCGGCTCACTGTAAGCTCCACCTCCCGGGTTCAAGCCATTCTCCTGCCTCAGCCTCTCCAATTGCTTGGATTACAGGTGTGTGCCACCATACTTGGCTAACTTTGTATTTTTAGTGGAGACGGGGTTTCGCCATGTTGGTCCGTCTGGTCTCGAACTCCTGACCTCAAGTCAAACTTGTGAGTTCAAGTGATCCACCCACCTCAGCCTCCCAAAGTGATGGGATTATAGGCGTGAGCCACTGTGCCTGGCCAGGTGTCTTTTCTTTTTAAAGAGAAACGGAATCAATATTTTACATATATAATATTTATATTATATATAATATTTAATATTTATATATAATATTTATATATAATATTTAATATTTATATATAATATTTATATATAATATTTATATATATAATATTATATATATAATATTTATGACACCAACAAATCCCAAGATCTGCATTTAGGAAACTGGAGACCCAGGAGAGCCAGTGGTATAGCTCCAGTTTGAAGGCCAGCAGGCTCAAAATCCAGGAACAGCCAATGTTTCAGGTAGAGTTCAAAGGCAGAAATAAAACCAATGTCCCATCTAAAAGGCAGTCGGGCAGGAGGAATTCCCTCTTCTTCCTGGGAGGCCAATCTTTTGTTCTAGTCAGGCTTGCAACTGATGGGATGAGGCCCACCCACATTACAGGGGGTAATCTGCTTTATTTTTTATTTTTTTTTTTAATTTTATAGTTTTAGAGACAAGGTCTCACTATGTTGTCCATGCTGATCTCAAACTCCTGGGTTCAAGCAATCCTCCCACCTCTATGTCCTGAATTGCTGCGATTACAGGTGCAAGCCACCATGCCTGGCACAGTTTATTTATTTAAGAGTTAAACTCGGCTGGGTGCCATGGGTCATACCCGTAATCTCAGCACTTTGGGAGGCCGAGGTGGGTGGATCACTTGAGCTCACAAGTTTGAAACCAGCCTGAGCACCATGGTGAAAACTCATCTCTACCAAAAATACAAAAAATTAGCTTGGTATGGTGGTGCAGACCTGTGGTTCCAGCTACTCGGGAGGCTAAGGCAGGAGAATCAAGCTTAGGAGGTGGCGATTGCAGTGAGCCACGATTGTGCCATTGCACTCCGGTCTGGGCAACACAATGAGACCCCCTCAAAACATAAATAAAAATTTAAGGCCAGGTGTGGTGGCTCATATCTGTAATCCCAACACCTTGGGAGGCCGAGGTAGGCAGATCACCTGAGGTCAGGAGTTCGAGACCCGCCTAGCCAACATAGTGAAACCCAATCTCCACTAAAAATACAAAACTTAACTGGGCTTGGTGGCAGGTGCCTGTAATCTCAGCTACTTGGGAGGCTGAGGCAGGAGAATCGCTTGAACCCAGGAGGCAGAGGTTGTGGTGAGCCGAGATTGCACCATTGTACTCCAGCCAGGGTGAAAAGAGTGAAACTCCATCTCAAAAAAATTAAAATTAAAATTAAAATTAAAAAACGTTAAACTCAGCCAGGCATGGTGGCTCACACCTGTAATTCCAGCACTTTGGGAGGTAGAGGTAGGGGGATTTCTTGAGACCAGAAGTTGAAGACCTGCTTGGGCAATGTAGTGAAACCCTGTCTCTACAAAAGATAGAAAAATTGGCAGTGTGGTGGCACATGCATGTAGTCCCAGCTACTCAGGAGGCTGAGGTGAGAGGATCACTTGAGCCCAGGAGGTCGAGGCTGCAGTGAGCCAAGACTGTGCCACTGCACTCCAGCCTGGGTGATAGGGAGAGAGAGACCCTGTCTCAATAATAATAATAATAATAATAATAATAATAATAATAATAAGTTAAACTCATCCCAAAATACACTCACAGAACACCCAGAATAATGATTGACCAAATATCTGGGCATATCATGGCCCAGTCAAATTGACACATAAAATTAACCATCACAACAGTTTAGTGTAAGAGAAAACAAAATTTAAAAATAAAGAGCAATTTGCACCAAACAGCATAGTTACGATGAAAGAAACAGATGCAATATTTTTTGTTACAAATTTTTTTGCACAAGTCATATATTCAGATGGTTCAAAAATGAGAAAGTATTAAAAAGCATAGAAAAAGTCTTTGGCCTCTCCTTTCCCCCATTTCCTCAATTCCCCCTACCACCTCTACCATAGTTTTTCTTTTCTTTTTTGTTGTGTTTTGTTTATTTTGAGATAGGGTCTCACTGTGTCGCCCAAGCCAGAATTCAGTGGTACAATCATGACGCACTGCAGGCTCAGCCTCCTGGGCTCAAGTGATCCTCCCGGGCTCAAGTGATCCTCCCATCTCAGCGTCCTGAGTAGCTGGAACTACAGGTGTATGCCATCACATCTAGCTAATTTTTAAATTTTTTTGTAGAGATGAGGTCTATGTTGCATAGGCTGGCCTTAAACTCCTGGACTCAAGCGATCCTCCCACCTCAGTCTCCAAAAGTACTAGGATTACTGGCATGAGCCATACCTCCTGGCTTACTTTAGTTTTTAAATGCATTCTTCCTGATTTTATGATACTTGCAAATATGAACACAGTCTTATTTTATCTAACTTTTTACATAAAAGGTAAAAATATTTACTTATTATTCTGCAGCTCCTTTTCTCACTTAATATATTTTAGAAATCTCTATTTTATCAGTGCTTAGTTACAAATAACACATTTAAATTTGCATCTGCACAAAATAGGAGCTTATTTTCAAATGAGTTTATCCAACCAGGCAGGAGTGGAATCTGCAAACTTCTTTTCCATTGCACCTTTAAAGAAGGGAATGAGAACAAATGTAGATTTATTGGAACTCAATGGAAGAAGAGAAAATGACATCCTTAATTGTTTTTGATCCAATGAGAAATAAAACACTTTTTGCCTAAAGCAATGTAGTATTCAACAATACCTGAAGTAGGGAATTAGAAGCAGCTGGTGATCAAAGGAAATGTTACACTAATTCAACAAATATTTATTGACCTTTTCCTTCATAATGTAATATTTAGCTATTTATTTTCTTTAAGTAAAGATGTTCAAGATATAGCATTAAGTTTTTTTTAAAAAAAGATACAAAATAGTTTTAATAGGATAACAATTCCCCCCGCCCCACCGCCCAACTTTTTTTTTTTTTTTTTTGAGATGGATTCTCACTCTGTCACCCAGGCTGGAGTGCAATGGAACAATCTCAGCTCACTGCAACCTCTGCCTCCCGGGTTCAAGCAATTCTCCTGCCTCAACCTCCCAAGTAGCTGAGATTACAGGTGGCGCTACCAAGTCCTGATAAATTTTGTTTTTAAATTTTTGTATTTTTAGTAGAGATGGGGTTTTGCCATGTTGGCCAGGCTGCTCTAGAACTCCTGAGCTCAAGGAATCCTCCTACCTCAGCCTCCCAGAGTGCTGGGATTATAGGCATGAGCCACTGTGCCCAGCCAAAGACAATCCCTTTTTTTTTTTTTTTTTTTTTTTGAGACGGAGTCTCGCTTTGTTGCCCAGGCTGGAGTGCAGTGGCGCGATCTCGGCTCACTGCAAGCTCCGCCTCCCGGGTTCAAGCCATTCTCTTGCCTCAGCCTCCGAGTAGCTGGGACTACAGGTGCCCGCCACCTCGCCCGGCTAATTTTTTGTATTTTTTTTTGTAGAGACGGGGTTTCACCGTGTTAGCCAGGATGGTCTCGATCTCCCGACCTCGTGATCCGCCCACCTCGGCCTCCCAAAGTGCTGGGATTACAGGCGTGAGCCACCGGGCCCGGCCTAAGACAATCCCTTTTTAAAAACATATACAACACATACACACAACACATGTATATAAATATCTAGAAGTGTATGTGTATACATGTATGTATACACACACACATATGCCACCCATATATATATACAGTAAAATGTGCTTAACATGCTTAACAGTGTTTATCTTTGGAATGTGGGGGGGAATATATGCATATACTCAGTCATATTTTTAATATTATTAAGCAAAAATCCTATATAATGCTTGTAAAACAAAAAAGTAAATTCATAACTAGTGAAAAGAAAAACAATTAATCCTTCAGATATTTATGCCAAAGATATATTTGGCACAATTGGTAGAAAAATGAATAAATTATGAAATAGTTAACATACTTAAAGTAAAACTTTAGAACAAATTTCTTGCCTTGGTAGCTCAAGGCTGCTGCTCAGAGTTCTTTACCCAGAACAGCAGTTATCCAACCTACAGTCCATATTCAGTATTAATGATGAAGGTAAAAACAGATGAAAATCAGAACAGTTAACATTCCAGTTGATTTACCAGGATTCTATTAATTTGGTTATGTAGACAGGAGAATTCTTCTGAAGGTGGCTACTCCCTGGTAAAAAGATGAACTTGCTCTTAGAAGGCAGTGGGGTAAAGAATTTAGGACAAGGACTCTGGAGATAGACTGTTAGTTTGGGCCTATCCAAATGGGTCTACTCCTTACCTAAGACCTTCAAAAGGGAAAAGTGCATGGACCTTGGAGCCCAACAGTCTTGTCTTCCAATTCTGGTTTTGCCACTTCCTCTCTCTAAGCTACAACATCTTCATTGTACTAACCCTTACCCTATAAAAGAATTGTGAGGAAAGACATACATACACACACACACACACACACACACACACACACGGTATGTCACATAGTGCCTGATAAATAGTAAGTGCTTATTAGTTCCTTTACCCCTAAAGAGAAAACCATCCTCATCCTTTATAAGCTGCCTTCCATGAAAATGTTCCTGCTTTATTTCCATAGCCTTTAAAATATTCTAGACACTTATTTCTTTCTTTCTCGCTCTCTTTTTTTTTTCTTTTTTTTTTTTTTTGAGACAGAGTCTTGCTCTGTCACCCAGGCTCACCTGTAGTGGCATGATCTTGGCTCACTGCAACCTCCACCTCCCAGGTTCAACAGGTTCAAGTGACTCTCATGCCTCAACCTACCAATGGGTGTGGGCCACCAAACCTGGCTAATTTTTGTATTTTTAGTAGAGACAGGGTTTTGCCATGTTGTCCAGCTGGTCTCCAACTCCTAACCTCAAGTGATCTGCCCAGCGATGTCTCCTTAAGTGCTGGGATTACAGGCATGAGCCATAGCACCTAACCCTAGACATTCATTTCTTTTTTGTTTGTTTTTTATTGTTCGTTTGTTTTTTGAGATGGATATCACTCTGTTGCCCTGGCTGGAGTGCAGAGTGGCATGATCTCGGCTCACTGCAATCTCTACCTCCCAGGTTCAAGCTATTCTCCTGCCTCAGCCTCCTGAGTAGCTGGGACTACAGGTGCATGCCACTATCCCCAGCTAATTTTTTTGTATTTTTAGTAGAGATGAGATTTCACCATGTTGCCCAAGATAACCTTGAACTCCTAACCTCAGGTGATCCGCCCACCTTTGCCTCCCAAAGTGCTGGGATTACAGGCATGAGCCACCGCACCCAGCCAGCATTCATTTCTCAAGTATCTAAGAAACCACATCATCTGATCAACGCTTTAATCAATCAAACACCTGTTAGCTAGTCTCAGTGGTACAGGCAATATTTCATTCTAGTCTTGAGCATAAAACTTCCAGATCAGCTGTTTAAATTTGGTCTCTAGGATTCTCATGCTGTACTTTTCCACAGCAATGGTGTCCATATGTAGTAGAACCAAATGATTATTGCCCTTCTGCTAACATCAGATGACCAGATACCACAGTGAGGAAGACCTCTTCACCAAAGAGAGATTCTGTGCCCACCACCGCCACTTGCTGCAGTAACACTGGGGAAAAAACTACCAATCACAACATTTCTGGAGGGAAAAGGATTTTTATCAAAACCTAAACTTTACAGACAGAGGAGGAGTTCTGTTATAGACAACAAAATATCCCTGCCAAATAGGAAGCTCAGTAAGGGTAGATTTATGGAGATGATAGAAAATAGGCACCTGCATAATCTAGGAGCCAAAGCATAAGATTGCCTATCTGCTTCTCTCTCAACACACACAATCCCACCCCTCTTCACTTTTCTCTGCCATGAAACACATTTATGGTCCTGGCTCTAGAAAAATGAGCAGGACCAGGGGAAGAAGTCAATTCTTTCCATAATCAGTGACACTAATCTTGGAGTAAGTGTGAGTGGCTGAGGCATCCCCAGTTATGGGTGGAGAGTCCTCTTCAGTGAGTTCACTCTTCTGCTTGAATCAATTTTGTCTTTTCTGAGGAAATAGTATCCATGTGGCTTGGTTGAGATGTTAAAACTCTGACAGCTCCACAGCACCAGGAATTGCAAAGGCAGAGGGCTCCTAGAAAACAGTAATTATATTGATGATTCATGATGGCAATCGCTAATTTTCAAATAGCTTAAGAGTTCAGGCACTAAAGTGTGAGTTACTCATGTAAATTCTTATCACCACTCTAAAGATGTTGTCCAAACTGGCTTCATGGGCATGTTAACTTCTACAGTTG
Organism: Chlorocebus sabaeus; assembly: GCF_047675955.1. Classification (NCBI taxonomy): domain Eukaryota; kingdom Metazoa; phylum Chordata; class Mammalia; order Primates; family Cercopithecidae; genus Chlorocebus; species Chlorocebus sabaeus. The sequence continues at coordinate 27,441,717 of NC_132920.1, read as the reverse complement.
CAAATGGCCCTGCACCCAGAAGAGCCCCACACTTGGTTCAATGCTCTGCTATCACCATCTGGAGATTGTTAATAATTTTTGAACAAGAGACTCTGTATTTTCATTTTGCACTGGCCTCACGCATCATGCAGTTGGTCTGATAGAATGTCTTCAGACTTTTTCTGTAGTCAAGAAAAGGAAACAATTCTTTCCCATTCTCTGGATTCTATCCCTTGTTCAAGGTATGTTTGGTGCACAGGGATTGCTTCCCAATCCCTCTTCTGGTGTTTAGGTGGTAAAAGTGAAGTGCAGGGAAAAAAAATCAAGAAAGGATTTTTTTTTTTCTTTTTTTTTGCCTTTTTTTTGGAGAAGGATATATTTTAAAAAATAGATCACTGAACAATAAGAAGTCATGTATGGCTGGACATGGTGGCTCACTCCTGTAATCCCAACACTCTGAGATGCCAAGGTGGGCAGATCACCTGAGGTCAGGAGTTCAAGACCAGCCTGACCAATATGCTGAAACCTCGTCTCTACTAAAAATACAAAAAAAATTAGCCAGGCTTGTTGGCGCTGCCTGTAATTCCAGCTACTCAGGAGGCTGAGGCAGGAGAATCACTTGAACCCAGGAGGCAAAGTTTGCAGTGAGCTGAGACAGTGCCACTGCATCCCAGCTCCCAGCTTGGGCAACAGAGCAACACCCTGTCTCAAAACAAAACAAAACAAAGAAGTCTTGAATGAGCATTCATGATCAGAAATCAAAGACAAAAAGGGGTAGGTTACATGACTGGGTGTTGCTATAGCTTCCACATATTTGAGAACTTTACAGAAAAGGAAAAGAAAAACCAAAGAAAGTAGCTTTATCCACTTCCTGGGAGGTTAACTCTCCCTCTTCGGCCTCACAGAATCCAATGATCACTCACCAGATAGCAGAAATAGAGCATAGCTGAATGGATTTATGAAGTAAGGAAACTTAGAAGTGACTTTTGTTGGGTCAGGTCCCCAACTTACTTCCAAAATTTGTATATAGTGCATAAGTAAGGAGAAGAACACAAAAGTACCTGTCAACCCAAAAAAAGGAGGGAGAGATCAATCTGCTAATTAGCTTATCAATACTTAAAAGATTTAACTGTAGTATTATGATCAGAGAACCAAATTATTTCATCACCTCCCCTCATTCTTCTTCTCCCTCCTTTCAGACCATTTTTTCTCCTAGCTTTTCCTTTTCCCTTGTACCCTCCTGAAAATTTTTTAAGAGGCTAATTAAGCCTCTTCCACCCTCACCCCAAGGCCAAGACATTCGGAATTATTCCTGCCTCTGTTTACCTGTGACAATGCAGATGGATGCACAGAAAATATACCGTTTCTGGGTCTCAGGGAATAATTGAAGGAAGGTCAGCAACAAAAATTTCAAGCAGAATGAGAGGAGAAGGGCACTAATCATAGAAATTCCACCCAGTATGAAGTTGGCTAAAGAGAGAGAGAGAGAGGTGTAAGTTCTTTTCAGGGCTATCTCTGGTTTTCGGAGTTCCCCAGTTCTAAAGGTCACATAGTGAAGTTTGGTGGATGTCAGCAGGAAGAAGTAGTTGTGAGGGAAATAAGGGGAAGGAGTAACGAGGCTAAGGTTAGTAATGACATTTAGCCCTCCCTTTTTAAATCCAGGACTTACTTGACTTGTGTTTGGGCATTCAACACACCATCTTACCACTGCAGTCCATGAAAAGTACACTGACAAGAACATTGGGATCTCCAGGCAGTTCTATTTCTACCCAGGAAGAGATGAAGGAAGACCACCAAAGCAGAGTGGCAGCCAGGAAATTACAGATAAGGATCATGGCACTGCTCAGTTTCTTCATCCTGTACCACTCATGAAGAAGCATCGCCTAAGAAGAAAGTTGGGGAAAAGGGAGGAGTTTCTTTAAATTCTCCATATTTACTTCTCACCCTTCAAAAACAATTCCTAATGATCCCTCGTTTCTAAAACTCTCTTAAGTCTTCCATTCAAGCCCCAATATCCTCTCTACAGTTTAACTCCTTACTCATTTAACAAATACTTACTGCATGCCCATAATGTGTCACGCCTTAAGTTCTGTTACATTGTCTTTTAACTGACCCTAGTAATTATCCCCACAATTCTAGACTCCAGATTAACAGCACCTCCCCCAAATAAGTTTATCAGGCCCTTCCCCAGCTTGAAACTCCCCTAACTCCTTTTGATTACCTCTAAATATAATCCTTGGGGTAATATCCAAGCCCTTCCTTATTCTAGCCTCAGTCTATCTTTCCAATTTTATTTGTCTACTTCCTTTCTATAATTCAACCTCTTTGCCAAAAAAGGTCATCACATTGCTTCCCAAATCCTATATAGGCAAGATTTTCTGGAATGGGCTCCATTTTAAACTTTCTATTCCACTGCCCACTAAGTACCATCCAAATATCCTTCATTCATACAGTAAATAAACATGTTTTGAGCACCTACTATGTGTCCACAGTGCTTACATTGTTCTAAGTACCTGATGCTGGTTTGCAAAAGAAATATGGTTACTATTTAGACACATCCCCAGAGTGGCACAAACCTTTGCCAGAGCACATGTCCATCTACTAGCTCCTTCCTCTTCAGTCTCTCCAATGGCCAGTATAAATCTACCCTTCAAGGCCCAAGCTTGGGCTAGAAGCTTACTCAACCACAGTGCCCAAACAGCTCACTTTGTGTGAACACATATGACTGTGATTGACTGCCCAATTTCACAGTCAATCATGTATCACTTCATATATTTATCTTTTCCTCTGTGAATGTTTTGACTTCCTAACTAAATCAGAGACAGTCCCCATTCTCGTAGTACTTGCATTCTTATGGATGTAGACAGTAAACAGACAAATAGAGAACAATGGAACAGGCTGGAGGTGGGACCAGAAAGTAGCCATAGTGTTAACTATTTAATATAAGATGGTCAGGAATGATCTTATAATGCCACATTTGAGCAGAGACCTAAGAAAGTAGGAGACTGAACTGAGCAGATATCTGGGAAAACCTCATCCAAAGACCTAGAGGCAGAAGCAAGCAGGAAGGCCTGCATTACAGCTGGAGTGGACTGAAGGAGGGTGCTAGAGTAAAGAAGCTGGCAGGAACCAGATTGTGTAGGACCCTGTAAGCAGTGCTAAGGAATATTTTATTTACTTATTTATTTATTTTATTTATCTATTTAATTTTTTTTTTTTTAGACAGAGTCTCGCTGTGTTGCCCAGGCTGGAGTGCAGTGGCGTGATCTGGGCTCACTGCAAGCTCCACCTCCCGGGTTCACGCCATTCTCCTGCCTCAGCCTCCTGAGTAGCTGGGACAACAAGTACCTGCCATCACGCCTGGCTAATTTTTTTTGTATTTTTAGTAGAGACAGGGTTTCACCATGTTAGCCAGGATGGTCTCGATCTCCTGACCTTGTGATCTGCCTGCCTCGGCCTCCCAAAGTGCTGGGATTACAGGCGTAAACCACCACGCCCCGCCTGCACTAAGGAATATTTTATTTTGAAAAGACTTTGGAGGGTTTGAGCAGAGGAATGACATTATCTAATTTACATTTTTATGGATTCACTCAGTTGCCATGTTAGGATTGGACTACGAACCTAGGATTAATTTAAGCAGGAAACTCAGTAAAATTTTACCATAATGCTGTAATATGAGACAATGGTGGTTTAGAACATGCCTTTTTTTTTTTTTTTTTTTTTTTTTGAGACGGAGTCTTGCTCTGTCCCCCAGGCTGGAGTGCAGTGGCGCGATCTCGGGTCACTGCAAGCTCCGCCTCCTGGGTTTACGCCATTCTCCTGCCTCAGCCTCCCGAGTAGCTGGGACTACAGGCGCGCGCTACCTCGCCCGGTTAGTTTTTTGTATTTTTAGTAGAGACGGGGTTTCACCGTGTTAGCCAGGATGGTCTCGATCTCCTGACCTTGTGATCCGCCCGCCTCGGCCTCCCAAAGTGCTGGGATTACAGGCTTGAGCCACCGCGCCCGGCCTTTTTTTTTTTTTCCTTGAGACAGTCTGGCTCTGTTGCCCAGGCTGGAGTACAGTGGCGTGATCTTGGCCCACTTCAACCTCTGCCTCGCGGGTTCGAGCAATTCTCCTGCCTCAGACTCCCAAGTAACTGGGATCACAGGAATGTGCCACTATGCCCAGCTAATTTTTATACTTAGTAGAGACGGGGTTTCACCCTGTTAGCCCAAGCGATCCTCCTGCCTCACCCTCCTACAGTGCTGGGATTACAGGTGTGAGCCACCACGCCTGGCCTGGAATATGTTCTTAGCAGTGAAAGGCAAGAGAAGTCTTACCCTGTGGGTTTACTTTGCAGGGAGAGCTATTGGACTTAATGATGGATTAGACATGGGATATGAGAGACAAGAGTCAAGAATGGCCTCAAGGATTTTGGATCCAAATCTGTAAAGACTGAGTTGCTGCTTACTAATACGGGTAAGACCATAACAGAGGCAAATAGAATGTACAAGAAGGGAGTTAGAGAAGTTTGATTTTACACGTTACATCTGACATGCTGATCAGATATCTAAAGATGTTAGTAACTATACAAAATAGCATGGTCATCAGGGAAGAGGTCCAGGCTACGAGTAAAAGGAGTAAAAATTTGGGAAATATACATAATACATGAGAATTAAAACCATAAGAGTGAATGGGATCACCCAGGGCATAAGTGTAAACCAAGGAGAGAAGTGATTCTAGGACTTAACTCTAAGGCTTTCCATTATTTAGAGGTCCAGAGATGAAAAGTACCCAGCAAAGAGGACTAGGAAGGATTAGCCAGTGAAGCAGGAAGAGCTCAAATGAGAGTGGTGTACCTTGGTTTCTTTGATTTTCTTGAAGATACAAGAAAAGAATTTTTTTTTTTTTTTTTTTTTTTTTAAAGAGAGTGGTATAGCAGAAGCCAAGAGAAGAAAATATTTCAAGGAGAAAATGTCTAACTGCGTCAAAGGTTATCAATCGGGCAGGTTAAGATAAGACATGACCAGGTGTTGTGGCTCACACCTGTGATCCCAGCACTTTGAGAGGCCAAGGTGAGAGGATGGCTTGAGGTTAGGAGTTCGAAACCTGAGCAATATAAGACTCCATCTCTACATAATAAAAATAATAATAAAAAAAGGTGAGACGTGAAAATCTATCACTGGTTCAGCAAAGCAAAGGTCACTATGACCTTGATAAAATCTTTTTTAGAGGAGTGCTAGGGACAAAAAGCCTGACTGGAGAGGAAGGTTCAAGAAAGAATGGATGGAAGCCCAGGCGCAGTGGCTCATGCCTGTAATCCCTGCACTTTGGGAGTTTGAGGCAGGCAGATCACCTGAGGTCAAAAGTTCAAGACCAGCCTGGTCAACATGATGAAACCCTGTCTCCACTAATAATACAAAAAAAATTAGCCGGGCATGGTAGCACATCCCTGTAATCCCAGCTACTCAGGAGGCTGAGGCAGGAGAATCTGGGAGGCGAAGGTTGCAGTGAGCGGAGATCATGGCATTGCACTCCAGCCTGGGCAACAGGAGCAAAATTCCATCTCAAAAAAGAAAAGAAAAGAAAAGCAGAATATATGCATGTTTAAGTACATGGATGAGGTATTGAGAATGTGTGAAAAATGTCTTCTGATTGCTTCTATTTCCTCAAATAGAAAGCAAGTTTGGCCGGGCACAGTGGGTCATGCCTGTAATCCCAGCACTTTGGGAGGCTAAGGCAGGCAGACCACGAGGTCAGGAGTTCGAGACCAGCCTGACCAACATGGTGAAACCCCGTCTCTACTAAAAATACAAAAAAATTAGCAGGGAATGGTGGCACGCGCCTGTAGTCCCAGCTGCTCAGGAGGCTGAGGCAGGAGAATCGCTGGAATCTGGGAGGTGGAGGCTGCAGTGAGCCAAGATCGTGCCACTGCACTCCAGCCTGGGTGACAGAGTGAGACTGTCTCAAAAAAAGAAAAAAAAAGAAAGAGAGAGAGAGGAATGGAGGAATAAAAATCTGAGTTCAAGTAAAAAAGAGAAAGATGGCCGGGCTCAGTGTCTCATGCCTGTAATCCTTGTACTTTGGAAGGCCAAGGTGGGCAGATCACTTGAGGTCAGGAGCTCAAGACCAGCCTAGCCAACATGATGAAACCCTGTCTCTACTAAAAATACAAAAATTAACTGGGCATGGTGGTGTATGCCTGTAATCCCAGCTACTCAGGAAGCTGAAGCAGGAGAATCGCTTGAACCTGGGAAGTGGAAGTTGCAATGAGCCGAGATCGTGCCACTGTGCTCCAGCCTGGGCGACACAGTGAGACTCTGTCTCAAAAAAAAAAAGAGAAAAAGATGTAAAATATCTAATGTTAAAAAAAATTTTTTTTAAAAAAGCTTTTTTTAAATTTTCTTTTTTTTTAATTTGATGATAGGTTTAAATCACTATCATCATATCAAATTCTTCTGTGTCCCGTCCTGAATTTCAGCCTAGCAATAATACTTGGAGATTTGTGTTCTGTGACCGAAGAAACCAGAAGGGTTTTTAAAGATGAGAGGCAGTAACTGGATTTATTTCTGGGGTGTCTGAAAGACTGCCTAATTCAGGAGTAAAACCTAAACACTTTAGAAACCAATGGATGTATCTAGAGGAGTGATGGAACACATTTTAAATGTCATAATTCACAATATACTGGAAATCACATTCTTTACAACTGTTTAAACTTATGATGTGAAATTTTTAGATGTCAACTTAAAAATGTAGAAGTGGATACAAAATTTTTCAACAGGATATGCTTTCAAAGTTTGAAGACCACTGTTCTAAAGTAGTTCTTACATGTGATGGGCTTCAAGGAGTCAGTCTTGCTAGTTGTGTGACACTGGCAAGTGACATAAATTCAGCTGTCTCCTTATCTGTAAAATGGGGATAGTAACAATACCCTATCTCAGTAGCTGTCCAACTTTAGTATTCATCAAAATAGAATGGACGGCTTTTTAAACAGACTGCTAGGTCCTCACCCCTAGAGTTTCTGATTCAGTGTATCTAGGGCCGGGCCCTAAAATTTATATTTCTAACAAGTTTCCAGGTGATGCTGATGCTGCTGGTCCAGGGACCACACTCTGAGAACCTATGGCCTATCTCATAAGGTCACTGAGAAAATTTAAAACATTAGTAGATAAAATGCTTAAACTGTACTGGGACATAGCAGGTGCTAATATTTATTAGCCAATATCATCAATTAGGACTGGATTCACTGTAACAGAAAATTCTACTCCAGTGGATTAAACAGGAAAGAGTACTATCTCATTTAATAAGAGGTCCCAAGGTAAATCATCCAGTGGTGGCACTACTATCAAGAACGTCCCCAGTTCCTTCTGTCTTCTTGCTCAGTTGCCTTTGTTCCATGGCTTTTATCATCACAAATGTATGATAGCTGCTGTTCCTCCAGGAATTCTGTCTGCATTCCTGAGAGGCAGAAAGAAGGGCAAAAATGCACAGGGCAAAGAATTGATGGAGTGTTGCAGCCAAGCTGCTCCCTTTTAAAAAAATGTTTCCCGAAGCCCCCACAGTGACACTGACTTGAATCACAATGATCAGATCCAGGTCACATGCTACCCCAACTACAAAGAAATCAGAGAAAGAAAGAATTTTTAGTTCTCCAGCCACTATGGTGGAGGAAATCAAAGGAGAATGCAGTTTGAGACAGACAATATATTTCACTTGCCTGAAGGGTACCCATGAACACCAAGAAACTCATGCAAAATATCAAGTGTATATATATTTTTCTGAAGAGTCAGTCCACAGCTTTCATGAGATTCTTAGAGTCCAAAAACAAGGGCTTTCAAGCCCTAGTTTCTTGACTTGAAGGCCTAAGTATTTTCACAAAAAGGATGTCCATTCCTCTTCATCCCCTCTGTCTGCCATCACATTAAATCATAACACCTGAGGGCATGGAACTCTCTTAATTGCTGTATCCTTTCCTTTTTTCTAAAAAAGATTCTGAAATCATTGTAAATGCTGCTTATACTATTACATATTTGTCTATAATTTGTCCTTAAGTATATTCTTTTGTGTGTGTATGTTCTTAATGTGATTTCCCAAATAGATAATATACTTTTTTTTTTTTTTTTTTTTTTTTGTGAGACAGACTCTTGCTCTGTCAACCCAGGCTGGAGTGCAGTTGCACCATAATGGCTCGCTGCAGCCTCAAACTCCTAGGCTCGAGCCAGTCTCCCACCTCAGTAACCTGAGTAGCTGGGACGACAGGCATGTGCCACTATGCATAGCTAAGTTCAATTTTTTTGTAAAGATGAGGTTTCACTATGTTGACCAGGCTGGTCTTGAACTCCTGGGCTCAAGTGATCCTCCCACCTTGGACTTCCAAAGCATGTCCTTGTATATTTTCTTCCTTTGTCGTTTGCATAAAGTTGGGAAGCAAGGAGCATTAACATCCGAAATAAGTTGCTGTGTCCTGAATTTCAGCCTGGCGATAATACTTGGAGATTTGTGTTCTCTGACTGAAGAAACCAGAAGGGTTTTTAAAGATGAGAGGCAGTAACCGGATTTATTTCTGGGGTGTCTGAAAGACTGCCTAATTCAGGAGTAAAACCTAAACACTGAAGGATTTGCATTCTTCAACATATGACTTCCACATAATGGGAAGACTTATCAAAAAAATCTTTACTGGGATCATCTGGAATCTCACCCTGAAAACACTTAGATCAAAAGTACTAATTGTGAAGTATCAGCTGAACAGTGTATAAAACAGGTTGGAAATAAGTTCTAAAATTATTAAAATGGTAGAATTGAGAAAGTTTAAAGATATTTAAGAATAGCACATAGGTTTATATCCTGGGTAAAATGCATTTAGAAAGTTAACATTTGCTACTCCTGACAGTATGGGTCTGAGTTTGGTAGAAAGAGCCTTCCCATTTACAAACCAGCCAAGTGAATGTTCCACTGTGCAGAGAAGAAGCGATTTACAAGAAATGGGGAATACTTTTTAAAAGAACAAGCTAGGCTGGGCGCAGTGGCTTAAGCCTGTAATCCCAGCACTTTGGGAGGCTGAGGCGGGAGGATCGCTTGAGCCCAGGAGTTCAAGACCAGCCTGGGCAACATGGTAAAACTCCATCTCTACTAAAAATACAAAAAAAGAAAAAAAAAAAAAAAAAAAAGGAGCAGGGTGTGGTAGTGCACATCTGTAATCCCAGCTCCTTGGGAGGCTGAGGTACAAGAATCACTTGAACCCAGGAAGTAGAGGTTGCAGTAAGCCAAGATCGTGCCACTGTACTCCAGCCTGTGGGACAGACCGAGACACTGTCTCAAAGAAACAACAACAAAAAAATAAAATAGCAAGCTAAAAACCTTATAAAAGTCAGTATTTCAATAAAATTAATTTTTGTTTTGTCCCAACAATGTTATATTTAACGTAATTTTGCACCACTTTTCACAGTGAATCATTTTTATTTTTTTTGATATCTAACTCAAGCCCCAATTTTTTTTGCAGTTCAGATAACCTGACTTTCAATCAGCAGATGTATTAGCTCCCTTATGTTGGCCTTAACCTATTTATGGGTTAAGAAAATTTGGAAAAGGTAAGTGGTCATTTCCAAGTTAGGCTCTCTAATGAGAAGAATTCCTGAAATTTGAAAATACACTGATCCAGTTCAGAGTCTCAGCTTTTGGTATCTCTGCTCTTTAAACATCAAAAAAGAGAAGAGTGACAAATTGATTTTGGGCAGCCATAAAACCATGTTAAATGTTAATATGAATGGTTTCCTTAAATATGGAGTTACCTGGTGTCAAATGGGATGTTAGAAACTGGTTAGAAATTAGTCATATTTGCAAGCTCCCTTATTAGCAGATATCATGGGTTGAACTGTGTTCCACCAAAATTCATATGTTGCAGTCCTAAAACTTGGCACCTCAGAATGTGACCCATATTTGGAGACAGTGCCTTTAGAGAGTTACTGCAAGGCCAGCTGAAAGTAGGTCATTAGGATGTGATCGAACCCATCCTAATATGGCCAGTGTCCTTTTAAAAAGGGAAAATTTGGATACAGACATACACAGAGAGAAGACAATGTGAAGGGACATAGGAAAGAATGGCTATCTACAAGCCAAGGAGAGAGGCTGGAACAGATCTTTCCCTCATTGCCTTTAGAAGGAATCAACTCTACTGAAACCTTGATTTTGGATTTCTAGCCTCCAGAACTGTGAGACAAATTTTTGTTGTTTAAGTCACTCGGTTATGATATTTTGTTATGGCAGCATTAACAAACTAGTACAGCAGGGATTCTCTGATGTCGTACAAGTTTTCTTTCACTCCTTCCATTCAAACACCGCTCTCTTCTTTCCCCATGCAAGGACACTGATGTACAGGAAAGGCTGAGCTTTAGCTGAAAAAGTTCCCACTCTTAATGCTTATAAACTCTTTCCTAAATACGTGGCATCTTTGATGTCAGAATCTCCCAAGTTTTAGCTTAACATAGAATGTGAGCCAAAGTGTTGCATGCAACTTTCATTCTGTCATTGCTTAAAAGGAAGCTCCCAGGTCACAATATTTTCTTTCCCTTTCCTGCAGGCTGTGATTCTCTTTCATCCATGTGAACAAGGCAATCCCCAGGAGGTCCAAAAGCAGCAAGAAGAACACAGACCCTTGGAGAACTTTGTGAAGAAAGGCTTCTAGAAGTCTCTGGTTTGCCCTTCAACAGCACATTTATATGACATAGAAAATTTTTTATCTTGCTTAAATCGTTGTTACTTGGTCTTTATGGTACTAATCAAATAAACATCCTAACTGAAAGAAAACAGAATAGAATTAAGGACTGATAACTAAAGAGGGACCAAAGTTTACACACACCTACCTAGATTATTCCGAAAGTCTCTTGACTGATTTTACTGTTTTTGGTCTTGTCCCTGTTCAATGCATTCTCCACATTATAACTATAATCTAAGACATAATCTGGTTATGCTACCTGCTTGTTAAGAAACCACTGCCTAGAGTTGATTTGTATTGTCTTATACAGTAGCCACTAAAATTCAATAAAAATTCAGTAGTACTAGCCACATTTCAAGTGTTTTTGTTGTTGTTTTTTGTTTGCTTGCTTTTTTTTTTTTTTTGAGGCAGGGTCTCTCTCTGTCACCCAGACTGGAGTGCAGTGGTGCAAATATAGCTCACTGATGCCTCGACTTCCCAGGCTCAAGTGATCCTCCCACCTTAGCCTCCCAAGTAGCTGGGACTATAGGGGCATACCACCATGCCTGACAAGTTTTTATATTTTTTGTGAAGACAGGGTTTCATCATTTTGCCCAAGCTGGTCTCAAACTCCTGAGCTCAAGGGATATGCCCACCTCAGCCTCCAAAAGTGCTGGAATTACAGGCATGAGCCACCGTGCCCAGCCTCAAGAGTTTAATAGTCACATGTAGCTAGCGATTACTGTGTTGGACAACACAGATACAGGATAAAGTTCTATTGGACAGTATTGGGCTAGGAGATGCATGTCCAAGTCTCCCACATGTCCTGTAAAACTTTCTCTCCAGACTTACCTGCTCTCACCATACACTTAGTCAAGGCCACCATGCTATTTCTTAGCCTTGCACTTCTTCATAATGCTGCTGCCAAGGAATTCTCTCTCCTCCACCTTGTCCACCTAGAAAATAATTTTTTTTTTAAGTATTACCTTATTTACACACACACCCAAAAAACCCCAGAAGCATTGAGTAGTTCAAGAATTAAATTTGAATACATCTTCCCTTTTATCTACTATCCCTACAAAGATTAGCAGATCCAGAGAAGGGTCTTCATTTTAAAAATAAAAGATTTATAACTTAACAAAAAAACATAATCCAATTAAAAACTAGACAAAAAACTTGAATAAGCATTTCTCCGAAGATATGCAAATGCAAAGAGATGCACAACATCACTAATCACTAGGGAAATGTGAATAAAAACCACAAAGAGATACCACTTCACACTCACTAGGCCACCTACCTTTAAAAAAAAAAAAAACGAGCAGAAAATAATGAATGTTGGCAAGGATGAAGAGAAATTGGAATCCTTGTACACTGTTGGTGAGAATGTAAAATAATATAGCTGCTATGGAAAACAGTATGGCAATTCTTCAAAAAATGAAAAATAGAATTACCATATAACCCAGTAATTCCTTTTTTGGGTATACTCTAAAGAATTAAAGGCAGGATCTCAAAGAGATATTTATTTATAAACCCCATGTTCGTAGCAGTATTATTCACAATAGCCAGAAGGTGAAAGCAAACCAAGTGACTATTGACAGATGAATGGATAAACAAAATGTGGTATATACATATAGTGAAATATTGTTCAACTCTAAAAAGTAAGGGAACTGACATGCTACAACATGAATGAAACTTGACAGCATTATCCTAAGTGAAACAAGCCTGTCACAAAAAGACGAATACTGTATGATTCCATTTATCTGAGGTACCTAGAGTAGTCAAATTCATAGAGACAAAAAGCAGAATGGTGATGTCCAGGGGCTGAAGGGAGAGGGGAATGGGGAGTTATTGCTTAATAGGTACAGTTTCCATTTTATAAGATGAAAAGAGTTTTGCAGATAGATGGTAGCGATGGTCGCACAACAATGTGAATGTACCTAATACCACTGAACTGAACACTTAAAAACAATTAAGATAGGGCCAGGTGTGGTGGCTCATGCCTGTAATCCCAGCACTTTGGGAGGCTGAGGTGGGTGGATCATGAGATCAGGAGATTGAGACCATCCTGGCTAACATGGTGAAACCCCGTCTCAACTAAAAATACAAAAAATTAGCCAGACGTGGTGGCGGGCACCTGTAGTCCCAGTTACTCAGGAGGCTGAGGCAGAAGAATGGTGTGAACCCGGGAGGCAGAGCTTGTAGTGAGCCGAGGTGGTGCCACTGCACTCCAGCCTGGGCGACAGAGCAAGACTCCCTCTCAAAAAAGAAAAAAAGATAGGCTGGGCGCAGTGGCTCACACCTGTAATCCCAACACCCCAACACTTTGGGAGGCCGAGGGGGGCGGATCCCAAGGTCAAGAGATTGAGACCATCCTGGCCAACATGGTGAAACCCTGTCTCTACTAAAAATACAAAAAAAATTAGCTGGGCGTGCCTGTAATCCCAGCTACTCAGGAGGCCGAGGCAGTAGAATCGATTGAACCCAGGAGGCAGAGGTTGCAGTGAGCCTAGATTGTGCCACTGTACTCCAGCCTGGCAACACAGCAAGACTCCGTCTCAAAAACACAAACAAACAAACAAACAAAAAAACCCATTAAGATGCTAAATTTTATGTGTATTTTATTACAATTGTTTTAAAAAGATCCATATTTAAATCTCATTCCTAAAAAGGTAAGTTTTGAGCAAGCCCTGACTCTACCCAGTTCACAACCATATCTTCAAACATCCCACATTCTCTTTTTTTTTTTTTTTTAAGAGACAGAGTCTTGCTCTGTCACTCCGGCTGGAGCATAGTGGCACAATCGTAGCTCACTGTAATCTCAAACTCCTGGGCTCAAGCAACCTTCCACCTCAGCCTCTGGAGTAGCTAGGACTATAGGTGCAGGCCATCACACTCCACTAATTGTTTTTATTTTTTGTAGTTGGGGGAAAGAGGGATGGGCTGGGTATTCTTGCTTTGTTGCCCTGGCTGGTCTCCAACTCCTGGCTTCAAGTGATCCTCCCACCTCAACCTCCCCCGAAGTGCTGGAATTACAGGCATAAGCCACCGAGCCTAACCTATCCCATATTCTTAAAACATACCTTATGATCCTGCTTTTCCAAAGAGAAGAGCACACATGCACAAAAATGCATACAAGGAATGTATGACCAGCCTGGACAACATGGCAAAACTCCATCCCTAGTAAAAATACAAAAATTAGCTGAGTGTGGTGGCATGCGCCTATAGTCCCAGCTACTCACCAGGCTGAGGCAGGAGAATCACTTAAACCCAGGAGGCAGAGGTTGTAGTGAGCTGAGATTGCAACACTGCACTCCAGCCTCGGTGACAGAGCAAGACTTTGTCTCAAAAAAAAACAAAAGCGTGAGAAGATTCATAAAAAGATGGTTACGCTTGTTTAAATAAGGTTGGAGAGGAATGGAAAGAAGGGTAAGTGTAAAGTGGCAGTTAAGAGAAAAATCTGCTGGGCAAGAAACATCTCATTCATTTATAGAAGGGTCTTGCAATTCCTGAGTGGATGCATGTGACTAGTGGTGTGCTAGGCAGGCTCTAGCCCAAGTGAAGGAGATTGGGGCAGCTGCCATGAAGCACGCAGATCTTCGAAAGGCAGGACATCACCTAGGACTCAACTCTGACATTTGCTGCAGCATCACCTGGTCTCCTGATCTCCCTTTCTGAGCAAAGCAGGTCTATAAAAAGAGAAAGAAGTCAGGAATAACCTAGTGCTAGTTCTGCTCACCCAGGCCAACTCCCATAAAAGTCCTTTCTGCACAATTCAGCTGCAAATAAACCTTCTCTCAATATATTAGCACCATCCAAATCCACCACCCAATACAAAGTAAATGCAAAATGCTCAACAAGGTGGCAGGACCAATATAAATTTAAACATGAATGGAAGAGCAGATATGTTTACAATGTGTTAGCTCATCATACAATACAATTTTTTTTTTTTTTTCCTGAGACAAGGCCTTGCTCTGTCACCCAGTCTAGGCTCTGTTGCAGTCACAGCTCACTGCAGCCTCAACCTCCTGGGCTCTAGCAATCCTCCCACTTCAGCCTCCTGTGTAGCTGAGACTACAGGCACACACCACCATGCCCAGCTAATTTTTAAATTCTTTTGTAGAGACAGGGTTTCGCCCCATTGCCCAGGCTGGTATCAAATTCCTGAGCTCAAGTAATCCACCTGCCTTGGCCTTCCAGCATTCGGATTACAAGTGTAAGCCATGGCGCCCAGCTAAAATGTGATTGTTAATCTATGTTCATCTGTCCTAAAGAAATGTGACACTTCAGGAAAAAACAGACATTAGCTATTTAATAAAACAAAATTTTTCTGTGTAATAGTGTTATATACAGGGAATGAAGGAAAAATATGTTTCTTCAGTTACATGTTTAACTGTATATATATATAATTATGTGTGTATATATTTATATATAAAGCTATATATAGTTAATTGTACATATATACATATATAATTGTATATATGGGTATATATATATGAGATACATACACACAGTTATTCACAGCATTGTTTGTAATGGTGAAAGATTAGAAACAACCTAATGTCTATCACCAGGAAATGAGTAAAGCCCAAGTGTTCATCACCAGGAAATGGCTTAAATATATTATGGTATATCCATATACAAATGAAGACACCGTCTATTAATACAGAAATCTCTTAAGAGATAGTGTTAAGTGAAAAAAAGATGGAAAGTATGCCACCTAACAAAGAAGTAAGAGTGAAAATAGCCGGGCGTGGTGGCTCACACCTGTAATCCCAGCACTTTGGGAGGCCAAGGCAGGCAGATCACCTGAGGTCAGGAGTTCAAGACCAGCCTGGCCAACATGGCGAAACCCAGTCTCTACTAAAAATAAAAAATTAGCCAGGCCCATTGGCACACGCCTGTAATCCCAGCTACTCAGGAGGCTGAGGCAGGAGAATTGTTTGATCTCTGGAGATAGAGGTTGCAGTGAGCCGAGATCACACAACTGCACTCCAGACTGAGTGATAGAGCCAAACTCCCTCTCAGAAACAAAAAAATTATTCTATCATTCTTTTTTTTTGCAGCAGATTCCCAGAAGTCAGCTTTCTTCTCCTTTCACTAGCTTTTCTCTTCTCCTTCCCTCTACCATGAGCACATACATACAAGATTACTTTCAATGTCACTAAAAATATTCTTTTAAAAGCCTACTTTGAAAGAGGTTTCTTTTTTTCTTTTTTTCTTTTTTTTTCTCTGAGACAGGGTCTCTGTCACCCAGGCTGGAGTGCAGTGGCGGGTACGGGCCACCATGACTGGCTAATTTTTGTTTTTAGTAGAGATGGGTTTTCACCATGTTAACCAGGATGGTCTTGAACTCCTGACGATCTACCCTCCTTGGCCTCCCAAAGTGCTGGGATTACAAGCATGAGCCACCACCTGAAAGAGGTTTCTTTTAAGAGTCTGTTTTTACCAGGCAATGACAACTTCCTTCCTATCATGAACTCTACCCCTTCCTGGCTAGATTCCGATCATCCTGGTGTATTTGTCACGTACCAAAATACAAATTTCTGGTCAACATTATAGGGCTCTTGATAGCTTCCAAAACGAGGCATATTTCCTGCCTAGAATGTTCCTTCCCCAGAATCCTCATGATTCACTCCTCATTCCTTAGTCTTTGCTTAAATAATGGTAAAGCCTTCCACATTCATCCTATTTAAAACTAACACCCATCCCTCACTCTACCCTACTCTATATTGCCCTTCTCTGATTTCTTTTTCTCCACAATACCATCACCTGAGAAACTGTATTTTCCTCTAGAATAAACTCCACAAAGATGGAGATGTTTGTCTTAAATGAATAAAGCCATGTCTCTTCAAAACCAATTAGTCAAAATTAGTATCATATTCTTAGTTACTATTTTTTCATAAACTGTCAATTTGGTGCAATCTGGTTCTCATATCCCATTCCCCTTTTCGAGACATTTCTTTAATCAACATACTACGGAAGCTTTCCTTTTCTTTGTAATAATTTTAAAAACCCAGGTCTTTGTGATTGCAATGCTTGCTAGAGGCATCATGCAGGAAATGGCAGAAAATGGGTCCTCTTATATGCTGAACCAATAGTTCATGGAATGGTTGTGTGGGGTCACAGATCTTGTAATCTGAAGTGTCCCACTGACTTAAAAGTAAAAAACACGTGGTTGGGTGCAGTGGCTCATGCCTGTAATCCCAGCACTTTGGGAGGCTGAGGTGGGTAGATCACCTGAGGTCAGGAGTTTGAGACCAGCCTGGCCAACATGGTGAAACCCTGTCTCTACTTAAAATACAAAAAATTAGCTGGGCATAGTGGTACACACCTGTAATCCCAGCTACTAGGGAGGCTGAGGCTGGATAATTGCTTGAACCCAGGAGGTAGAGGTTGCAGTGAACCGAGATCACTTCGTTGTACTCCAGACTGGGGGACAAGAGTAAGACTTCGTCTCAAAAAAAAAAAAAAAGTGAAAAACAGGCTTTGATGTTATACAGACATGAATGCAAATCCTTGGTTCTGCCACTTACTAGTTGTGGGACACTGGACTTATTACCAGGTTAAACCCTCTGAGCCTCAGCTTTACTGTGGTAAAATGGATATAACAATATCCAATCTCTCTAACAGAGTTGTGAGGATTAAATAACAAAATCTGTAAAACATTTAATAGTACTGGGCATATAACTCCTCAATAAATGTTATTACAATCACTGTGACAGAACAAAGATCACTGGAGGGATATTTCCAAATCATTAGAGGTTTTAAGATCATCACAACTGTAATTCCAGCATATGGGAGGCTGAGGTGGGCGGATCACTTGAGGTCAGGAGTTCAAGATCAGCCTGGCCAACATGGTGAAACCTCGGTTCTACTAAGTAGCTGGGTGTGGAGGCACAAACCTGTAATCCCTACTACTTGGGAGGCCGAGGCAGGGAAATCTCTTGAACTGGGGAAGCAGAGGATGCAGTGAGCCGAGTTGGCACCACTGCACTCCAGCCTGAGTGACAGAGCTAGATACCATCTCAAAAAAAGGGCAGCACTGAACTTTGTAACATTAACTCCTGACAGAAAAGACACTAGACATTGGAATTCTATGAGCCCCCAGCAGTGTCAGAAAATCCTTTTATATGGATTTTGTTTTTTGTTGAAGAAAAAACTTCTTAAACAGAGAAATAGTGCTGGATTTCTTTCTTTTTTATGTATTTATGTATGTATGTATGTATGTATGTATTTATTTATTTTGAGACGGAGTCTGCTCTGTCGCCCAGGCTGGATTGCAGTGGCGCCATCTCGGCTCACTGCAAGCTCCGCCTCCCGGGTTCACGCCATTCTCCTGCCTCAGCCTCCCGAGTAGCTGGGACTACAGGGGCCCGCCACCACGCCCGGCTAATTTTTTGTATTTTTAGTAGAGAGGGGTTTTCACCGTGTTAGGTAGGATGGTCTCGATTTTCTAATCTCGTGATCCGCCCGTCTCGTTCTCCCAAAGTGCTGGGATTACAGGCGTGAGCCACCGTGCCCGGCCAGTGCTGGATTTCTTGGATTAGATAAGGATAAAATGAGAACTACCTTACTCTACTCGTTCCTTGTATTATTCAAGATTCAGTACTTTGCTGGTAAGTTTCATCCAGCGAATCCAGCACACATGAATTAAGTGCTACTTAAGGTACAAGGCCTCCAACAGGCACGGTGTCAGAATAATGGTTTCTGTCCATCAGAACAAAGGGTGAGATGCGCCTCTTAGATTTGACTATAGCCCAATGGTCATCATCGCTGGCTGCACATTAACATTATCCAGGAAATTTTAAAGCTCTAGAGGTGATTCTAAGGAAGAGGAGGACTGAGAGGCCAACGGTTGAGATGCACTGCTACTGTCCGATGAGCACACACTCATCCATAACCTTATACATTTCCTATTCACCTGAAGCCCAGAATCATCAGTGTATTCAACACAGTCCCGCCATTTCTGTTTTCCAGGTGACTGTCTTCCACAAGATAGTGTTATCCAGAGCAGGTAAACTCCCTAGCACCTGTCGCTCAAGAACTTAAATCCCTCCCTGTACCCAACCCATCAACAGTGACTTACTACCATCCACAAGCCAGGCTGCTTCCCGATGCACCTTTTCTGCTGGGGAGTGCCCAGACAAAAGGCTGCTCCTGGACCAGAGGAGTCCCTGCAGTCATCGACTTCCTCCTTTCCAAAAGTCCGTAGGTTGCATTGGAGTCCGGAGGCGAAGCGCCGACACATGGGTGCCTTCATCTGCCCGTCACCTCCCAATTTTTGCAATGTGTTTCTTCTGAGCAAGAATGTGGGCCCTGGAAGCCAACTCAAGTCCCAGACCTAGGTTTCTTGACATTTCTCCAAGTCCCACCTGGGTCAGGTTGTAGGCTCCGGGGCCCGGCCCCTTTCGATCCGCATCAAAGAACCTGGCGATCCCGTTTGGGCACAAAAGCTCAGGGCGTTGGTCCCCGCGATCGCGAAAGCCCACTTCCAGAAAAACTTGACCACTAACGGTAAGCTTCGTGGGCAGCAAAAAGGGGAAGAAGGGTTTGCATCCCCTGTCGTCATTTCCGGGTCCGCTCTAGAAACCTCGGAAGTTTCCGCGTCTCTGTCGTTTATTCCGACTGTTAATGCTCCATGTGTCTTTAACTCTCCTCAGCTTCCCTTCTAAACAGGGCGAGAAGAAAGGTCCAGGTTTCCCAGAGAAATTGTGCGGAAAAAGTTTCAAAGTATATATACAAAGGTAGACAGAATAGTACAGTGCATGTGGTAGAACAGTGCTAATCATAGAGAAACAGTCAGAGTACCTACCTCTGTACTCCCTGTCACATGAGATGTATTTCTGTCCTAAGCCAATTGGATTATTCTTCTTTTTTCTCATTTTTATTTTTTATTTTGCAGCTGAATAATGCATTCTAACTTAACATTCTTAACTACAGCTCCTCACTTATTTCCACGTTGAAGGAATATTAATCCTCCTTTACCATGCATGCAGATATGTCAAGCCACATTTCTTCCAGTATGATTAACAGTCTTACCACTTACCAAGTTCTCAAATCTATTCTGCATGATCCCCTCCTCTCTGATAAATCTCCTTCTCTGAGTCCTTTAGCTTCCTGCTCCCGTATGGATTAGTTGCATTCTAGGTTTCTTGAATAGCTGTCATCCTGTGGTTTTTCATTTTTGAGCTCCTAGATTGGATCCATCATTTCCTGAGTTCAATGTCTTTCTCTTTCTTCCTCCCTATTCTCCCTGTAGTATATATATTCAGTTTGCTTCTTAAAATGTAGGTCAGCTTTTTGAGTCGTCATATGTTTATAAATGTCTTTATTCCAACTTCACATTTGATGTCATGCATAGCTATGGAATTCTGTGTTAAAACATTTTTCCTCCAGATTTTGAGACATTATTTTGTTTTCTCCTAACATTCATTCAAGGTTGCTGATGAGACGTCTGATGCAGAAAGAGTATCTTTCTCTTGTAGACTAATAACTTGCCCACCACCACTACCTCTGAAAGCTGTTATAATCTGATGTAGTTTGCTATCAGTCTTATGCCACCGTGAGCAGGTCTATAAAAGTCTACTCTTGAAGGCTGAGGAAAGTGAGAGGCCAAAGAAAGAGGCTGACAATTCAGTTTGTCAGAAAGAAACATTTAATAACAGAAGCCATGTCTTGAGTGGCAGCTAGACAAGATGATAGATCCCCACATTGTCACCGGCCAAACCCAGAGCTTATGAACCACATGGGGATTTGCCTAAGGGCAGGATTTTTTTTTTTTTTTTTTTTTTTTTTTTGAGACAGGATCTCCTTCTGTCACCCAGGCTGGAGTGGCCAGATCTTGGCTCACTGCAACCTCTGCCCTCCCAGGTAAAGCGATTGTCATTCCTCAGCCTCTGGAGTAGCTGAGACTACAGGCACGCCCCACCATGCCAAAACTAATATTTGTGTTTTGGGTAGAGATGGGGGTTTCACCGTGTTGGCCAGGCAGGTCTCAAACTCCAGACCTCAACTGATCCGCCCACCTCAGCCTCCCAAATGGTTGAGATTACAGGTGTGACATACCTCGTCCAGCCTAAGGGCAGGATTTACGTATAGTAAGTATGTGATTACAATAACATCAAGGTTGTTTTCACCTAATTGCAGGATTTATTTTATCTCAAAGTAGAACTCTCAGAGGCATTCCCAGAACTGGGGTTAATCAGAAGTCAACATGGTGGATTAACATCCAAAATAGAGTGGCTTTCAGCCGGGCATGGTTGCAGTTGGCCAAGATCATGACACTGCACTCCAGCCTGGGCAATAGAGCTAGACTGGTAGCTAGCACACACACATACATACATATATATAATATTCATGCATGCACATCTTTTTGTACTCTGTTACTTAGTATTATTTCCTTCATATTTTTTCACGAGAGACAGCAGATTGCCATAGTGAAGAGTGAGAGATTA
The DNA here is from genome assembly GCF_047675955.1 of Chlorocebus sabaeus. Lineage (NCBI taxonomy): Eukaryota > Metazoa > Chordata > Mammalia > Primates > Cercopithecidae > Chlorocebus > Chlorocebus sabaeus. Next base: position 27,420,614 of record NC_132920.1, on the reverse strand, counting down.
ATAAATATTTATTGAAATTATATGTAATGTCCTTTGATCATTGTACAGCTTGGGAGCCCATATTCAAACCTCTTTGATGATCATATGGTCTAGGAAGGAAAGTGCTTTGTTTACGTTACGAGATAAAATTAAGGATAGCATCTTCACCATCCTCTTTCCTAGGATGAAAAAGCCTGCATTTTGTACAGTGTACAAGAAGAATCTAGATTCAACTCCTGGCTAGTAGGATCAACTCATTTGAAAATAAGCTCTATTTTTTTTTTTTTTCAGACAGAGTCTTGCTCTGTCACCTAGGCTGGGATGCAGTGGCACGATCTTGGCTCACTGGAGCCTCGGCCTCCTGGGTTCAAGCAATTCTCCTGCCTCAGCCTCCCAAGTAGCTGGGACTATAGGTACCTGCCGCCACACCGGCTAATTTTTGTGTTTTTAGTAGAGACAGTGTTTCACCATGTTGGCTAGGATGGTCTTGATCTCCTGATCTCGTGATCTGCCCACCTCGTCCTCCCAAACAAGCTCTGATTTTAACAGTGTACAAAGTTGAAAAGTGCAATTTAACACATCTAAAATACATTAAGAAAAAGCATAAACGCAAAACAACGAGTAAATAACTAAGCTCTCTTTTGTGTGAAAAAGAGGAACAAATAATCAATATAAATGCAGTATTTAAATAAAGAAACCCAGTACGGATATACGAAAAATTAAGGACAGAGTTTACCTATAGAAGGTGGTGGTAAGAATTGAGCTGATGAAGAGTAAAAATGGAAGGAAAGGCTGGGCTCCATGGCTCACGCCTGTAATCCCAGCACTTTGTGAGGCCTAGGCGGGTGGATCTCCTGAGCTTGGGAGTTCAAGACCAGTCTGGCCAACATGGCCAAACCCCGTCTCTACTAAAAATACAAAAATTAGCCAGGCATGGTGCTGCACGCCTATAATCCCAGCTACTCGGGAGGCTGAGGCAGGAGAATCGCTTGAACCTGGGAGACAGGGATTGCAGTGAGCCGAGATTGGGCCACTGCACTCCAGTCTGGCCTACAGAGCAAGACTCTGTTTCAAAAAAAAAAAAAAAAAAAAAAAAAGATAACTTTTTAATATGCCTTTTTAAAGTTTTTTTAAAAAAATGTTTCTGCTTTGTATAATAATAAGGTGTTTTTATTTTTTACAAAACTCTTAAATTAGAAAAATATTTTTAAAGGTGTGTATCCTGTTCTTGTTGGAATAAGTGTTCAGAGTATATAAAACAAAGATCTTTGTCATTGTTATTATTGAAGTTTTGGGAATTTTTTCTATCTCACTTTATAATCTTGTTTTCTCTTAGACTGAAAAGAAGAAAACCGAATGACCCAGCATGAATGATATAAATGGTGGGTGGTTTTACATGTGTGTGTGTTTTTTTTTTTTTTAGGTAATCAAATAATTCAGCATTTTACTCCAAGAAAACTTCCCCAGGCAGAGGAGGACAAGAATCACAAGAGCCTCCAATCGTACCTCTGCCACTGCAAGGTGCCTTGTAAGCCCTTTTGTTTTGTGGGTATGCCTTGGAGGGGAGGGAGAGAAGCTTCCCAGACCAAATTACCTGCTCTTGAGTAAGGGAGGGCGCACCAAATTCACCAACTCGTTTTGCTGGCGCAAAGTTAAGCCTGGAGGAACACACAGTTATACGTTTGGTAGACGTCTGGGATGGGATACCAGCGGTAAAACCACAGTGAGTAATTGGCCCGTACGGGGATCGAACCCGCGACCTTGGCGTTATTAGCACCACGCTCTAACCAACTGAGCTAACCGGCCAGATGACAGGATGGTGTACTTCCATATTATAAATTACTATCAAACGGCATGCTTTATTGAAATTTATCTTCGAATAGATAATTACATTCATTTTGTTTTCCACTTTTCCTTCACCCGGGCTGGGAGTGGCGGAGCTCCACACTGAACACCGAAGAACCCTGTTTATTACGGGGAAACAGCTTTTCTTATCCTGCTAATTCTGATCCGAGAAGATTCAGGACAAGGTTCCCAATCCGGGCTTCCTTCCTTTTGCCTGGGGTGAATCCGAAGTTGCATCCAAGCTTGATATCTTGGCCAACGGATCAGGGAACCGTTGGCCCACGGAGCCGTCTCATGGTTGAAAGGACGCGGCTCCCGAGTGAGTGGCGCAGTGTCCTCTCTGTTCTTGGAGACCCTTCAGGACAGGTCGGCTTTTCCCGAAGGTTTAGGGATCCGGGAACTGCACCCTCTCCCCGCCTAGCCTTGGGTGGTTCCTCTGTCACTACGACCCTGAAGTCTCAGCGGCGCGTCCCAGGCCTGTGACGCTGCGCTCAAGAAAGTCACACACTTGCCGCTGCAGTTCCCGTCACAGGACAGCTAGTGGCGCTCGAGAGCGAACTGGGATCCCCTGAGGCAAAAGGACGGTGGAGACAGCTTCTCTTGAGCATCTGACCTCGCCTCGTCCCTGGCAGAACCAAACCCCCCAAACAATAATAGGGATTACGGAGTCAGGGCGTTTCCGGAGTAAGGGCCGTTATCTGCAGGGGAGAGAAATCCTACGATCTGAAAAGGGAGGAGGCAAGGCAACTCAGACAACTCAGAGGAAGCAGGCGTGAAACATTTGCCCCTGCGAGGTGCCCCGCTTCCAGACGGAGCCTGATCCTCCTGCTGGCAGGTGACAACACAGGGAGGGGCCACTGGAGCAGCTAATCATGATTTACTGTCTGTTTTCTTGACAAGATTCTACTTTTACCCTCTTCCTACCATGACTGTTTCTGTTAGTTAAGGGTAATAATATTTTCAAAAGTTAATTGGCCTATGTACATTTTAATGCGCTCCTTATGCCCTCCTCCTCTATTTACACGTATATGCATATACGTATTTATATATATGTAAATTGTAAAGTCTTATCTTGGATATGCACTATTAGAATATAATGCGTTTAATGCTTTATATTCATGTCTTTGCCTTGGAAATGAGAATCATATCCTTTGACTAGCCAAATTTGCCATTTATTTTCTAACTTTACATTTCAACTCTTTGATTAGGAAAAATTAAAATTAGTTTAACATCATCAATAATAAATCACCTTCCTGTCCTTCAGCTCCTTTCACTAACTTTGTACTTTTTTTTTTTTTTTTTTTTTTTTTTGACAGGGTATCGCTCTGTTGCCCAGGCGAGAGTGTAGTGGCGTGATCTTGGCTCACTGCAACCTCCGCCTCCCGGGTCAAGCGATTCTCGTTACTCAGCCTCCCGAGTAGCTAGGATTACAAGTGCACGCCACCACGCCCGGCTGATTTTTGTATTTTTAGTAGAGACGGGGTTTCATATTGGCCAGACTGGTCTTGAACTCTTGTCCTCAAATGATCCGCCCGCCTCGGCCTCCCAAAGTGCCGCGATTACAGGCGTGAGCCACCGTGCCCGGCCTGTACATCATTTTAATCAACTAGCAGTTGTCTTCCTTTGTTTTGTTCTGTAGTGAAATGCTCAAAGTTTGTGGCACAGATTATTATTATCATTATTGTTTTACTAGGACACTTGTTATGGTAAATGATTCCTGAAAGACTGGGCCACATTTAGACTTACTTTGACCTCAAGAGACCACCGTAGGCATCAGTCGCTTGCTTTTTGTCATCGGTCAGTTCCCTAGGAAACAGACACTGGGATGGAGATTTGTGTGCGGGAAGGTTATTGGAAACCCTCTCAAAATCAGCATCTGTGAGAGGGTGAGGTCAGCAGGATTGAGAAAAGGCAGAAGCTGAATTCAATACAGGTGCAACATACGTCCGGCCCATCTCACAAGTGTGTATAAATCTGGAATGGTTCTTCACAAATGTCCTTAATTATAGTGGGGAGGCGGGAAGGGCAGACCTATGAATTCCTCCATCAACAGTCATTGGATTTGAGCTGCTCCAGTGGTGGAGTGTGACTTGGAGCAAGTGACTTCCCTTCCACTGAAGGTAGGTCCCAGAGTCGGACCCAGATATGAGCCATCAGTAGTTAATATTCCTGTCGTTGAGGAATGAGTGCCACCACCTGGGGGAGGGGGAATCTACACTTGATCTTAGTCAAAAGGCCGAGAAGCGATAGGAGGGGGGGATCTGATAGATGCAGCACATATCCTCGTAGTTCTTTTCCTATAGCAACCATGTGTCAGATATGTGTTAACCTTCCACCAATAACCCCTGCTTCTCCACACTAACAGAGAAGAGAACAGGTGTGGTTAAAACAAAATGATGGTTAATAAAAAGCCAATTCATTTTTCCTTTGAGATTCAGCAAAATTCCCTACCTGGCCACCAGAGCCTATAGTGAGTCTAGCGCTCTCCATGTTGGGACAACTTTTTCCTTCCTTCCTTTGTTTCTTCCTTCCTTCCTTCCTTCCTTCCTTCCTTCCTTCCTTCCTTCCTTCCTTCCTTCCTTCCTTCCTTCCTTCCTTCCTTCCTCCCTTCCCTTCCCTTCCCTTCCCTCCCTCCCTCCCTCCCTCTCTTCCTTCCTTCCTTCCTTCCTTTCCTTCCTTTCCTTCCTTCCTTTTCTTTCTTTCTTTGAGACGGAGTCTCGCTCTTGTCGCCCAGCCTGGAGTGCAGTGGCAAGATCTCGGTTCACTGCAACCTCCGCCTCCCGGGTTCAAGCGATTCTCCTGCCTCAGCCTCCTGAGTAGGTGGGATTACAGGCACCCGCCACCACGCCGGCGAATTTTTGTACTTTTAGTAGAGACGGGGTTTCGCCATGTTGGCCAGTCTGTTCTGGAACTCCGGACCTCAGGTGATCCACCCGCCTCGACCTCCCAAAGTGCTGGGATTACAGGTGTGAGCCACCGCGCCCGGCCAGGACGACTTTTCAAGGGGAAATAGTCGTTTCAATCCAGCCCATGTGTTAATCCTTTCAAAATAAAGTTATTTGGTTTTCATTGAGACCTGGATGTCTATTTTTGTTTTGAAGCCGTCTAACAAACTAGTTGCTGGGGTTGCTTCTAATTATAGAAGTGTGAAATAGTTTTCAAATAAATTATAATTCAGGTTTTGTTCAGCTGTGGCTCCGTGGCTTAGCTGGTTAAAGCGCCTGTCTAGTAAACAGGAGATCCTGGGTTCGAATCCCAGCGGGGCCTGGCTTTCTGTACACTCCACGTTTTGTAATTTCGCCTGGTGCAACTGAATTTACCACCAATAAATCCTGTAATATTCAGGCTTTTAAAAACTTTGCGAGAAAGCAGTGGAGATACAGCGCAACAGTTTCATGACAAGCTTTCATGATATCTTTAAGACACAGTATTTGTCCTATTGTAAGGCTAGGTAGCCTAACATAGCTGAGGTTAGCTCCTTTGCCCTACCGTTTGAGATCAAATGATGCAGATTCAACAGCTTTAGAAACAGGCACTTTTGGCCGGGCGAGGTGGCTCTCATTTGTAATCCCAGCACTTTGGGAGGCCGAGGAGGGCGAATCACCTGAGGTCAGGAGTTCGAGACCAGCCTGGCCAATATGGCGAAACCCCGCCTCTACCCCAAACACAACAGTTAGCTGGGCGTAATCCCAGCCGTAGCTGTAATCCCAGCTACTCCGGAGATTGACGCAGGAGAATCGCTTGAATCCGGAAGGCGAAGCTTGCAGTGTGACGAGATGGCGCCACTGCACTCCAGCTTGGGCGACAGAGAGACCTCGTCTCAAAAAACAAAACAAAACAAAAAACAAAAATCCTCAACGCTATTGGAATAGAGATGGCACTCAAAACGTTTTTACAATAGACCACTAATGACTTTTCTAATTTTTTTTTTTTTGAGACGGAGTTTAGCTCTTGTTACCCAGGCTGGAGTGCAATGGCGCCATCTCGGCTCACCACAACCTCTGCCTCCCGGGTTAAGGCGATTCTCCTGCCTCAGCCTCCCGAGTAACTGAGATTACACGCATGCACCACCACGCTCGGCTAATTTGGTGGGGTTTCTCCATGTTGGTCATGGCTAGTCTCGAACTCCCGAAGTAGGGTGATCCGCCCACCTTGGCCTCCCAAAGTGCTGGGATTACAGGCGTGAGCCACTGCGCCCGGCCTTAAACTTTAAATTGATTACCGTAATAGCTATTCCTCTTTGAATGATTCTGGACTTAGGATAACACCAAAGTTTCTGAAGAGACTGTGATATCATCTTAAATAATTATTAATGACAAAACTGATAAACTATTAATAATAGACTAGAGGCGAATAAAAAATGCATTTTAATATCTGAAGTCTTTTCTAGGCAGATTTTCACATAAAAGATCTGAGAAAAACACCAAACCCTAAAGAGTAAGGTGTTTCTGTCTTATCTGCTCTGTTTCTTTGGGTATTCTAAGACATATTAATTATGTGTCTATCTTTACTCACATAGGTACATATTCTTTACTCAAAAAGACTTTCCTTCTGCAGGGGCAAAATGCCACTTTTCCTAGGATCCTCAAATGGACAGCTCTGTGTGTGTGTGTGTGTGTGTTTGTGTGCGCGCGCGCACTCTCTCTTAACGTAAGCCTTGTGTTGCCTTAAGCTAACTATGTGGTTCGTTCTTCTTCATGTCCAGGTGTTAAATCCTGATATTGAGCACTAAATAAACTTTACTTTATTTTATTTATTTATTTATTTATTTATTTATTTATTTATTTATTTTATTTTATTTTTTTTTTTTTTTTGAGACGGAGTCTCTCTGTCGCCCAGGCTGGAATGCAGTGGCAGTCTCGGCTCACTGCAAAATCCGCCTCCCCGGTTCTCCTGCCTCAGCCTCCTCAATAGCTGGGATTACAGGCGCCCGCCACCACGCCAGGCTAATTTTTGTATTTTTCAGTAGAGAAGGGATTTCACCACGTTGGCCAGGCTGGTCTGAAACTCCTGTCCTCATGTGATCCGCTCGCCTCAGCCTCCCAAAGTGCTGGGATTACAGGCGTGAATCACTGCGCCCGGCGGGGCACTGAATAAACTTTAATAAATTCATTTGAATATTTCTGAAAAGGTGAAAGGTATGGCATGGTGATGATGGAAAATGTTGGGAAGGAGAAATAGTCTTAGGAGGCATTTCCATCTGGTATCCATCCAGAGAACTTTCAGCGTGTAAGGCGAACGTGTTAACAACTACATACAGAAAACAACTTTCTAACATTGTTATTCGACAGACTCGGCAGAGATTTTTCTAGAGTCCACTGTTCTTATTACCTTCTATAGTACTTTCTTCTCTTTGTTAAGACTGTTTAATGCTAACGCTGTGTCCGCAATTCCACATAAGCAGCACACCACTTAGGAATGTCCAACACACAGATTGTTTTAAGTTTTCTGAACCTTGACTAAAATCTAAACCATGATCACACATGAAAAAATCTCAAGAATCTTGCCACTTTTCAGGACTGACATTGACATCTTGACTGGATTGTGGAGTCAGTCATTTTAATTTAGTAGAGACAGGATTTCACCCTGCTGGCCAGGCTGGTCTCCAACTCCTGACCTGGAGTGTTCCGCCTGCCTCTGCCTCCCTAAGGTTTTTTAAATCTTTGGTTTCAATCATTTTTATATAAAATGAGCAGTTATAGTTTTCTTTATGTTTATCTTTGTTGGCATTTGTTGATGGAATTAAACTTGTGAGTTGATGTCAAATGTGTTCATTGACTAGTACACCTTAATAAATTTTTTAGAAAACCAAGAAACCAAAACTCTTCACTGGACGACATCTACAAGCCAAGAATTAAAGATTAGTTCCCAACCTCTCCAATTTCTCTCATCATTTTTAGATTAAAACATATCTTCCACTCTTTTGGAGCCACCTCCCTTCTTCCCTGATCCAGCCCATATATTCCCATTTAGTCTAATTTCTTTCCAAGCCCTGCTTCAGATCCTTGGATTTCCTCCCTAAGATTATGACCACTCCATTCAGTTCCTAATGACAAAAAATCACATTCTTCGTCTAAGAGCTACAGGGGGAGGAAAAAAATAAAAAGCTCATTTCCAACCTATCTACAACCATCGTTCTTCTTTTTATCTACCAAGTCTCAGATCTGGCGTCGTTTTCTCTAGGAGGTCTTCCTTGATGGGCACTGGTGCAGTTTTTAGTTTTTTGTTTGTTTTTTTGAGACGGAGTTTGGTTTCTTGTTGCCCAGGCTGGAGTGCAATGGCGCTATCTAGGCTTACCGCAACCTCCGCCTCCGCCTCCCGGGTTCAAGCGATTCTCCTGTCTCAGACTCCCGAGCACCTGGGATTACAGGCATGCGCCACCACGCCTGGTTAATTTTTTTTTTTTTTTTTTTTTTTTTTTTTTTTTTTTTTTTTTTTTTTTTAGGTAGAGACGAGGTTTCTCCATGTTGGTCAGGCTGAACTCGAACTCCTGACCTCAGCTGATCCGCCCGCCTTGGCCTCCCAAAGTGCTGGGATTGCCGGCGTGAGCCACAGTGCCCGGCCCGCAGTTTTTTGACTACTGTCAACACGCTGCGCTGAACACTCCAAACAATATAGTCGATAAATTTGGCGAACGCATTTCTGCTCGTATCTGTCATCAGTATGTGACATTGGTAATTCCAATTAATGAGAAAAGTGAGAGTGAAAACAATACTACAATCGAAAACTTTTCTACAAAGAAAGAACAAATCCAAAACTTCTCAACTTGGGGCAATCAGGGAATTATATACTTTTACGTTTCAAGGTAAGATGGCAGTTATACGAGGTTTCCGTAGTGTAGTGGTTATCACGTTCGCCTAACGCGCGAGAGGTCAACGGTTCAAAGGTCAACTATTCAAAACCAAGCACAAACACGTGGGCTAGAATAGGGTTCCGTGGGTGCCTTCTACCCACCGGTTCTGGACTTTAAAAATACACAATTCTGAGCTCGATTTGTGGTCCAGAAGTCTAAAATGAAAGATTTCTGACGCCACTGACACTGAAGCCCGTGTCTCCCAACCTCCTCTCGCCCCAGTAGGTTTCCCGTCCCTTTCCTTCCTCTTCTGGGCTTCAGAACCCTAGGAGGTGTCAATGCCAGGAGACGCCCACAGTCCAGGACTTGGCCCACGCCACTCAGGTAAGATTGGCTTCCTTGGAATCCCATTTTAGACCTCTGGGCCACAAACAAATCGAACTCAGAATTGTGTATTTTTAAAGTCCAGAAGCCCAAACGGGTTTGTACGTGTAAGAGGGAATAGAAACTAAGCAGCAACAAAAGTTAATCCCCTTCCACGTGTTCCCGCCCGGTTTCGAACCGGGGACCTTTCGCGTGTTAGGCGAACGTGATAACCACTACACTACGGGAACCCGGCGTTAGTTAGCTCTTTCCTCACTAAATTTCGGGGGTTCAGGTAATTCGAAATTCCGCAGCGGCCGCCACCGAGTGTCAGTTAACGGATAACAGACTTATCGGGCAATTAGTAGTAGTAGTACTATCGGTACTGTTAGTGCCACACAGTATTTCTAAAACCCATCAAGTGTGCACGAGGAGGAAGAGTTGTGAGGAGAGAAGGGTAAAGGAATAAATAAGAAGATATTCCTGCCCTCAGCGGCCTGGATAATCTGTATTGGACTAACAGACTTGAATTTTCGTGACAGCCTTTTCCCCTCAAGTTTCCACCACCCGAGAAGATCCTCTGGGACTTGATTCTCAGCGAGGCTTGACCTTAGACATTTCAATTCCAGTGCGTTCCTCCCAGTAGGAATTCGGGTCCCGGCTTCGTGCGCACTGGGGGGACTCCCGGCCCGGCTCGCTGCCAGAAGCCTTCTGTACAAACGCGACCTTCTCCAGGACTCAGCAATGAGCGTTCAGCTGCGTTCGAAGCGAGCTCCCAGCAGGCAACCATCGTGAGTGAAGGAAGAGAACCCGACCGTTTCTGGAATCAGCTTAGTGTTCACGCCGTTTGCGAGATTTCTCTGAAATAAGAAAGAAAAACGAAAGGGTTAAAGAGTTTAGCGACTTTGTGTGTTTCGTCGCCTATTTTAGTAAAAATCGCGAACTTTAGGACAGTTTTTCTTCTGGGAAAGACATACACTCGAAGGGCGTTTCTACTTTCCTAACCTATGTTCAGAGAGATTGTCCTCATTTTGTCTTCTAGTGTTAAACTCAGTTAACACCCTGCCTGCAATAAGTGACTCCCCGCAAGTGGCAAAGACTGGGCTCTCCTGATGGTCAATCGCCAACCGCCTACCCCCAGTGCACTAAGAGAACTCTCATGATCATGCTGATACATGAATTATTTCAAACTTATTGAAGGAAATTTAATTGACTTCCTTAGAGGTTAACTCACACCAGATCTCAGATTCTGGTTATTTTATATTTTGAGTCGGAATTTCACTCTTGTTGCCCATGCTGGTGTGCAATGGCACGTTCTTGGCTCATTGCAACCTCTGCCTCTCGGTCCGCCTCTCAGGTTCAAGCGATTCTCCTGGCTTAGCCTCCCAAGTAATCCCAAGTAATCCTGGGATTACAGGAATGTGCCACCACGCCCGACTACTTTTTAGTAGAGACGAGGTTTCACTATGTTAGGCTGGTCTCGAACTCCTGACCTCAGGTGATCCACCCGCCTCAGCCTCCCAAAATGCTGTTATTACAGGCGCGAGCCACCGCGCCCAGATTCTGGTTATTTTGACAAGATAAAGGAAAGAGGAAGCAGAAACTAACATTTTAAGAATCTAGGCCGGGCGTGGTGGCTTACACCTGTAATCCCAGCACTTTGGAAGACCGAGGTGGACAGATCACCTGAGGTCAGAAGTTCGAACAGGGCGAAACCCTGTCTCTACTAAAAATACAAAAATTAGCTGGGCGTGGTGGCTCACGTCTGTAATCCCAGCACTTTGGGAGGCCGAGGCAGGCTGATCACCTGAGGTCAGGAGTTTAAGACCAGCCTGGCCAGCATGGCGAAACGCCATCTCTACTAAAAATATAAAAAAATAGCCCGGCGTGTTGGCACACTCCTGCAGTTCCAGCTACTTGGGGGGCTAAGGCAGGAGAATTGCTTGAACCCGGGAGGCGGTTTGCAGTGAGGCAAAATCACGCCATTGCACTCCAGCCTAGGCAACAAGAGCAAAACTCTGTCTCAAAAAAAAAAAAAAAAAAAAAAAAAAAAGAACCTGATATATATACTACACATTTTAGAGGTGTTATCTTCTATAACATTTCTTATATATAAATTCCTGAAATGCCCTGCGTGTCTAACTTTTAAATGCTTCTTCATCTGCAAATCTATGCCTCATACTCCGTGAACTCCACGCAATCAGTCTCTCTCACGACTGGACTTTGCACCTGAGGTTCCCTCTAGCTGAAAAGCTTTGCGCTTGGCTTTGCCTAGTTAGTTATCTTTAGCTCGTGATTGGATCTCAGGGAAACTATTTTTTCTTTAGGAAAGACTTCCTTAAACTGCATTAATGAAAGTCCTATATTCCTCATAGTACCATGAGCTTTCTTCCCTTGCCAATTTTACATTTGTAAGTGTAATAACTAGATTGATGTCGGTCTCCCTGGAATGTAAGTTGCATTTGGACAGGAACAGTGTCTGTTCTTGCTCGTCAATGAATCCATACGGCTTTGCCCTCAATGAATACCTTTAAATGTAAGCCTGAGCCCTTACCACGATTCTCTGAGTATTCTTTTCCTAATTTTAAGTTGAAGCACCGAGGCTTGCAGCGACCATCTGTCTTGCCTAAGAGTGGAGGCAAGACAATGTACAATGGTACATTCCTTAATGTACCATTGGATGTGGGTATATTTTTAACAAATCTCCAAAGTTCTGATCTTTGTAATTCCCTAGAAACTAATAATGGAAATCACTAGAACAATAGTAATATCTACAATTTATTACCAGTCATTAAATCAAGTATTTAATGATTTTTCATACATAAACGAACAAAGCAAGCTTAAGGTGTAGGTGTAATTGTTACTTACAATCATTTGCCTTTCTTATAGATGCAGAGGTTGAGGAGTGGGGAGGTTAAATAATATAAATAACTTCCTCAAGCTCACACAAGTTATAGAACTTGGAACCAGTATTTCTATCCATGTGTGTCTGAGGTCAAAGTATTCCTCATGGTCGGTGGCGCTGGCTCACACCTGTAATCCCAGCACTTTGGGAGTCCAAGGCTGGTGAATCACGAGGTCAGGAGTTCGAGACCCGCCTGGCCAACATGATGAAACCCCGTCTGTACTAAAAATACAAAAAATTAACTGCGCGTAGTGGCGGGCGCCTGTTATTCCAGCTACTTGGGAGGCTGAGGCAGGAGAGTAGCTTGAACCCGGGAGGTGGAGGCTGCAGTGAGCCAAGATCGTGCCACTGCACTCCAGCTTGGATGACAGAGTGAGACTCCATCTCAAAAAAAAAAAAAAAGTATTCCTCATTATTTCAGTTTTCTGGAAAAAGGAAGGGTCTATGAAAATACATGGGTATTAATAGGGTGAAACTGAGCATATAATATGAAAGTGATTTTTACAGTATAGGGAGAGGCAGAAAAAACTCAGTATAGAGACACTCTGAGGACATGGGGAGTTGCCAGAGATAACTGTTACAAATATTATGCTTGTAATTGGTACTACTTCCTGGAGAAAATGGGAAGTGCATATTTCAGAGTAAAAGGAGGATGTTTTTCATTTAAAAGAATTTGTATGAACAATGGTACCAATGCCCAGGAAATATTCCCTAATGCAAATTAAATGTATTGCTACCCTTGGATGTGGGTATTAGAGAAATTCTAGTCTGCCAGGCGCAGTGGCTCACACCTATAATCCTAGCAATTTGGGAGGCTGAGTTGGGCAGATCACCTGAGGTCAGGAGTTTGCGATCAGCCTGGCAAACATGGCAAAACCGGGTCTCTATTAAAAATACAAAAAAAGTTAGCCGGACTTGGTGGCACTAATTCCAGCTACTCAGGAGGCTGAGGCAGGAGAATTGCTTGAACCCAAGAGGCAGAGGTTGAAATGAACGGAGATCACACCACTGCACTCCAGCCTGGGCAACAGGGTGAGACGCTGTCTCAAAAAAAAAAGAAAAAAGAAAAAAGAAAGAAAGAAAAGAAAAGAAAAGAAAAGAAAAGAAAGAAAGAAAGAAAGAAAGAAAGAAAGAAAGAAAGAAAGAAAGAAAGAAAGAAAGAAAGAAAGAAAGAAAGAAAGAAGGAAGGAAAGAAAGAAAGAAAGAAAGAGAAAGAAAGAAAGAAAGAAAGAAAGAAAGAAAGAAAGAAAGAAAGAAAGAAAGAAAGAAAGAAAGAAGGAAAGAAAGAAAGAAAGAAATTCTAGTCAGATACATGGTTCTTTTGGTGAAAGCTGTTTGTTTTGGTAGCAAGAACCATTCCACTTCCCTTAGAGTCCTTTCCCTTTCCACATTTCAGCCTAATTTGCCTCCTTGCCCTCTTCAACTACACTGTCTTCCTCTAAGTCTCCCTGGAAGATCTAGGCAGGAAATCTGAATATCTGAGCTTCGCTCTTGGTGTTTATTGTGTTGTGTCCCTGGGAAACTCAATGACCTCTCCGAATTTTATTTTCTAATCTGTGAAATGGGATAATGAAATCTGTATTCTAATGTATTTTCAGCAAATATTTATTGAATGTCACCCATATCTCTTCTAGGTATTAGTAATCTGACAGTAAACAAATATCTTGCCCTCATGGAGTTTGCATTCTCATAGGGAAGACAGATAATACACAAAATAAATAAGTTATATAGTGTGTTTTTAAAATGATCATAAGTGGGCCGGGCATGGTGGCTCATGCCGGTAATCCCAGCACTTTGGGAAGCGGAGGCGGGTGGATCATCTAAGATCAGGAGTTCAAGATGAGCCTGGCCCAACATGTTGAAACCCTGTCTCTACTAAAAATACAAAAATTAACAGGGCGTGGTGGCAAACGCCTGTAATCTCAGCAACTCAGGAGGCTGAGGCAGGATGCTTGCTTGAGCTCAGGAGACAGAGGTTGCAGTGAGCCGAGATCATGCCACTGCATTCCAGCCTGGCAGACAGAGCAAGACTGTCAAAAAAAACCCAAAAAACCAAAACAACAACAACAACAACAACAAAAACTGAAACCTGAGATATCCTCATAGAACGATGAAGGAGAGCAGGAAGAACCAGCAAAAGAGAAGTTGAAGGAGACAATAAGTGGTGAAAAAATAGACAAATAGATCAATGACAAATAATAATGACAAATAGATCTAGAGAGACCAGAAATAGACCCGCACAAATATAGTAGTCAAGTAGTCAATCTTTGACAAAGAAGCAAAGTCAACACAATAGAGCAAAGATAGTCTTTTCAACAAATGGAAACAATCGAACAACTGAACTTCCACATGCAAAACAGTGAACCTAGACACAGACTTTACACCCTTCACAAATATTAACTCAAAATGGATCATAGCCCTAAATGTAAAATGCAAAACTGTTAAACTAAAATGTAACAGGAGAAAGCCTAGATGAAAATGGATATGGCAATGATATTTTATGTTATTTTATTACTCAATTAGAAAATTTTATTGAAACAATGTGAGTGAATAATTTTTGCTGCAAGTTTACAACTATTTACAACTAATAAATTTTGCTGCAAGTTTACAACTATTAAGATATGATCATGAAAATGGGTTGATCACTAATGAATGGGTTTGTCATTAGAGACCAACCCATTTTTTAAACATAAAATGAAGGGTCAGGCATTCATTTTATGAGGTAGTTTAGTGAGCATAAACTACCTCAGTATCAATAAAATATATTTTTAAAATCAGAAATAATTAAAGTGACGCATATCTATTTTGTTTTTGTTATTAACTTCATGGGCACCCATGAGAGGATTCTTACGATTCTAATAATCTTACGATTGTCAGAAGTAATATATGGAGGAAGAAATAAGACAAAAGACCTACAAAAGGCCAGGCGCGGTGGCTCACGCCTGTAATCTCAGCACTTAGGAGGCCGAGGCAGGCGGATCACAAGTTCAAGAGATCGAGACCATCCTGGCTAACACGGTGAAACCCCGTCTCTACTAAAAATACAAAGAATTAGCCGGTCGTGGTGGCACATGCCTGTAGTCCCAGCTACTCGGGAGGCTGAGGCAGGACAATTGCTTTATCCGGGGGGGTGGATGTTGCAGTGAGCTGAGATCTCGCCACTGCACTCCAGCCTGGGCGACAGAGCGAGACTCCATCTCAAAAAAACAAAACAAAACAAAACAAAAAACAAAACCTAAGATAGTTGCTCATAAAGAAAGCAACAAAGCTAAGACTCCCACTCAGAGAGTGGGCAGTAGTCCCCTCGTTGGGGGCAGGCCAAAAAGAGGACTCCCATGGAACCTAGCTTGGGTCCCAGTTGGCAGAACAATATAAACAGATGTTCTGCTGGGTGACTCGAATAATTCTTATTTTTATATGCAATCTTTCAGAAAAGAACTATAATAATTATGATCTGATATTATTCTAGAGAATAATTGATATTTTTACTTTATTAACCTTTTTCTTGTGTGCATACAAACATGCACACATACACAGTTTTGGAGGAAAAGACAGTTATAGTTCATAGTTTACTACAAATGCATATTATCCAACCTGATAGAAATTTACTACAAATGCATATCATACAATTCGATAGAAATCTATGTGCTCCAGAATGTACAGAAGGTATGCAATGTTCCAGAGAGTGTCATTGTCAGCTCTGGTTTTTTGTTTTGTTTAAAGACAAGGTTTCATTCTGTCATCCTAGTGCAGTGGTGTGATTAGGGCTCACTGAAACCTCTGCCTCCCAGGCTCTAGCCATCCTTCCACATCAGCCTCCCAAGTAGCTGGGGCTACAGGTGTGTTCCACCACACATGGCTAAGCAATCACTTTTTAGATAAAACAGCAAAGGTATATCCCATGAAAGAAGTAATAAGCTTCATTAAAATTTAAAATTCTACTCTGCTAGAGACAATATCAAAAGAGTGAGAAGACAAACCACAGATTAAAGAAAATATTTGCAAAAAGCATATGTAATGAACAACTTATTCAAAATATGCAAAGGACTCTTAAAACTAAACAGCAGGAACACAACCCAATAAAAAAATGGGCTAAAGACCCTAATATATACCTTGCTAAAGAAGATATGCAGATGGCCAATGAGCATAAGAAAAGATGCTCCAGATTATATGTAAACAGAGAAATGCAATATTGTTTTAATCGTATTATACCATTCACTACCCACCTATTAGAATGGCCAAAATCTGGAACACTGACCATACCTATGCTGGTGAGGATATGGAGCAACAGGAACTCTCATTCATTGCTGGTGAGAATGCAAAATTGTACAGCTACTTTGGAAGACAGTTTGGTGGTTTCTTACAACACTAGACATATTTTTATTATATGATCCAGCAATCATACTCCTTGGCAACTATCCAAAGGAGCTGAAAACATGTCTACACAAAAACCTGCACATAAATGTTTATAGAAGTTTTATTCATAATTGCCAAAAGTTGGAAGTAACCAATATGTCTTTCAGTAGGTAAATGAATAAATATACTATGGTACATTAGATAATGGAATATTATTCAGCCCTAAAAACAAATGAGTTATTAAAGCATGAAAAGACGTGGAGGAATGCTTATTACTAAGTGGAAGACAAACAGGAAAATTGTTACCCTAAAGTCAATTGAAGAAAGTGTTGTAAGAAGGAGAATGTATTAAAAGCTGCAGCTATCCCAAGTAAGGTGAGGACTGGGAAATTATTTTAGCCATGTGTAGATAATTGGTGACCTTGTCAAGGGATAATAGGATCACTGACAGTCCTTCAGAGGCTGGTAGGTGGATGAATGTGGTGATAGATGTGCGTGGAAGGTCTCTCCTGATTGTGAAGTAGGAAGTAAAGTCATCAATTGACCACAAGGATAGGAGAGGAGGTGTTGGAGCACTGGGATGAGAGATATGAAATAGTGACAATTTTTTTTTTTTTAGACGGAGTCTCACTGCGTGTCGCCCAGGCTGGAGGGTAGTGGCACCATCTCAGCTCACTGCAACCTCCATCTCCCGGGTTCAAGTGATTCTCCTGCCTCAGCCTCCCGAATAGCTGGGATTACAGGCACGCACCATCACACCTGGCTAATTTTTTTGTATTTTTAGTAGACACGGGGTTTCGACATGTTGGCCAGGCTGGTCTCGAACTCCTGACTTCAGGTGATCCCCCCACCCCCGCCCCCGGCTCAGCCTCCAAAATGCTGGGATTACAGGCTTGGGCCACTGCATCTGGCTGAAATAGTGACTTAGAACAAGAGGTTTGGGAGTGGACTAATCCAATTGCGTATGGTACAATTTGCCTGGTAGCCTTGAGGACCTACTTGAGATTTATTGTCATGAATTTAAAGTGAGATCTGTCAACTGATTGTATGTTTTTCTTCCGCCATGTTTAGCTGCCCTGGTTGTGGCTTTGCCAAAGGAGTACAAAGTGGGAGAGGCAGGGAAATTGACAGTGTAGCAATCCAACAACTGAACTTCCACATGCAAAACGGTGAACCTAGACACAGACTTTACACCCTTCACAAGTATTAACTCAAAATGGATCATAGCCCTAAAAGTAAAATGCAATACGGCTAAACTAAAATATAACAGGAGAAAGCCTAGATGAAAATGGATATGGCAATGATATTTTATTTTATTTTATTTTATTACTCAGAAAATTTTATTGAAACAATGTGAGTGACTTTAATATGTGCTGGGTAAGGAGAGAAGAAAAAGCATGAACCGGAGGGAGGAACAGGGAACAGACAATTGAGTCTCTGGGGATTTGTTCCAGCAACAAAAGCAGCCACTAAACACCAAACAAGTTTTCGATGCATAGAGAGTCAGATAATAGGTAAAGATTAAGACACTATTATGTCTCCCAGGAGCTTCTTGTTAAAAGAGAGAGACAAATATATAAAAAGTGACAAACACAAACATGGAGGCATTAACCTGCTGTGGGAACCTTAACCTGCTGTGGGAACCTTAAAGAGTGAGAGAGTAAAAGAGCCTAACACGACTTACTAAGAGCCAAAGTGGGTTCTCAAGGCTGTGATGGCCGAGTGGTTAAGGCGTTGGACTCGAAATCCAATGGGGATTCCCCGCGCAGGTTCAAATCCTGCTCACAGCGTCGGTCTTTTCTGGTTGGGTTTCCAATTTGCTACTTTCATCATTCCCCGCCCCCCAGGAGTTAGCGTTCTTGAGGACGGAAAGCTGTGAGTGCTATCGCTGTGGCTTTTACAGCGCGCACACTTGTGAAAAATGTACATCAAGAAGTATGTTGCTCGGAAACCTGAGGCAAGAGGATCGCTTGAACCTGGGAGGCGAAGGTCTTAGTGAGCTGAGGTCGCGCCACTGCACTCCAGCCTGGGCGATAGAGTGAGACTGTCTCAAGGAAAAATAAAATATTGGTTGTCTTACGTCTAATCATAATGGCACAGACAAGACAGGTGCAACGTTGAAAATATAAGGAATACAATTTCCCTTTTAGATTAATAGTATGACAGCTTTCTTAAAGCACTCTCAGGCAGCAATCTTTACTTCGTATTTGTCCTGATCTCACAGCTGGTGGGAGCCAAAAAATTTAGGATGATAACAATCCATCATATGTATTAGCTGCTCTTCAGAGCATTTTGTATCAACGAGGAAACGGAGGCACAAAGAGGATACATTTTGGTTTCTGACTACCTTCTTAAACCCATACGAAACTTCGTCTCCTTATAAAAGCACTTCGTCATTTTCCACTACTTTGCCTACTTTGCCTACTTTGAACAGCTATGCAAGTAAAGTTCCTTGTTTCTAAGTTTCCATGTCAAATGTGATTCTGAAAAAAGTGTACTTTCCTGAATTCTTGCCTCCTTGTTAAATTTAAGTGTCTTCATCTGCTACTTTGAGTTGTAATACCGTTTTACAATAAACTTCTCCCTAGTGAGTGAGTACTTGTTTTTTCCTTTTGGATAAGAGGAAAAAACTATAACTAATGCCTCCAGAAATGTATTACAAAGCACTTTACTTTTTGCAATATCTAAATTAAAAATAATACAGATTGCTCATTACTGATCCACATACATCGTTAGTGCCCTATGTAAGTATATTAAAAATGAAGTTCAGGCCAGGCGCAGGGGCTCGCGCCTGTAATCCCAGCACTTTGGAAGGCCGACGCGGGCGGATCACCTGAGGTAGGAAGTTCAAGATCAGCCTGACCAACATGGAGAAACCCCGTCTCTACAAAAAATACAAAATTAGCCGGGCATGGCGGCACATGCCTGTAATCCCAGCTACTTGGGAGGCTGAGGCAGGGGAATCGCTTGAACCCAGGAGGCAGAGGTTGCGGTGAGCCGAGATCGCGCCACTGCACTCCAGCCTGGGCAACAAGAGTCAAACTCCGACTTAAAAAAAAAAAAAAAAAAATTCAGGTAAAAGCAGCTGATTGGCCTGAAAAATAAGTTACAAAAAGCTGAAAAGTAGGCACACACATAAAAGGGAAGATAGAAACACTAATATTGCTTTGAAGACATTCATCTTAGCACATATATAGTGTTTCAAATATGAAAATTGGTCATTATTTTCAATAAAGACACTTTATGTGAATGTCTATTATGCCAACAAACTACAAAAGAAAACATGGTTTCCTAGAATCAGTGCGGTTTTGGGGTTTTAATCGCTACCTAAATAAAGATACAATCTTTTTTTTAAATTTTTTTCCCATGGCCCCAATAGTGTAATACAACATAATTATGAAAAGAGTAACAGTAAAAACGACTTACGGGCACGGGCCAGTGGCGCAATGGATAACGCGTCTGACTACGGATCAGAAGATTCTAGGTTCGACTCCTGGCTGGCTCGCTTGTGCTCAGCTTTTTCCTTCTTCAAAGTCGTATTAACAATCCTGTGAATGTCCTTGTCCAGAGTGGTGCTGTTACTTGAATGTGAAAGAGACAAGAGTCGAAGGAGCCAACCTACAAGATTTTCTTGCCACTTTTCATCTCTTTCTCAACTTGAGAAGGCAGAAAGGAGAAAAAGACCATTAGAAAGCTTAAAAATCAAAGAAACCTAAAAAAATTTTTTTTCCACGTAAATCTTCTTCATCAGTGTTTTTTTTTTCCATTGGGAGAGGTCCACACTCCTGGCGTCTCTGAGGCACAGCTCTTTCTCTGGGCATGACAGTTGTCAAAAAGAAAGGGGACATCTGAAGAAACGTTGAATCATAAAGGCAGGGCTGTGGCGGATGCGGTATGCAAGCTGCTCTTTGCGTCAGTTGGGCCCCCTACACAGAGCTCAACTGTGAAGTCGGTGGACCCAACTCAGCCTCAACATCGCCTCCATCCACCACTCCCGCCACGGGCCTCTAACCCGCCTCCCAGGTCCCCACCACTTTTCCTCCGCCCTGAGATCCTCAAGAAATAGAAGACAGGAGAATCGGCAGGGACAAAGATAGATAGACAGACAGATGATTGATTGATTGATTGATTGATTGATTGATAGACTGAGGACAGACATCCCAGAAGAAGATGAATGTGGAAGGTGGCAGCTTTGGGG
Organism: Chlorocebus sabaeus; assembly: GCF_047675955.1. Classification (NCBI taxonomy): domain Eukaryota; kingdom Metazoa; phylum Chordata; class Mammalia; order Primates; family Cercopithecidae; genus Chlorocebus; species Chlorocebus sabaeus. The sequence goes on along the minus strand of NC_132920.1, from coordinate 27,400,175 downwards.
CGGTGTCTGAACAGATGGACCTCCTTTCTCAGCGACGAGGAAGATGGTGGAGGAGAGAGAGGCTGGGAGGCAACCAGAGTCAAGCGGGGGAAAATTCCTCAAACTAAACCAAAAGAGCATCTTAATATGTGGCTCGGTTTCCGAACGTATAGCTTGGATCTTCGCTCTACATCTCAGGTGAGTTTACTAAAGTTACTTACCAGTGTGCACTGTCAGGGACATTGCGGGTAAACAAATGAAACCACAAATCTGGTAGTCCAGGTGTGTTGGGCTGTGGACAGGTCGAACGGAGAATTGGCGATTCTTAAAACACCGCATTCACTTCCATGCTCTTTAAGCTAAAGGGGGGAAATTTTCCGTGAAAGCCAGTGGCAGCCTCACGTGGAGTGGACATTTATTTGCCTTGGAAACTGCCTGGGGTCAGAAAAAAAGAATGAAGCACAGCTGTTACAGGAAACAAAACCTCGCATCTTGCTATACTGTTAGTACCACACTCTCACCAAGTCACTGGCCACTCCGAACCTGCTTCCCTTTCCCTACCGAAACTCGTTTAAAGCGTCAAAATAATATCGTCTCCCTTTGAATATTGAGAATGAAAAAAAAATTGAAAAAAGTATATATTGCTTCCTAACGTTTCACTAAAAACTAAGCAGGCAATTGTCATACCTCTTCTTAATTTCCCATTCCCTAAAACACACCCATCTAGCTGCCACACTACTGCAACACTATTTTCTTCAACACATTCTTCCTAACGCTTGCATCTTTTCTGTTGTTCTTTGTTTTGGGACGGAGTTTCGCTCTTGTTGCCCAGGCTGGAGAACTATGGCGCGGTCTCGTCTCACCGCAACCTACGCCTCCCGGGCTCAAGTGATTCTCCTGCCTCAGCCTCCCGAGTAGCTGGGATTACAGGCTTGAGCCCAGTTTATTTTGTATTTTTAATAGAGACCATGTTGGTCAGGCTGGTCTCCAACTCCTAACCTCAAATGATACCCCTGCCTCGGCCTCCCAAAGTGCTGGGATTATAGGTACCAGCCCCCGCGACCGGCCTGTTCTTTTTACTTTTTACAATAAAGGGAAACGAAAAGTAGCCCTCTCGCTAGATGAATAAGACAGCGTATTAACTTTGGATTTGGAGCAGCGGTTATTCGACAGGCTTAAGTTAAAAGGTCCTCAAGACGGTAATCCAGTGGCCCGTACGGGGATCGAACCCGCGACCTTGGCGTTATTAGCACCACGCTCTAACCAACTGAGCTAACCGGCCACACGTCTATTACTGACTTTTGAGGGAAGACATATATAAATTGATTGACATTTTTGTTTTTCTAAGTAAAAGCTTCTTTTTTCTTTCTTTTTTCTTTCTTACTCCTTTCAAAACAGACCTTTAAGACTATATTCACAGACTTTAGCAAGGAAGTCCAAACTGTTTTAACTCTGAGCCAGACCAGAAAATCTGCGGAGAATCCACGGAGAAATTTTTGACAGACGATGTGGAAAAAGCACTATAATAGGATTTTCAATGGTGAGTGAAGGTAATCTCCTCTTTTTATTTTATTTTTGTTGTTGTTAGGCAGCAATTTTTTTTTTTTTTTTTTTTTTTTTTTTTTTTTTTTTAACAGCACTTCTCCTTGCAGGGTATGGCTAATTCAAAGGCAGTACGCCCAGAGTAGGCAGCTGTCTCTTTTTAGAGACACGTCAGCGTACTGGATCGTAAGTTGCAAACTTTCCTTTAGTGACTTGTAACTTAAGGACCTATTATTTTCAAGTTAGTTCAAGAAAACGCCGCTGAAAGGAAGGTGAATGGGGTTGAGGGAAGGAGCCCCGCCTTCTCGGTGTCTCTGAAGTCACAAACGTAAGCATTGATGTCATCGGCGAAGATATCCAGGGGTGGAAACTGAGGTAGCCCAGCAGTACCGGAATCCCATAGTAAACCTGGTACGTTTTTTGAGGGTGGTAGAAAAGGGTACAGAGGTTTGCAGAAGGGCAAGATTGTGGTGGCACTCCGCTAGGTATTAAGTCTCATTTAACAGCACTTGTGTGTCACTCAAATTCCAACTTGGGAACCGAAGGATTTCAGCCGGAGCTGGAGAGGCCAGAATAAGTGACATGCGCTCTTTCATCCTTGGTCAGGCTACTGGTTTTACCACCTGGATACAAGTTGAAAGAAACCTCCTGCAGCGTCAGGAACTCTCTCTCTACATGTCCTGGAGTTTCCTTTGTGTTTTTGGAACTTTCAAGATCACTGACGCCTAACAAACTTTTAACGAATATATTAGCAGTTAAATGAATCAACAAGTAACGATTTTGTTGATTCTAAAACTGACGCTGGTGCGAGGAAGAAGTGTTGGAATTCTAGTGTTACTCTTAATGTACTCAACGGTTACAGACCGAAGTACCACCAGGAGCTTCGATGTTTTATTCTTCTAGTCCTCAAGAGCTTTTATCCTAGGTGTCAAGAACTGAGGCTTCTACTTGCTCAAAAATAACCTGAAAGGAAACTCTCTGATACAGTTCCTGCAGTCACACATCCTCTTCACCCGTCCCAAAGAATTACATTCTGGCTTTCGAGGATCCCTCTTGCACATTCCGACTGGTGTTTATAGACCTCTGAAGTTCACATGTAAAGCCACAGCAAAGGAATGAACTTGTTATATATGACATCAACACCGGAAAGATTACCCTTTTTTCCTCCTTCGGACAAATGGGAGCTAATCTTCCAGCATTCCTGTACTCTGTTCTGAGACTTATTGGCAGGCAGAGCTCTTCCTGCTGTCCTGACTCTGACAGCACCAGCCTGGGTACTCGCTCTTTCTTTTGTAACCAAAAGCAAATACTATTGGAGAAAATCTGCACCTGGGACTAGAGAAATCACATTTTTTTGCTAGTAACACCTAAGATTTAAAGCTGTTCTCCTCACCCCACCCCCACCTTCAATTGTATTTCCCGATAGAGGGAAGGTCCCAGATCCAAAAACCGTATTATTCTTTACTTTCTTTAAATGAAATACTATGTGTTAACGTTACCAGCAGTGATTCCAGACAAAAAGAAGAGTTCAATACAAGGTTTTCTGTCCTTCCTTAACCGTAAACATGGTATAAAATGATGATCAAATCTCCCTTGATCTTAAATCCTAGCTATCCCCATATCCTCCTCAGAGACTATCAAATTTCTTACTTTCTTATCTTCCCTAAAATAATCTATGCATAATCAAGCATATGATTACTATCTTCACCTACATTATTGGCAACACAGGGGAACATCTGTCACAAGTGTCTTGTAAGAGATATATATATATACACACACATATATATATATATTTTCTTCCTTTCTCTCTCTTTTTTTTTTTTTTAGACAGAGTCTCTCTCTGTCGCCCAGGCTGGTGTGCAGTGGTGCGATCTCGGCTCACTGCAGCCTCCGCCTCCTGGGCTCAAGTGATTCTCCTGCCTCAGCCTTCCCAAGTAGCGGGGATTACAGGCGCTCACCACCACACCCGGCTAATTTTTGTATTTTTAGTAGAGACGGGGTTTCACCATGTTGTCCAGGCTTCTGTCGAACCCCCGACCTCAGGTGATCCGGCTGCCTCAGCCTTCCAAAGTGCCGGGATTGCCGGCATGAGCCACCGATCTTGGCTTGTAAGATAATTTCAAAATATTTATGTCATATTCCAGATTAGGTTATTTTAATTATCTAAGACTGCCTCAGGAAAAAAACTTAATCAATACTTTTTTTTTTAAATCTAAGACTGCCTCAGGAAAAACACTGAATCAATACTAACTCTCTCTCTCTCTCTCTCTATATATATATATATATTTTTTTTTTTTTTAAAGAAATGTGGATGACCTCGCCATATTGCCCAGGCTGGCCTTGAAGCCATAGACCCAAGTGATCCTCTCGCCTCAGTCTCCCAAGTATCTGAGGACACTGTGCTTCAGCACCTGCCACTGTGCCCAGCTCATTTATTTTACAATGTGAATATATATATATATATGCATGCACATATGTGTGTGTGTGTATAATCACATATAACCTTAGTATTACTAAAATTCAGGTTATTTTTAATATGTCATCTCTTGCTTCTCTGCACAGTAAAAATGACTAATCATGCACTGGTACTGTCCCTGCAACTGAAAACAATTAAAATGCTGTATAAAACAAGCAAAACTTCTAAAAAAAATTCAAAGTGCTGATAATAATTTAAGGATTTCACAGACCAAATTCTGAGTGAAAGTAGAAACAGGGAGTTAAGCATAGAATTGGAAGTGCTTGGCCAGGCTCGATGACTCACGCCTGTAATCCCAGCACTTTGGGAGGCCGAGGCGGGCAGATGACCTAAGGTCAATAGTTTGAGACAAGCCTGGCCAACATGGCGAAACCCCATCTCTACTAAAAAGATACAAAAATTAGCCGGGGGTGGCGGCCGACGCCTATAATCCCAGCTACTCAGGAGGCTGAGGCAGGAGAATCGCTTGAACCCGGGAGTCGGAGGTTGCAGTGAGTCGAGATCCAGCCACTGCACTCCAACCTGGGCGACAGAGTGAGACTCTGTCTAAAAAACAACAACAAAAAAAAGTGCTTATGCCCTGATTTTTATGTGTTTCATACCATCAAAACATGTGAGTGCAGCCGAGCACGATGGCTCACGCCTGTAATCTCAACACTTTGGGAGGCCGAGGTGAGCAGATAACGAGGTCAGGTGACCGAGACTATCCTAGCCAACATGGTGAAACCCTGTCTCTCCTAGAAATACAAAAAAATCGCTTGAACCCAGCAGACAGAGGTTGCAGTTAGCCAAGATCGTGCCACTTCACTCTAATCTTGGCGACAGAGTGAGACTCCGTCTCAAAAACAAACAAAAAAACATGTAAGTGCACACTGAATGAGGTACTGAATAAGCTTGCTTTCTTCCCCTCAACGAATTACTAAAATCTGTGGAGGAGCTCAAGTTTATGGGTGTGGAACTGCGTTTTGTGAAATGACTTACAAGAGCCCTTTTCATTATAAGGGCAAATGCACGTATTCCTTACCATACAAATTAAATGTCAATACGGACTTACATATTGGTAGATGGCTGACCTTTGGTGTGGGGCCAGTATTACACAGTTAACGTGGCCAAGCGTTAATTTAGCAGGGTCAACATGTACAAAAGAGTCCTGAAATGGCTGCTGAAACCCGGGATTGAACCAGAAGCCCGTAGATATTCAGTCTAAAGCTCTCCCAACTGAGCTATTTCAACCATCGGTAAGGAAGAATTTTTTTTTAAATTTTTTTGTCAGTTGCTTTCAAAATCGCCCTTCGTGAACACCCTCCTAGTTTCCTTTCTGGGTGCTATATTTCACAGAAAGTAAAACATATATAGTTCCTTAGGATATTAATTGGATGGGCATAGGGATTTGGTGATTCAAAACTTCCTGCTGAAATGGGATGCTTCCTAGAATTGAAGACACCACTAGACACCACCATCCAGGATAATTTCTTTTCTTTTTCTTTTCTTTTTTTCGAGACAGTTTTGCTCTTGTTGCCCAGGCTGGAGTGCAATGGCGCGATCTCGGCTCACCACAACCTCTGCCTTCCGGGTTCAAGCGATTCTCCTACCTCAGCCTCCCAAGTAGCTGAGATTACAGGCATGTGCCACTACGCCTAGTTAATTTTTTTTTTTAAATACAGATGGGGTTTCTCCATGTTGGTCAGGCTGGTCTGGAACTCCTGACCTCAGGTGATCCACCCACCTAGGTCTCCCAAAGTGCTGGGATTATAGGCGTGAGCCACTGCGCCCGGCCTCCTACATAATATAAAACTTTATACTGTTTAGTTATTGATAAAGCCAAACACAAACCTTCCTTTATTTATTTATTTATTTATTTTTTTGAGACGGAGTTCACTCTCTCGCAGTCTGGAGTGCAGTGGCGCGATCTCGGCTCACTGCAAGCTCTGCCTCTCAGGTTCACACCATTCTCCTGCCTCAGCCTCCCAAGTAGCTGGGACTACAGGCCCCCGCCACCATGCCCAGCTAATTTTGTGTATTTTTAGTAGAGACGGGGTTTCACCATGTTAGCCAGGATGGTCTTGATCTCCTGACCTCGTGATCCACCTGCCTTGGCCTCCCAAAGTGCTGGGATTACAGGCATGAGCCACCGCGCCCGGCCACAAACCTTCCCCTTTTGCCTGAACCTTCTGATAGGCAGACCGTTCCCATTTATCTCAGTTCTCTGTTTCATGAGTGATTAGCTAAGATTAGAACTGTTTGTCTCTGTGTTGGGGGTCTCCAAGACTCACTCCTGGGTTCAATAATTGGCTAGAAGGACTCACAGGACTCAGCATATAATCGCCCTCACAAGTAATTCCAAATGTAAATAACCTCACCTATAACTTTTGAGGTTATATTTTTACCTCACTTTCCTCCATCTATTTGTACCACACCTTCCCCAACTCCCTGGCAACCGCTGATCTTATTTACTATCTACCTCTCTTTAAAAAAGTCTAAGCAAAACCACCCTGCAGAGTACACACTGCTCTTCAGATAAAGAGTGCTCTCCCAATTGTAATAACCAAAGACAAAAATCAACCTCCTCACTTACCCAGTTTGACCTTTGTATTAGTGCTGTGAGTCGCAAAGGAATGAAAGCCTCTCTCAGACACCCATCTTCTTCACTCAGGCACTAAATCCTTTTTAGCTTGTTCTGGTCCTTCCCTGACTGGCAACTTGGGGATTTCACAGTGAGGCCAGCTCCTGATCCCTGAGCTATAGTCATCTGTCTGTGGTAGCACAGTAAGGGTTTGATTTTGATTCTTTGAGAGCTCCCTTTGTTTGGTTTTGTTGGTGGCTTTTGTTTAACTTAGTATTATGGATAACTCTAAAACCACCCCTCAACCCCTTTCAAAAACCCTCATACTTTTCACTGTGATAACAATTCAGTTAATTACCTCACACTTTGCTACTGTGATAACAATTCAGTTAATTATCTTTAAAAATGGCAGAATTTAACTATTAGGAGTAGCTCTTCTAATTCCTTGATAATTCAAGATAATTGAAGTCTGTGTTTTTAAACAGCGAAGGTCATTTACAATTATTTTACCCCCATCTGCCTATGCTTACCTTTTTTTTTTTTTTTTTGAGATGGAGTCTTGCTTTGTTGGCCAAGCTGGAGTGCAGTGGCGCAATCTCAGCTTACTGCAGCCTCCGCCTCCCACGTTCAAGCAATTCTCGTGCCTCAGCCTCCCAGGTAGCTGGGATTACAGGCACCCACAACCATACCTGGCTAATTTTTTGTATTTCTGTAGAGACGGGGTTTTGCCATGTTGGCAAGGCTGGTCTCAAACTCCTGACCTCAGGTGATCAGCCTGCGTTGGCCTCCCAAAGTGCTGAGATTACAGACGTGAGCCACTGCACCTGGCCACCTTTTTTCTTTTTTTCTTTTTATTTTCTTTTCTTTAAACTACAGCTGCTAGCACCTCTAAGAAATTGTGTTTACTTTATTATTCTTATTATTCTTTTCCTTTCTTGAGACAGGGTGTCTCTCTGTTGCCCGAGCTGAAGTGTAGCTCACTGCAACTTTGAACTCTTGGGTCAAGGAATCCTCCCACCTCAACCTCTTGAGTGGCTGGGACTACAGATGTGTTATTAACATTAACATCTTGCATCAATGTGGTATGTTGTTTGCAATTAATGAATCAATATTAATACAATATCAACCAGGCGCAGTGGCTCATTCCTGTAATCCCAGCACGTTGGGAGGCCTAGGTGGGCCGAGTTTGAGACCAGCCTGGCCAACATGGAGGAACCTTGTCTCTATTAAAAATACAAAAATTAGCTGGGTGTGGTGGCCGGTGCCTATAATCCCAGCTACTCGGGAGGCTGAGGCAGGAGAATTGCTTCGACCCGGGAGGCAGAGGTTGCAGTGAGCTGAGATCATGCCACTGCACTCCAGCCTGGGCAACAGAGCAAGACTCTGTCTTGAAACTAAAAGACAAAAAACAAACAAACAAAATATGCATGTAAAGTTCCTCTATGTCTTTTAATGACTTTATAGCTGATTTCTTTTTGTCACTGAACAATATTTCATTGTATAGATATACCACAGCTTGTTCATCTATTCACCTATTGAAGGACAGCTTGGTTGCTTCCAAGTTTTGAAAATTATGAATAAAGTTGTTATAAACATTCATGTGCAGGTTTTTTGTGGACTTAAGTTCTTTAATTCTTTGGGTAAGTATTAAGGAGTGCAATTGCTGAATTTTATGGTAAAAGTATATTTAGCTTTTTAAGAAACTGCCAAATTGTCTTTCAAAGAGGTGGTACCATTTTGCATTTCCACCAGCAATGAATGAGAGCTGGTGTCACTCCACATCCTCAACAGCATTTGGTGTTGTCAGTGTTCTGGATTTTGGCCATTTTAATAGGTATGTTATGTTATCTCATTTTTTAAAATTTGAATCTCCCTGAATATATACTGTGGAGCATCTTTTCATATGTATATTAATCACCTATATATCTTCTTTGGTGAAGTGACTGTTAAGGTCTTTGGCCATTTTTTCATGGGATTGTGTTCTTACTGATGAGTTTTAAGAGTTCTTTGTGTATTTTGAATAACAGTACTTTATCTGATATGTCTTTTGCATGTATTTTCTCCCAGTCTGCGGCTTGTATTTTCATTGTCTTGGTGTTATAGTGTTTTTGATCACTAGCAGGTCTTTTTGGTTCATTCTAAGAATTTTCATCTCTCCACTTACATTGCCCATGTGTTCTTGTATGCTGTCATCTTATTCTTAGTACCTTAATCAGTTGTTTCAAATTCCTGGTCTGAGAATTCCAACATCCCTGTCATATTTGAGTCTGGTTCTGACGCTTGCTCTCTCTCTTTAAACTGTGTATTTTGTCTTTTTTTTTTTTTAATGTCTTGTTATTTTTTTCTTGATAGCAGGACATGCTGTACTGGGTAAAATGAGCTGCTGCAAGCAGGCCTTTAGTAATGTGGTGACCAAGTGTGGAGGGAGAAAAGCATTCTGTAGTCTCACAAGTAGGTCTCAGTCTATTAGTGAGCCTGTGTCTCTGGACTGTGAGCTTTAAACATGCTTTTTAGGTTTTTCCCCACTTTCGGTGGTACTGGATGGCTAGAGTGGACTGGAGTTATTTCCCTTCCCGTAGATCCATCGGGCTCTTGATAAAACCCCAGCAGGTTAGATTGAGATTAAATGGTTTCTCCTGAGGGCAGACCTTGTTAAGAATAACAGAATGGGCCCAGCGCAGTGGCTCACGCCTGTAATCCCAGCACTTTGGGAGGCCAGCCAGGTGGATCACCTGAGATCAGGAGTTCAAGACCAGCTTGGCCAACATGGCGAAACCCCGTCTCTACTAAAAGTACAAAAATTAGCTGGGCGTGGTGGCAGGTGCCTGTGATCCCAGCTGCTCAGGAGGCTGAGGCAGAAAGAACTGCTTAAAACCCAGGAGGTGGAGGTTGCAGTGAGCTGAGATTGTGCCGCTGCACACCAGCCTGGGTGATAGAGCGAGACTCCATCTCAAAAAAAAAAAAAGAACAGAATGCTCTGGCCTGTTGCAAACTGGTTCTTGCCCCACCTGCTACCAGAGGGGATTTTTCTCTCTCATTGTGAGAACCTGGTTGAGCTCCTGACGTAAAGTTCACAAATTTATAGCTGGAGATTTTTCCTTGAGATTTGTCCACAGAAAGCCTCGAGCAGTTTCTTAATTACAGCTCAGGTGTCCCTGCTCCAGCACTGATTCACATGGAGGATTTTGCTCTTTGGGTTTCTGGTCTGGTAAGTTGTGGTACTCTGTATTTGCCTTTCTGTCTCTCCAGTTTTGGGGGCAGTGGTTTGCCCTGTGACCTCACATGAAGTATGGAAAACCTTAAGCCATGAGTGTGGATTTTCCTGTTTTTAGTTCCAGTGTGGTTTTGTTGTTGTTTTTCTTTCACTATTTAGTTCCTGTGAACCATCAGGTCTTCTTAAGCTGTAATTTTGAAATTATAATAGGTTAACAAGAAGTTACAAAGAAAGTAGAGAACTCCCCTGTACCCTTAACCCAGTTTCCTACAAAGATTACTTCTTTTTTTTTTTTTTTTCTTGAGACGGAGTCTCGCTCTGTCGCCCAGGAGGGAGTCCAGTGGCATGATCTTGGCTCACTGCAACCTCCGCCTCTTGAGTTCAAACGATTCTCCTGCCTCAGGCTCCAGAGTAGCTGGGATTATGGTCACCCACCACCACGCGCAGCTAATTTTTATATTTTTAGTAGAGACAAGGTTTCACCGTGTCAGCCTAGTTAGTCTTGAATTCCTGACCTCAGATGATCCACCCATCTCAGCCTCCCAAAGTGCTGGGATTACAGGGGTGAGTCACCCAATGTGCTGGCCCAATGGTTACTTCTTATATAACACAATATCAAACACAGGAATTTGACATTGGTATGACATGTGTGTATGGTTCTAGATAATTTTTATCACGTGTAGATTTGTGTAGCTAACACTGGAAACCAGACACGAAACAATTCCAGCACCACAAAGATCTCACTGTGAATGCCACCCCTTAATTAGTCATACCCACTTACCTCTCCTCTTAACAAAAATTCTTTATTTATTTATTTTTTTTTTTTGAGATAGAGTCTCGCTCTGTCGCCCAGGCTGGAGTGCAGTCTTGGCTCACTGCAACCTCTGCTTCCCCATTCAAGTGATTCTCCTGCCTCTGCCTCTGCCTCCCAAGTAGCTAGGATTACAGGTGTCAGCTGCCAGGCCTGGCTACTTTTTCTATTCTCAGTAGAGATGAAGTTTCACCATGTTGGCTAGGCTGGTCTCAAACTCCTGACTTCAAGTGATCCTCTTGCCTTGGCCTCCCACAGTGCTTGGATTACAGGCGTGAGCCACTGTGCCCAGCCTTGACAAAAATTCTACAATTCTTTTTCATTTTGAGAATGTTATAGATATAGAATCATATAATAGATGACCTTTAAAGATTGGCCTTTTCCACAGCCTAGTTTCCTCAAGATCCATCCAACTCGTGATATCAATAGCTCGTGACTTGTTATTGTTGAGTGTTCCATGGTATGGATGGACAACTGTTTATTTAACCATTCATATACTGAAAGACATTTTGATGCTTTCTAGTGTTTTGCTATTACAAATAAAGCTGCTATGAACCATTTTATACAAATTTTTGTGTGGATATAAGTTTTCACATCATTTTTGGTCTATATATTTTGAAACTATGTTATTGAATGCATACACATTTAGAATGTTTATGTTTCTCTTTCATAAAATGTCTCTTCCATTACTATAAAATGCATCTCTTATTGTTATGAAATATCTCTGTGGTAATGCTTCTTGTCTTAAATTCTACATTTTAAAAAATATTGGCCGGATGTGGTGGCTCACACTGTAATCCCAGCACTTTGGGAGGTTGAGGCGGGAGGACCACAGGAGGTCAGGAATTTGAAACCAAACTGGCCAATATGGTGAAACCCTGTCTCTACTAAAAATACAGAAATTAGCTGGGCATGGTGGTGCACACCTGGAATCCCAGCTACTTGGGAGGCTGAGGCAGGAGAATCGCTTGAACCCGGGAGATGGAAGTTACAGTGAGCTGAGATCACGCAACTGCACTCCAGCCTGAGTGAGAGTGTGAGACTCCATCTCAAAAAAATAAATAAATACATACATAAATAAAGTTAATATAGCCATGCCAGGTAAAAAAAAAAAAAAAAAAACTAAAAATAGAGTTAGCTTTTGTTTTGTTTATTTTTAACATTTCTCTTCTAGATCCCTTACTTTATATCCTTAGGCATACTTTCCCCCATGGCATTTTTTAAATTGTGGTAAAATATACATAATATAAAATTTGCCATTTTTATCATTTTAAGAGTACATTTTGGTAAAATTAAATACATTCAGTGTGGTGGAACCATCACCATCATCCATCTCCAGAACTTTTTTAGCATCCCAAACTGAAACTCTATAACCATTAAACAAAAACTCCCCATCTGCTCCCCTTCAGCCTTTTGTACCCATTGTCTGTCTCTATAAATTTTGCTTGTGTTTTTATGTATCTAATAGAAGTAGATTATACAATATTTGTCCTGTTTGGCTTTTTTCACTTAGCTTAATGTCCTCAAAGTTCATTCACGTCATGGTATTTATGAGAATTTCATTTTTTCTAAGGCTAAAGTATATTCCATTGCTTGTATATATCGCACATTATTTATCTGTCAGTGGACATTGGGTTAAATATATCTTTTTTGGGGGGAAGAGGATGACAAGGTCTCACACTGTCACCAGGCTGGAGTGCAGTGAGGCTGGAGTGCAGTGGCAGCTAATTTTAAATTTTTTTTGTAGAAGTAGTGGTTGCATTTTGCCCAGTCCAGTCTTGAACTCCTTGCCTCAAGGGGTCCTTCAGCCTCAGCCTCCCAAACTGCTGGGTGTGACCCAGCAGATGTGACCCACCATGCCCAGCCCCATCTTTTGACTGTTGTGAATAATGCTGCTGGGAACAATTGGTGTGCAAGTATCTGAGCTTCTGCTTTCTGTTTTTTGTTTTTTGTTTTTGTTTTTGTTTTTTTGAGATGGAGTCTCGCTCTGTCACCCAGGCTGGAATGCAGTGACTTGATCTTGGCTCACTGCAAGCTCTGCCTCCCGGGTTCAAGTCATTCTCCTGCCTCAGCCTCCCTAGTAACTGGGACTGCAGGCACCCACCACCATGCCCGACTTGTATTTTTAGTAGAGACAGGGTTTCACTGTGTTAGCCAGGATGGTCTCGATCTCCTGACCTCGTGATCTCCCTGCCTCAGCCTCCCAAAGTGCTGGGATTACAGGCGTGAAGTGCTGGGATTACAGGCGTGAAGTGCTGGGATTACAGGCGTGAAGTGCTGGGATTACAGGCGTGAGCCACCACGCCCGGCCGAGCTTCTGCTTTCAATTCGTTTAGATAAACACCTAGAAGTGGAATTGCTGGACCATATAGTAATAATATGTTTAATTTTTTTAGAAACTGCCATACTGTTTTCTACAGTGGCTATACTATTTTACATTCCCACCAGCAATGCACCAGAAGCAAACCACCAATATCCTTCCTGGTATTTATTTTGCTTTTTGTTTTCTTTTTCTTTTTTTCTAATAGCCATCCTAAGGGATCTCAGATGCTATCTCACTGTGGTTTTGATTTGCATTTTCCTAATGGTTAGTGAAGTTGAACATTTCTTGATGTGCTTATTGGCTATTTGTGCTTCTATCGTCTTTGGAGAAATGATCCAAGTCCTTTGCCCAATTTGAACTGGGTTGTGTTGTTGTTGTTACTGTTGAGTTGTAGTAGTTCTTTACATATTCTGGATATTAATCCTTTGTCAGACATATGCTGCGCAAATATTTTCTTCCATTCCATGAATTGTCTTTTCACTCTTTTGATTGTGTCCTGACTAATTCAATAAATAATTCAATAAAATCTGACTAAACAGTGCCCTGACTATGTTTTTATTTTATTTTATTTTTATTTTTAAATATTTATTTATTTATTGTTTGAGACAGAGTCTCGCTCTGTCGCCCAGGCTATAGTGTAGTGGCACAATCTTGGCTCACTTGAATTTCCACCTCTCAGGTTCAAGTGATTCTCCTGCCTCGGCTTCCCAAGTAGCTGAGACTACAGGCGCAGGACACCACGCCCAGCTAATTTTTGTAATTTTAGTAGAGATGGGGTTTCACCATATTGGTCAGGCTGGTCTCGAATGCCTGACCTCAGGTGATCCACCCGCTTTGGCCTCCCAAAGTGCTGGGATTACAGACGTGAGCCACCATGCCCAGCCTACAAATGTAACTAATTCGATGAAGTCTAATTTATCTATTTGTGTTATTGTTCTCTGTGCTTTTGGTATGATATCCAAGAAATCATTGCCAAATGTCATGAAGATTTTCCCTGAGGTTTTCATCTAAGAATTTTAAAGTTTTAGCACCTATGTTTAGGTCATTGATCTGTTTTAAGTTAGTTTTCACATGTATTATAAGGTGAACATCCAACTTCATTATTTTGCATGTAGATATTCAGTTTTCCTAGCACCATTTGTTGAAAAGTCTGTTCTTTCTCCATTAAATGGTCCTGGCACCCTTGTCACAATTCAGTTGCCCATACAAGCCACAGTTTATTTCTGGGCCCTCTATTCGCTTGTGTCTGTATGTCTCTCCTTATGCCAGTACCATACTGTTTTGATTACTGTAGCTTTAAAGTAAATGTTGAGATCAGGAAGTATAAAGCCTCCAATTTTGTTCTTTTTCTTTTTTTTATTTTTGCATAAAGACAAACTTTATTGAGCCCCTAGCTCTCTTTATTGAGCACTAGCTCTCTTTCTCCTGCACAGTCTTGGTTCCTCAGAGAAGTCCAGTCCGGTGGGCAGCAGTGAGACCCACTTTGCAGCCAGCAGGGGCATCTCTGCGGATGATGGAGGGCTTGCCAATGTGCTGGGGGTTACCACCTTCAAAAGGATGCTCCACAGGGTTCCACTACTCGTGGCCAGCAATTCCTCTTTGCCTTATATCTGTAGTAGGGCCCCGCCAGCCTTCAAGATGGGTTTGTCAGTTCCGCCACCTCCAGCCACCACACCAACCACAGCTCTGTTGGCTGAGGAGATAACCTTCTTGGAGCCAGAGGGCAGCTTCACACGGGTCTTCTTGGTCTCAGGGTTGTAGGAGATAACGGTGACATAGTTCCCTGATGCCCGGGCCAGCTTGCCACGGTCTCCATGTTTCTCCTTCAGGCAGCACACGATTGTACCCTCAGTCATGGGGCCCACAGGGAGCATATTGTCAATGTTGAACTGAGCCGTCTTGCCGCAATACACAAACTGGCCTGTGTGAATGCCCTCGGCGGCAATGAATAGCTCCGTTTGCTTCTTAAACCGGTATGGATCTCGGAAAACCACCTTGGCGAGGGGCGCGCTGCGGCCCGGGTAGTGGATGACATACTTCAGAGTGCCCTTGATGTAGCCGTGTCGCTCCACGAAATCCACGGCGTGCAGGCACGCGGAGCCCTAAAGGTGCTTCACTTGCGCGGGGAACACAGACCCGGCGCCCTTCCTCTGCCCTCTGATCACGCGGCCCATGGCGACGGGTCCTGGTCATGAGCGTGGCCGAAAGAGCTGTTCTTCTTTTTCAAGATTAATTTGGCTATTTAGGATCCCTTGAGATTCAATATGAGCTTTAGAATGGATTTGCTTATTTCTGTAAAAAAACATTATTGGGATTTTGATAGAGTTTATGTTGAATCATAGATAGCTCTTAGTGTTAACTAATTGAACATCAGTGTCCTTCCTTTCATTGCTGTCTTCTTTCATTCCTTTCAGCTATGTTTTGTAGTCTCCAGCATACAAGTCTTCTTCCTCCGTGATTAATTTTAATCCTAAGTGTTTTATTCTTGTTGATCCTATTGTAATTGAAAATGTTTTTCTTTTCTTTTTTGGAGACGGAGTCTTCTTCTATTGCCCAGGATGGAGTGCAGTGGCGCAATCTCAGCTCACTGCAGCCTCTGCTTCTCCTGCCTCAGCCTCCCGAGTAGCTGGGACTACAGGCGCGCGCCACCATGCCCGGCTAATTTTTTCGTTTTGTTTGTATTTTTAGTAGAGACGGGGTTTGACCATATTGGCCAAGTTGGTCTCGAACTCCTGACCTCGTGATCCGTCTGTCTCGGCCTTCCAAAGTGCTGGGAGGATTACAGGAGTGAGCCACCGTGCCCGGCGGGGAAATGTTTTCTTAATTGTCTTTTCAGATTGTTCATTAATAGTGTATAGAAATGCAACTGAGTTTTACATCCTTCAATTTTATCGAATTTGTTTACTGGCTGTAACTTTTTTGTGTTTATATATATAAAAAACATCGAAGTTTTTTATATATAAAATCATCATCTGTGACAGAAATACTTTTGCCTTTTTTTCCAGTTTGGATGCCTTTTATTTCTTTTTCTTGTTTGGTTTTTTTTTGCCCCTCTATCTAGAACTGCCAATACCAGCTAAATGCAGTAGTAAAAGTAGGCATTCCTGTCTTGTTCCTGATCTTACAGAAAAAAACTTTCAGTCTTTCATTATTGAGGATAATGTTCATAAAAAGCCTTTATCATATTGAGGGAATTTCCTTCCATGTGTACTTTATTGAATTTTTTTTCTTATCATGAAAGTGTTTAAAGTTTGTCAAATGCTTTTTTTGTATTAATTCAAAAGACTTTTTTCTTTCATTCTGTTTATGTATACATTATGTTAATTACTTGTTTTGTATGCTGAATCTTTCCATTTCAGGAATGAATCCTACTTTGCTATGGTGTATAATCCTTTTAATATATTGTTGATTTCAGTTTGCCAGTATTTTGTTGAGGAATTTAGCATTGATAAAAAAAATATTAGCCTGTAGCTTTCTTTTTGTAATCGCTTTGTCTGCCTTTGGTACCAGAGTAATGCTAGCTTAATAAAATGAATTAGGAAGTGTTTCCTACTCTTCAGTTTTGTGGAAAAGTGTGAGAAGGACCGCTTAATTATTTAAATGTTTGATAGAATTCATCAGTTAAGCCAGCTGGTCCAGGGCTTTTTTTCATGGTAGGTTTTTGATTACTGTTACAATATCCTTACTAGTTATAGGTCTTTTCAGATTTCTGATTCTTTATGATTCAATCTTTGTAGATTGTGTGTTTCTAGGAGTTTGCTCATTTAATCTAGGTCATCCAATTTGCTGGCATACAATTTTCATAGTGTACTCTTATAATTCTTTTTATTTTTGTAAATTTAGTAATAATATCCCCGCTTTCACTTCCAATTTTAATACTTTGAGTCTCTTTTCTTTTCTTTTTTTTTGTTTTTACTTAGTCAATCTAGCTAAATGTCAAGTTTGCTGACAATGTAGACAACTTTTCAAAGAACTTCTGGTTTTATTGAATTGTCTGTATTGTTTTCAGCCTGCCTTTTCTGATGGCCTGTCTTTTATTACAGCCTGCCCTATGGATTTAGCACTTTCTAACCAGTCTCCACAACTGCATAACCCTATTACTTCTTCAATTTATCAGTCTCTCCCTGTGCACCTCTCTCCCAATCTCTCCCTCTCTCTGCCTCTCCCTACCTCCTTCTCCGCCTCTCTCTCCCACCTTCCCCGCCTCTTACACACGCACACACACACACACACACATACACACCCCTTGATGAGTACACATAAAATGAACACACCTGGGAAACCAGGCATTTCCAGTTCCTTTTCAGTTACTACCCACTCTTCCCAGAGGGAAGCACTATTGTGACTTCTGGCTGGACAGCGGAATGTTACCTGCTTTATAATTTAAATCAGTGGAGCCACAGAGTACTGTCCTTTTCTGTCTGGTTTATTTTAGTCATCAACTCCGTGAGATTCATCCACATAGTTGTAGATTGTTCATTATTGTTGCAATAGATTATTTCATGTGAATTAATTCATGCATCTGCTGATGGGCACTTGCGAAGTTTCCAGTAGTTTTTATTATTCTGAATAGTTTACTGGGCATTCTGGTAAATATATTTGGTGAATATATGTACCAATTTGTGGTAGGCAAATAACAACGGTCAGGATGTGATATCTTTGATTTTAATAAGTAGAAAGTCTGAAATATATGGAAAAAACTACCAGGAAAAAAAAAGTCTGAGTAGAACATAGAGATTTTCTAAAGCCAAACCTGGATAGTCTCGCCCTAGGTACCCGAATTCCAACACCTTCCAGCAGGGTTGTTTCCGTAGTGTAGTGGTTATCACGTTCGCCTAACACGCGAAAGGTCCCTGGTTCGAAACCAGGCGGAAACAAGTGGTCACCTTTCTTACGTTTTGTTCCTGAGAGTCTCCATTTGAACTAGATAGGACCTTTGTATATGATCAAGCACCTAAATCAAAGGATCTCATATCCTCCTTTTTTTGATTTGAGCCACCTCAGGAACAATTTTGCTCCCTCCTTTGTCCTCAGCCGCGGTGAGGCCCATATCACCCCATCTTGCCGCGCCCCAGCATGTCGCTGTCCCAGCTCCCTCCCCTTATGCTCTGTGTGGCCTGTAGGTTCTAGGGCCCAATGGCATCAACTCGAGTAGGCTCTAGTGGTGCAGGATCCCGCCTATACTATGTAGGTGAGATTGGCTTCCTTGAAATTTCCAGAGCCACTTGTGCAGGTTCTTTGCCAAGACATTTTCCTTAGGGGTTTCTAAAAATAAGCAATGCTTAGGACCCAGGTCCGTGAGAAAAAAATAAAAAAAGAAACAGGGCCATGCTTTGAGCCAAGTGAATAACTGATATTCTATTGACTTCCCTTTACCCCTAAGTGAAGAGAGAATTTTTCACAAAATAGGTAAGAGGCAATTTCATGTGGATACTTAGAAACTGTCAAGTGTTTAAAAAAAAAAAAAAATTATATACTGGCCTGGCCTCTATGAGTACTCAACACCAGATGTTGGCATTATGGGTAAGATGCGCCAATCAACTGAACTCATCAGTAACAAAAGAAACTGATTTCTTTCTTAAACTTAAGAGTGTGCTAGGCTGGGCGCGGTGGCTCAGGCCTGTAATCCCACCATTCTGGGAGGCCGAGGCAGACGGATTACTTGAGGTCCGGAGTTCAAGACCAGCTTGGTCAACATGGCAAAACCCCTATCTCTATAAACTTACAGAAATTAGCTGGGTGTGATGGCACACACCTGTAGTCCCAGCTACTTGGGAGGCTGAGGTGTGAGAATTACTTGAACCTGGGAGGAGGAGGTTACAGTGAGCCAAGATTGTGCCACTGCACTCCAGCCTGGGCAACAGAGTGAGACTGCCTAAAAAAAAAAAGTGTGCTAAACCAGCATTGTCAGTTTAAATTTCACTGTAATAAAGCAGACAATTCCTTAACTTCTGATATCCACCTTCCGTAATCTACCTGTAGTGCCTCACTGAGTTTTTTAATAAACTCTCCAACCAAATGGTTATAAATTACTTGTTTTAACAACAAAACCAAAGAGCAACAACAACAACAAAAAAGCTTGATATAGGGAAAAAGAGAAGGACCACATTCATGTAACTTTAATTACAGTATATTGTTATAATTGTTATACTTTATTATTAGTTGCTGTTATTTACCCTGGCTATTTTATCAATTAAACCATTACAGGTATGTGTTGTAAACCCAAAATATCTGAGACAGATCTCAACCAATTTAGAGAGTTTATTTTGCTAAGGTTAAGGATACACCTGTTACACAGGCTCAGGAGGTCCTGACAACCTGTGCCCAAGGTGGTCAGCATACAGCTTGCTTTTATACATTTTAAGGAGACATGAGACATCAATCACTATGTGTAAGATGTACATTGGTTTGATCCAGTAGGACTGGACAACTCAAAGTGGTGGTGGGGTCTTCCAGGTCATAGGTAGAAAAGACACAAAAGACAAATGTTGCATTCCTTTGAGTCCTTGATCAACCTTTCACTGAATACACAATTTAGTTTGGCTCAGTGAATCTGCATTTTTACATAAACAATAGGGCAGAGGAAACAATCAGATATGCATTTGTCTCAGGTAAGCAGAGGGATGACAGTTTGGTTTTTTTGTTTTGTTTTGTTTTGTTTGAGACAGAGTCTCACTCTGTCACCCAGGCTGAAGTGCAGTGGTGCGATCTTGGCTCACTGCAACAACCTCCTCACTGCAACAACCTCTGCCTCCTGGGTTCAAGCGATTCTCCTGTCTCAGCCTCTCCAATAGCTGGGATTACAGGCACATGCCACTACACCTGGCTAAGTTTTGTATTTTTATTAGAGACAGGGTTTTGCCATGTTGGCCAGGCTGGTCTCCTGACCTCAGGTGATCTGCCCACCTTGGCCTCCCAAAGTGCTGAGATTACAGGCGTGAATGACCCACCGCACCTGGCCAGAGGAATGACTTTCGGTCCCACACCTGTGAAGGTAAGCTATCAGTTTACATTGCCAGGGTAAAATTCAACAGAATTGTTTTAGGATAAATACCTTAAGGCCTTCAAGGAATTTCCTTGTGGGCAAATTGTGAGGGAGGTATGTAGCTCTTTTATCTTTTTAACTATCTTGTTTAGGAATAAAATGAGAGGCAGGTTTGCCTGTAGTTCCCAGCTTGACTTTTCTGTTGACTTAGTGATTTTAGGGTTCTAAAGTTTATTTTCCTTTCACAGTGTGTATAGAAGAAAAAACAGTTATGTATAGGGTTTAGTACTATCAGCAGTCTCAAGCATCCACTAGGGGTCTTGGAATATATCCCCCATGAATAAAAGGACTATTGTATCTGAAACTGTACCAAACTAAGAAGAAAGGTATAAGAGTCTGCACTAATGGGACATCCACAGTTGGGGCCCAGGCTTTTTCTAGGAACAGAAATACAGAGAAATTCACTGATCTTCCTCACATGCAGAAGAATCTCCTCACATGCAGAAGAATCAGAACCTGATTCTATGAAACAGGTTTTCCTACTTTACTCTGAAACTCTACATTGCTCTGAAATGACCAAATCATAAAATATTGAGATTGTTAAAAAAAGTTTTCCAGGTCACTAAATGTAACTGCCCAACGGGTTCATCTTGCCTGCTGCCTAGACAGAGCCAATTTATCAAGACAGGGAAATTGCAATGGAGAAAGAGTAATTCACGCAGAGCCAGCTGCGTGGGAGACCAGAGTTTTATTATTACTCAAATCAGTCTCCCTGAGCATTGGAGCACTGGGGGATGGTAATTTTAAAAGATAATTTAGCAGCAGCCACGGTGGCTCATACTTGTAATCCCAGGACTTTGGGAGGCCGAGGTGGGCAGATTACTTGAGGTCAGGAGTTCAAGACCAGCCTGGCCAACATGGTGAAATCCCACTTCTACTAAAAATACAAAAACTAGCTGGCCATAGGGGCGGAAGGGGAGCCTGTAATCCCAGCTACTCGGGAGGCTGAGGCAGGAGAATCACTTGAACCCGGGAGGTGGAGGTTTCAGTGTGCCGAGATTGTGCCATTGCACTCCAACCTGGGCAACAATAGCGACAGTTGGTCTCAAACAAACAAAAATAAATAAATTAATTAAAAGATTATTTAGGGGGTAAGGGCCATGGGAAGTAGGGAGTGCTGATTGGTCAGGTCGGAGATGGAATCATAGCAGGTGTGGAAGTGAGGTTTTCTTGAGGTTTCTCTTGTTCCTCGGTGGGACTGCAGAACTGGGTGGTGGTAGCTGATCCATCGAATGTAGGGTCTGCAAAACATCTCAAGCACCCATTTTAGGTTTTACAGTAGTGATGTTATCCCCAGGAGCAATATGGGGAGCTTCAGATTCTTGCAGCCAGAGGATGCATGACGGACCCCTAAACCATAATTTGTAATCTGGTAGCTAATTTGTTAGTCCTACCCAGGCAATAAGGGATTTTCTTTTGGGAAAAAGCTGTTATGGTCATTGTTCTGAACTATAAACTATAAACTAAGTTCCTCCCAAAGTTAGTTCAGCCTACGTCCAGGAATGAACAAGGACAGATTGGAGGTTAGAAGAAAGATGGTTAGGTCAGATCTTTTTCACTGTCTCAGCTATAATTTTGCAGTGGTTGTTTCATAAAGACAAAAAACAAGTTTAAAGTTTATTAATAGCAAAGAAGTCAGTCAACTTTAAAAGTTTCCTCTGCTCGGCCGGGCACGGTGTCTCATGCCTGTAACCCCAGCACTTTGGGAGGCCGAGGCAGGTGGATCGCCTGAGGTCAGGAGTTTGAGACCAGCCTGACCAATACGGCGAAACTCTGCCTCTACTAAAAAAATTCCACGAAAATTAGCTGGGCGTGGTGGCATGTCCCAGCTACTCAGTAGGCTGAGACAGGAGAAGCTTGAACCTGGGAGAATTGCTTGAACCTGGGAGGCGGAGGTTTCAGTGAGCCAAGATTGTACCACTGCACTCCAGCATAAGCGACAGAGCAAGACTCCGTCTCAAAAAAAAAAAAAAAAAAAAAAAATTTCCTCTGCTCAAAATACCTTTCCTTCTTCACCTGGCCTGGCATTTGTGAAGTATTTGGGTCACTGGGGAAACCCCTTCCTGGGTACTGGGTTGTGGAGTTTTGGTATTGTTGGTTTTGATAAATGGAAGATACGATGAAAGGAAAAACTTGCCTCAAATATGAAAATGCTCAAAGGAAAAAAATACATTTCACAATACTAAATATGGGACATCCAAGAAAACTCCATTTTAATTTTTAGAGGTGACTCGTGGGTATACGGTAGTTTCCATAGAAACTGGGCGGAAATATATCCTGTCAGTATTGTTTTTTCTTCTCTCTCCACTTTAGCTTAGTTAATTCTTTCACTAAACTCGACTCCAGTTGTCAACGCAAACGTCAACACCAAAGGTAAACACTGAACATTGTTGCAAAACTAGTATCGCTGTGGGGCCCTAACTCTGGTCTCTACACTTGCGTAGCTTCTGACCTGGGCTGAGGTGCAGGTGGTACAGGTCCCACCTACCTGGTGCACCTGGCCACTCTTCACAATCAGGAAAGAGTGAGGCTCTCAAGGTTTATAAAACGGAACAGAACTCCTTTTGGGGTTTGTTGTTTGTTTGTTTGGGTTTTTGTTTGTTTGTTTTCTTTTTGTTTTTGAGACAGAGTCTCGCTCTGTTGCCCAAGCTGGGGTGCAGTGGCACAATCAGGGCTCACTGCTGCCTGGACCCCCCGGGCTCAAGCAATTCTCCCATCTTAGCCCCCAGAGTAGCTGGGACCACAAGCACATGCCACCATGCCAGGCTAATTTTTTAATGTTTTGTTGTGGGTGGGGGAAGGGGTGTCTCACTATATTGCCCAAGCTGGTCTCGAACTCAAGAGCTCAAAAGACTCTCCCGCTTCAGTCTCTCAGAGTATTGGGATTACAGGCGTGAGCCACCATGCCTGGCAGAGTTTCCCTTTGAATCACATCTGTGCACATTTTATTGTGCTTTATATCATTGAGCCATATATATCACTTAAGAGTTATTTGCCAAATATTTGTATTGCAAATATCTTCTTATCACTTGAGTCTGGGAAACACTTTAATGATCTCTTGTGATGAAATTGTTAATTTTGATGGCACATGCCTATAATCCCAGCTACTTGGGAGGCTGAGGCAGGAGAACTGTTTGAACCTGGGAGGTAGAGGTTGCAGTGAGCTGAGATCGCACCACACACGGTACTGTAGCCTGGGCGACCCAGCAAGACTCCGTCTCAAAAATAATAATTAGAAGAAGAAATTGTTAATTTTTATGAAGTCCAATTCATTTAACTTTGGTTTAGTTATTTTTGTGTCTCCCTAAGAAATTTTTCTTTCCCCAAGGTCACATAAATATTCGATTCTTTTTTATCCCCCTCATAACTTTATTTATTTTTCACTTTTAGAATTATGAGCAAAAAACCTGAACAGGCAATTCTAAAATAGAATATGTTAATGGCCAATGAGTACATGAGCATACGTTTTCACAGCAATAAAAAGTTTGCTGATTTCTTTATTTTAACCAGTGGTGACCAGACAAAGACCTCAATGGCCTCTGGTAACATTATTTCCTTTCCAGAAATCTTTTCAAAACTCTTCTGTGAAGGTTGTGTTTTTCTGGGGGAGGGGCGGAAGCATGATTTGAGGTGTGTTGCAGATGGAGATAAGATAAGGTTTCTGCCTTCAGGATTTTGAGGAATATCTGCCCTTCAGAAGCGTGCTTAATCTGATTCTGTTGATCTCCCTTTCTTTTTCAGTTTGCGCCATCTCTCCAATCCTGAGACTTAGTTCATAGCTGCATTTGATCTACATCTCTTCGGCTCCAGACGGTTTTACTAGGGGTCAAATGTGGGCTGCATCTCTCTGGGACAAAGGGAGTCCTACTAGAGTCAGATTGCCCTCTCCAGCCAAAAGAACCTACAAGTTAGGTGCTTGAGACATAAGGTCCTATCAGTTAGGCTCTCAGTCACTGCTAGGAGCCATCCTTCCTTCCTTAGTGGGTGGAATGGGAATTCCCCTGGGACTCGAAATTGAGGTCAATCAGAGGTGAGGAGTCAGAAATTCAAGACAGTCTAGAGCTGGAGGTGGGAGCCCAACCTTTTTGGCAGTTCCAGTGGTGCCTGTACACACTAGATTTGTGAGGCCCTAATTTGTGGGGCTAGTAGCAGAATTTATTGGAATTGAGGAACGAAACGAAGAAAAGATTTTAAGTTTTAGTTATTTGATGTAATGTGCAAGTACTATATTTTGCTAGAGAGTAAAAGTAAGTCCATTTTTTTTTTATTAAAAAAATTATTGAGGTAAAAAGAGCTTGCCATGAGATTTACTCTCTTGAATTTTTTTTTTTTTTTTTTTTTGAGATGGAGTTTTGCTCTTTTTTTCCAGGCTGGAGTGCAATGGTGTGATCTTGGCTCACGACAACCTCCACTTCCCAGGTTCAAGCTATTCTCCTGCTTCAGCCTCCCCAGTAGCTGGGATTACAGGCATGCGCCACTATGCCAGGCTAATTTTGTATTTTTAGTAGAGATGGGGGTTTCTCCATGTTGGTCAGGCTGGTCTTGAACTCCCGACCTCAGGTGATCTGCCCGCCTCGGCCTCCCAAAGTGCTGGGATTACAGGCGTGAGCCACTGAGCCCAGCGACAAAAATTTAAGAGTACAATACAGTATTGTTAACTACACAATGTTGTACAGCAGATCTCTAGAACTTACTTTGCATAACTGAAATTCCCATTTTCCCCTTCCCCCAACCACAGGCAACCACCATTCTATTCTCTGATTCAATGAGTTTGGTTATTTTAGATATCTCAAGTGGAATCAAGCAGTATTTGTCCATTTGTGGGAAGCTCATTTCACTCACAATAATGTCCTCAAAGTAGTTGACCCATGCTGTTGCATATTGCAGAATTTCCTTTTTTTTTCTTTTGAGACAGGGTCTTGCTTTGTCTTTCAGGATCGAGTGCAATGGTATGATGTTGGCTTACTACAGCCTCAACCTCCTGGGCTCAAGTGATCCTCCCACCTCAGTCTCCTGAGTAGCTAGGACTGCACGCCGCCATGCTTGGCTAATATTTTATTTTTTTGTAGAGACAGGCTCTCACTATATTGCTCAAGCGATCCCCCCATTTCAGCCTCCCAAAGTGCTGGGATTACAGGCATGAGCCACCGCACCCGGCCTGGTAGTTCTATTTTTAATTTTTTGAAGAACCTTCATATTGTTTTCCACAGTGGCTGCACCATTTCACAATCTCATTAACAGGGTAGAAAAGTTCCAATTTCTCTACGAACTCACCAACACTTGTCTTTTGCTTTTTTGATAACAGCTATCCTAACAGGTATTAAGATGATATCTCACTTTTGTTTTGATTTGCATTCCCTTGATGATTAGTGACATTGAGTATGTTTTCATATACTTGTTGGCTGTTTGTATATCGTCTTTGGAGAAATGTCTATGCAAGTCCTTAGTACATTTTTATTATTATTATTATTTTTTGAGATGAAGTTTCGCTCTTGTTTCCCAGGCTGGAGTGCAATGGAGCGATCTTGGCTCACCGGAACCTCTGCCTCCTGGGTTGAACTGATTCTCCTGCCTCAGCCTCGCAAGTAGATGGAATTACAGGCATACGCCACCAAGTCCAGCTAATTTTGTATTTTTAGTAGAGACAGGTTTTCTCCATGTTGGTCAGGCTGGTCTCAAACTCCCGATCTCAGGTGATCTGCCCGCCTCAGCCTCCCAAAGTGCTGGGATTACAAACGTGAGCCACCGTGCCTTGCCCATTTTTATTTTTAATCAGGTTTTTGTTTTTATTTGTTTTGATTAACTACTGAATTGTAAGAGTTATGTATCTTAGAAATTAACCCCTTATCAGATATATGGTTTGCAATTTTTTCCCCCCATTTAATAGGTTGCCTTCTTTTTTTTTTTTTTTTTTTTTTTTTTTTTTTAACCGTGCAGAAGGCCTATAATCCCAGCACTTTGGAAGGCCAAGGTGGGCGGATCACCTGAGGTCGGGAGTTTGAGACCAACCTGACCAACATGGAGAAACTCCTTCTCTACTAAAAATACAAAATTAGCTAGGCATGGTGGCACATGCCTGAGGCAGGAGATCACTTGAACCCGTGAGGCGGAGGTTGCGGTGAGCCAAGATCGCGCCATTGCACTCCATCCGGGGCAACAAGAATGAAACTCCATCTCGGAAAAAAAAAGAAAAAAAAAAAAGAAACTCTTTTATTTGATATTATCCCGTTTTTCTATTTTTGCTCTTGTTGGTTATGATTTTGATGTCATAGTCATTAAATCATTGCCAAGACCGATGTCCTAAAGCTTTCCCCCCAGAGTTTTATAGTTGCAGATCTTAGATTTAAGTCATTAATCCATTTTAGTTAATTTTTGTGACTGCTGTAAACAAGGGTCTAATTTCATTCTTTTTCATGTGAATATCTGGTTTTCTCAACATCATTTGTTGAAAAGATTGGTTTTTTTTTCCCTTTGTGTGTTCTTGGCAACCTCGTTAAAGATCAGTTGACCATATATTTATGGATTAATCTCTGAGCTCTCTGTCCTGTTATTTTGGTTAGTATACCTGTCTTTTTGCTAGTACCAGACTGTTTTAATAGCTGTAGCTCTGTAGTATATGCTGAAATCAGGAAGTGTGATGTCTTCAGCTTTGTTGTTCTTGCTCAAAATGGACTTGGTGACTTTGGGTTCTTTGTAGTTTCATATGAGTTTTATATGAATTTTATAGTCTTTTTTTTTCTGTTTTCTAAAAACTGCCAGAGAGATTTTGATACAGATTGCATTAATTGTATATCACTGAAAACTTTAACAAACATTAACAACATTTCACCTTCATGATTAAGTTTAATTCTTTCTTTAAGGGGGAGGGGTGCTACTATAAATGGCATTGTCCTTTAATTTTTCTTTCTATGTAGTTTATTATTTCATGTAGTTTATTGTTACTGTATAGTAATGCAAGTGACTTCTGAATATTGATTTTGTATTCTGCAAATATATTGAATTTGTTCATTAGTATTAACACTTCTTTTTAATGGAGTCTTTAGGACTGTCTCTATATAAAGTCATATTATCTGCAAACAGGCCCAATTTTACTTCTTCCTTTCCAATTTGGATACTTTTGGTGGTGGTGTTTTTGTCTTATGTTGAGACAGGGTCTTGCTTCAACTCCGTCTTCAGGTTGACTGATAATGCATGATTCAAATCACATGATTGGTATTTCTGATGAGGTTATGGGGTGTGGCCAGCCTCATCTTAAAAAAATACACTATACCCAAACAGGTACTTATAGTGCCAGCTACTTGAGAAGCTGAGGCAGGGGGATCCCTTCAGCCTAGGAGCTTGAATCCAGCCTGGGCAACATAGTGAAATGGTATCTGTTAAACAAACAAAACACTACTATTAGGGGGTCCAGTTTTTCATTACACAGGAAGAGATGGGCTCCTCCTCAGAAACTAATCTAGAATGACGTCTGACAAAGAACAGAACATAAATAATTCTGCTTTTCTAGGAAACTAATAACAGAAACCAATAGCCTGTTCTGAGGAGAACTGGGTGGCTAGGATATAAGAAAAATGGTAAACTTTATACAAAAAAATTTTAAACAATACATATTATCTATGTAACATTTTTAAAAATTAACAAATTATTACATGAAATACAATTTAGAAATGACAAGAGATGGAAAAGACTGTATTTATGCTCTGGATAAAATCACTTAGGGGAGCATTTTAAGAATACAGATCTTCTCAGTTTATACCAGAAATAGAAATGGAAATATGGGTGAAAAGAAAGTAAACAAACAGTAAAGAAATCCAGAAGATCAAAATGGAAAAAAAAAAAAAGGGAGAGAGAAAATTTTTCTACTATTGAAATTATATTCCATAAATAATCTAAAAAATTATTGGACTCATTTTCACATGAAGATGAAAATTTTAAAAGTAGATTACTTAGCCCCTTTTGGTGGTGGTATGATATCTCACAGTAGATATTAACCTACATGGGGACTAAAACAAACTCACTTCAAATTCTAGTTGTTAGCCAAGCATACATATCAATCTTTCATTTGGCAGGAGTATATGCCAAATCTAGGAGAACCTTGGAGTTTTAATGCTTAAAATTTCCAATATTCTCATCTGGAATAACCAAAAAGAAGTACATTTTACATTTTTTTCCCCTTCTCATCATCCACATCCAAATCACCTTATTTTTGACTCCTTTCCTTTCTATTCTTCTTATCTCTCCCCATAGTTCTGACTTTACTCCACTGTTTTGACCTTCCAAGAATATTTTTGAGCATCTACTAAGTATCATTACATTGGACTAGTTATTTGAAAGGTTTTGCTTTGTTTTGTTTTGTTTTTGTTTTGAGATGGAGTCTCACTCTGTCCCTCAGGCTGGGGTGCAGTGGCCCAATCTCAGCTCACTGCAACCTCTGCCTGCTGGCTTCAAGCGATTCTCCTGCCTCAGCCTCCTGAGTAACTTGGACTACAGGAATGCACCACCACGCCCAGCTAATCTGTGTGTGTGTGTGTGTGTGTGTGTATATATATATGTATTTTATTTATTTTTTATTTTTTATTTTTTAGTAGAGACAGGGTTTCACCATGTTGGCCCGGATGGTCTCTATCTCTTAACTTCATGATCCGCCTGCCTTAGCCTCCCAAAGTGCTGGGATTACAGGCGCGAGCCACTGCGCCCAGAAAATCATAAGCATTTTTAAGATGTTTTTCAGATCCTGAATTCCAGCAGAAAGGCCAACACCAACTAGCACTGACATTCATAAAGGAACTGAATCAGTGTGAAAATGCAGTTTCAGGCAGAGCACAGTGGTACACACCTGTAATCCCAGCACTTTGGGAGGCCACAATTGGAGGATCACTTGAGGCCAGAAGTTCAAGATCAGCCTGGGCAACATAGTGAGACCCTCTCTCTAACAATGACAGCAACAATTTTTTTTTCTTTTTATACTTTAAGTTCTAGGGTACATGTGCACAACGTGCAGGTTTGTTACATATGTATACATGTGCCATGTTGGTGTGCTGCACCCATTAACTCGTCATTTACATTAGGTGTATCTCCTAATGCTATCCCTCCCCACCCCAATTTTTTTAATTTTACAAAAAAGGGTCAGGTGCGGTGGCTCACGCTTGTAATCCCAGCACTTTGGGAGGTCGAGGCGTATGGATCACTCGAGATCAGGAGTTTGAGACCAGCCTGGGCAACATGGTGAAACCCCGTCTGTACTAAAAATACAAAAATTAGCTGGGCGTGGTGGTCATGGTGCCACACGCCTGTAATTCTAGCTACTTGGGAGGCTGAGGCAGAAGAATCGTTTGAACCTGGGAGGCGGAGGTTGCAGTGAGCCAAGATGGCACCACTGCACTTCAGCCTGGATGACAGAGTGAGACTCCGTCTAAAAGAAAAAAAAAAGAAAATGCAGTTTTCTCATCTCCTCATCCCATGACTTTACCTCTTTTTTTTTTCTTTTTTTGAGACAGAATCTCGCTCTGTCGCCCAGTCTGGAGTGCAATGGTGCAATGTTGGTTTACTGCAACCTCTGCCTCCTGGGTTCAAGCAATTTCCTGCCTCAGCCTGCTGGGTAGCTAGGATTACAGGCACCCGCCACCACACCTGGCTAATTTTTTGTATTGTTTTTAGTAGAGAAGGGGTTTTACCATGTTGGCCAGGCTGGTTTCGAACTCCTGACCTCAAATGATCCTTCTGCCTCAGCCTCCCAGAGCACTAGGATTACAGGCCTGAACCACCATGCCTGTCCCACGCAACACTCTTGGGCCAATCAACGATCCCAACTCCTTGATCCACTCCAAATCCCTTAAAATCGCTACCTCGAACTCCTCAGGAAGGCAGATTTGAGGTTTTCCTCCATCTCCTTGTTGGGCTGTACATGATTAAACCTCTTCCTCTGCTGCAATCTGATGTCTCAGTATATTGATTTGCCATGTATTGGGTAATGAATCTGATATGGTTACATTCTTCTTGATAAGCAAACTAGTAGGAAAAGCAGTTCTATATATAAATATATCTCTTTTTTTTTTTACAGTGAAATAAATGTGAATTAAGTGTTATGAAGTTGTTGTTGTTGTTTTCTTTGAGACAGAGTCTCACTTTGTTGTTCAGGCTGGAGTGCAGGGAGAGTGATCATGGCTCACTGCAGCCTCCACCTTCTGGGCTCAAGGGATCCTCCCACCTCAGCCTCCTAAGTAGCTGAGACATGCCCAATTAATTAATTTTTTGTAGAGATGGGGTCTCCCTATGTTGCTCAGGCTGGTCTCAAACTCCTGGGCTCACGGGGTCCTCTGACCTAGGCCTCCCAAAGCACTGGGATTACAGGTGTGAGCAACCTGAAGTATCTTATAATAAAAAACAAGAAATCATTGATTTTTCCCCCCTGGATTATGAAAAATGAGTAAAAATCTGTCGTGTAGACAAGATGAAGAGCATTCTAGGTGCAGAGAAGAACTGGAGACAGTGCGGCTACTACTACTTTATTATCTGCGCAAGGAAGCCCCTTCTCTGACCTTTGACCTTCACAATCTTCAGTGAGAACCTACGCGATAGACAACAGTCTCTTTTAATGTTCATTTCTCAGTACCTACACTTAACCTTTAGTTTGCTAAAAATAAATAAAATTAATGTTCATCCTAAGAGGTGAAAATGGGGGAGACAAAAGGTGTAAAGCAGTGGTCCCCAACATTTTTGGCATTAAGGACCGGTTTAGTGGAAGACAATATTTTCACAGTCTGTAGGGGGTGGGGCGGGGGCGGGGGCGGGGGCGGGGGCAGAGTATGGTTCCCAGATAAAACTGTTCCACCTCAGATCATCAGGCGTTAGATTCACATAAGGAGCCTGCAACCTAGATCCCTTGCATGCCCAGTTCACAATTGAGTTCGCACTCCTATGAGAATCTAATGCCCCGGCTGACCTGACAGGTGGCAGAGCTCAGGCAGTAATGCTCGACCGCCACTCATCTCCTGCTGTGTAACAGGCCATGGACCAGCACCACTCTGCCGCCCAGGGTTGGGGATGCCTAGTATAAAGGGTGCAAACAGTCTGGGAGCAGTGGCTTACGCCTGTAATCCCAGCACTTTGGGAGGCCGAGGTGGGCGGATCACAAAGTCAGGAGATCGACACCATCCTGGCTAACAAGGTGAAACCCAGTCTCTACTAAAACTACAAAAAATTAGCTGGGCATGGCGGCGGGCGCCTGTAGTCTCTGCTACTGGGGAGGCTGAGGAGGGAGAATGGCGTGAACCTGAGAGGCGGGGCTTGCAGTGAGCTGAGATTGCGCCACTGCACACTCCAGCCTGGGCAACAGAGCAAGACTCTGTCTCAAAAAAAAAAAAAAAAAAAAAAAAAGGGTGCAAACACTTCCTGATATCACAGGTAGAGAGAATTCTGAGAGTTACAATTCATTCAGAGTGAGAAATTGAGCTTGGTACTGAAGAAACAAACACAATTAAGGTATAATCTTTCTCTTCCCCACCAAAGAGCTCATGATGCAATAGATGAGAGAGTGAAGTAAAAAGAAGACTAAAATAACGTATCAAGTAGCTAGCACAACAGATAAAGCTCATAGGAGTGTGTCTGATCCAAACTGTTGGATATGAAGTTCCCACCATAACCTGAAGGATAAACAAGTGATCACCAGTGGAAGAAATGGAGGCAAACAAAGGGAAGCAAAGTGTAAAACAAGAAGTTCTGTCCCTCTGGAGAACCCGGACTAATATAGATTTTTGTATCAGGAGTGGTTCTAGAGGAACAGAATATTAAGGATGGAGTTCTTTCATTGGTTTTGGGGTTTCTGGAGTTGGCTGCTTAATATGATTCGACACAAAAATGCTAAGGACTCTACTTCTAATAGTGTGGAGAACACTGATAGTCCTTGGCATGAACTGTTCAGAGAGTTATGCAAAATAAATAAATTTGACACTCCTGATTCACCACTCCTGAGAAGCAAGTTTAGTGACTTTATACATAATACTTTTGACCATATGTGGAGAACCAAGGAACAAAAGGAGGCTGGTTGGTTGCTTCTAAGTTCAGTGGACAAAGTGATGAAAGAAAATGATGAACTCAGGGATTGTATCTCCTGGCTTCAGAAGCAGATACTAAGCCTCAAATCTGCTAAGATTGCCCTGAGTGAGAGTCTCATCTCCTGTAGAGAAAGAGCTGACATTGTGGAAAAACAGACAAAAGCTCTTACCATGCGAGTGGCTGACCTGCAATGAAAGATGCATGCACAGCCTCACCAGGTGTCTACTATTAAAGTGAGGGCATTGATTGGAAAAGAATGGGACCCTGAAATTGGGGATGTGTAAGAAGACCCTGATGAAGCTGGGAACACTGAGTTTGTAAACTCTGATGAACCTATTTTGCCAGAAAGAACAGCTTCCCAATCCCCAGTAGTGGAAACATCCCCTCCCCGACCCATGCTGCCATCAGCCTGTCCACCATTGTCTGAGGAGATAAACCCTGAGCTGCCTGAGGCAATAGTGATGGCCTCCCCTGAAGCAGTTGCCAGGCAAAATAATGTTGATTCTCCTCAGGAGAACCCCCAACACCCCTGTTTGCTTCTAGACCTATAACTAGACTAAAGTCCTGGTAGGCCCCTGGAGGTGAGATTGAGAGTGTAACTCATGAGGAGGTGCACTACACTTGAAAAGAACTGTTTGAGTTCTCTAATTTACATAAACAGAAATCTGGAGAACAGGCATGAGAATGGATATTTAAGGATATAGGATGATGGTGGAACACAGAGTTGGATCGGGCGGAATTTATTGATTTGGGCCCATTAAGTAGGGACTCTGCATTTAATGTTGCAGCTCGGGGAGTTAAAAAAAAAAAAAAAAAAAAGGTTCTAATAGTTTATCTGCTTGGTTAGCTGAAATATGGATTCAAAGATGGCCTACTGTGAGCAAGCCGGAAATGCCTGATCTCCCTTGATTTAATGTAGAGGAAGGGATCCAAAGGCTCAGGGAGATTGTGAAGGTGGAGTGAATTAGTCACTTTAGACCTACTCATCGCAGCTGGGAAGGCCCAGAAGATATATACCCTTGACCATGCTTTGCAAAACAGATTTGTGAGGGCAGCACCTGCATCTTTGAAGAGCCCTGTAATTGCTCTTCTCTGTATGTCAGATCTAACAGTGGGAACCACAGTCACTCAACTACAAACTTAAATACAATGAGAATAATTGGATTGCAAGGTGGCAGGGGCCAAGTGGCAGTACTCAACTGTCGAAGACAAGGTGGGCATAGCTACCATAATGGACAGCAGAGTCAAAGCGGTAATCAGAATAGTCTGACTCATGTGGAGTCTGGCATTGGCTAATTAATCACAGTGTTCCTAGAAGTGAAATTGATAGGAAGCCTACTGCATTCCTACTTAATTTATACAAGCAGAAAACTTCTAAGTCGAATGGACAAAAGACTAATTTGAATTATAAAAACAGAATCATGGCCCCTCAATCAGTTTCCAGATTTGAGCCAGTTTACAGACCCAGAACCCTTTGGATAAAGGGGAGGCCACGTCCCCTCGAGGAAGGACCCCACTACATTACTGAGAGTTTATGCAGTGAATCTTTTTCCCACCCTTCCCCAAGAAGACCCCCTGCCTTTTACCAAGGCAACTGTGCATTGGGGAAAGGAAAATGATCAGACATTTCGGGGACTACTGGACACTGGCTCTGAGCTGATGTTGATTCCAGGGGACCCAAAACATCATTGTGGTCCTCCAGTTAAAGTAGGGGCATATGGAAGCCAGGTAATCAATGGAGTTTTAGTGCAGATCCGACTTACAGTGGGTCCCCGGACTCATCCTGGGGTCATTTCCCAAGTGCCAGAATGCATAATTACATAGACATACTTAGCAGCTGGCAGAACCCTCACATTGGCTCCATGACTGGTAGGGTGAGGGCTACTATGGTGGGAAAGACCAAATGGAAGCCATTAGAGCTGCTACCTAGAAAAATAGTAAATCTAAAACACTCAATCATCAAAGGAAAGGTGAGTGTAGTGACTCTGATGAACTGAGGAGTCAAAGCAGCAATCAGAATAGTCTGAATCTCATAGATCTATGGCATTGGCTAGTTAATCATGGTGTTTTCAGAAGTGAAATAGATAGGAAGGACACTAAATTCTTTTTTTTTCTAGCAGAATGATGTTTTTATTTTACCATCATGCAAAAAAGGGAAGATAAGTATGCCAATGGTACATTTCTAATTTGTCACAGCAATTTCACAGTATTTATACAATTTAGGAAAGAGACATATCAGTTATTATGTTGTTACCAGGGCAAATTATCAAGTAAGACAATCAACTACTTGATCTGTATAAACAGAGAACTACCAGATCAAGTGAACAAAAGTCTAACTCGATAAAAATACAGTCATGGCTTCCCAGACTGCCGCAGTTTGCACAGTTACTATGGGACTGAACGAGGAGGATGAACACAGAAATGAAAACTTAAAACAAAAGAAACTATTTTAAAGAAGGGGTCCGGGGAAGAAGAAGAGAGCTCCTTGCTTCTAGTGAGCAAAGGCAGCCCTGAGCGTCTACAGCCCTTGGTATTTATTGGGTAGAAAGAGCAGGGAGGAGGAGATAATGATCGGTCAGCTGTTTGATGAGTCACAGGTTCACATTATTGCTAACAGGCTTCAGATGTGCCTAGTCACAAGAAACACTGCACGTGGGGCATGACTGCCCTCAGCATTCCTGCTGAGTGGCAGACACAGCTGTCAGCTTGCCAACATTCTGCATTTATGAGAACAGTTTGCTGTTTGCTCATATAGCCTCCAGTGGTATACTGAGTTGATCACGACCCTCACTCTTTCAGCGTGCAACACCAGACTTGAGCCAGTTTATAGACTCAGAACCCTTTGAATGGAGTGGCAGTGGGGTCTTCTTGAGGAAGGACCTGGTACGCTACCAAAAATTTATACTATTAATCTTTTTCCCAGCCTTCCTCAAAGGGACCTACCATCTTTTACCAGAGTAACTGAGCACTGGGAGCAAGGAAATAATTAGACTCTTTAGGGACTATAGTTCTGAGCTGACATTGATTCCAGGAGACCTCAACATCACTGTGGTACTCCAGTCAGAGTAGGGGCTTATAAAAGTCAGGTGACCAATGAAGTTTTAGCTCAGATCTGACTCACAGTGGGTCCGGTAAGTCCCTGAATGCATCCTGTGATTATTCCCCCAGTTTCAGAAAGCAAAATTGGAATAGACATACTTAGCATCTGGCAGAATCCTCACATTAGTTCCCTGACCTATGGAATGAGGGCTATTAAGGTGGGAAAGAACAATTGGAAGGCATTAGAACTACCTCTACCTAGGAAAATAGTAAATCAAAAGCAACACTACATTTCTGAAGGGATTGTAGAGATTAGTGCCACCATCAAGGACTTAAAAGATGCAGGAGTGATATTTTTGCTTTCCCACATCAGAGCTCCAGGTTCTCAGGCCTTCAGAATCTGGGACTCCAGAGAAGTCTCCCTTCTCCCTGGCCCACTGCTTCCTCAGACTTTGGGAGGCAGGCCTAAATCACACCACTGGTTTTCCTGATTCTCTAGCTTACAGACAGCATATTGTGAGATTTCTTGCCTCCATAATCCTGTGAACCAATTCTCATAATTCCTCATATTTACTTTTATATATCCTAGTGGTTCTGTTTCTCTGGAGAACGCTGACTAACACAGAATGTGTATATCACTACATGTGTGGAAAGCTGAGGACAGAACTGTGGGGGAATATCCATATTTAAGGAACAGGAGGAAGATTCTACGAGACCAAATGAAATCCAGGAAAGACTGGATAAAAGCACAGCAACCTGGAATCATGTATTTCAGACCCTAGCATCAAGATGAATGTGTTTTTCCAAACAAGGCAGTTTGTTTACTTTTTGATGAAATTAGGAAGAAACACATACCCAGCCATTTATGTCTGATGTTTCACTGCTGGGGAAAAATTAGCATTTCTTGTTTCCCAGTCAGGTTTTTGTAAAGTAGACAGTGGAGCTCTACACAGAACACATTTAGGTTTCACAGGTGGAGTTCAACAACTTCACTGCCATCCTTGTAGATACCAAAGCTCAGGTACCTGGGAGTACTTTCTGCACATCGATGAACCCTGGTGACAGTTGCATGAATCGCAGAGAATAAAACCCAGTTTCTCCACCTCCTTGCTCAGTCCCCAAAGAGCTGAAGAATAGTTTTTAAGTGGAGGAGCAAGGGAGGGAGGAGGCTTCATTGAAGCAGAACAGCCTGGCTGTGAGGCCTCCCGACTGAGGAGAAATGAGTTTGCTGGATGAGTTCAATTTGGGTCTTGCTGGGTTTCTTACCTTCTCTGAAATCTGCCAAGTATCCCCCTTGATCAAAGGAATCTTTATGGGCTCACCACGGAAAACTTATCCATTTTGGCATTTTACTTTAAAGAGAAGGGAAAAATGCATTATCGTGAAATGTCTGAAATCTCAAGTGGAAGAAAACATGCTCCAGGTGAGGCTCGAACTCACAACCTCGGCATCACCCGCACATATACTGTTGTATAAGTACCGCGCGCTAACCGATTGCGCCACTGGAGCATGCTTTCCTTATCCTCGCCATGCGCACTCTACAGAGCCATGAGCTACTGAAGCGCTCGACCCCGGCCTCGCGCCGGAGCGGGAGCGCGCTGAGCTGCAGGGGATCCTCCCTCCGCAGTCACTCGCCTCCTGTGTAAAACACAATTTGATCAAGATATCTGCGTCTCTCCTGGAAGATGAATGTAATCCTCCCCCCATGCCATCAGGAGCCAAAATTTCCCGGGAATATGCGGGTGTTCTTTTCAGAAAGCCCGAGAAAAGCCGAGGAGAAAAAGGAGAGACTCCGGCTTCTCCTTGCCATCGTCCTAGCAAGAACATGGGTTTTTGTAGAAGACGCGAGCTACTTGGCTTCTTCGTAGTTACACCGCGCACTGCCACGCTGGCCTGTGATGCTTTCAGATCCAGGACGCGGAGAAGCGGAGCTCGCCGCCTGCCCCTCCCTCTGCGCGTCTGCCGACACCAGCAGCGCTCCTGGCTGCCCTCCCAGCCTCGCCTGCAGCGCGCCCGCATTCGCAGTCCAGCATCTCTGGGCTGTCTATTGGGATTCCCCAAAACTCTCCCAGAGCCTGCCTGAAAACTGCATTCGAATTCACAGAGCCAGCTGGTCAGGCACCTCTTCAGGGAAAACTGGCACAGCAACCACTTCTTATTTGTGCAGCAGGTTCCAGAGGTCAAGGCAGTGTGCACCTCCAGCGCTCCTCCCTCTGTCTTGACCTTTTCCAGTTGCAGAAAGTTTGCCGCTGTGACATACCCGCTCAGTAACCTTATCTCTGGGGCCTCAATTTTAAGGCCAATTTTGTTTGTTGCTTGATTGTTTGATTTGGTTGGGGGACGGGGGAAGGCAGCTGTCAAAGTACACATATACACAAGATATGAAGTCTGTTGGCTTTTGTAGAATAATTTCTGTCAACCAGAAGAATTGTGTAAAAGGAATAGCCTGCCTATTCCTGACCACGGAACACTTAACAAACAGGACTGAGAGTAACAGACCAGTGACTAAGTTTCTCCATACTTTAAAAAAAAAAAAGGAAATGCTTCCATATCTTTATTTTTTTATTATTATTTATTTATTTATTTATTTTTGGAGGCGGAGTCTGGCTCTCTTGCCCAGGCTGGAGTGCAGTGGCTGGATCTCAGCTCACTGCAAGCTCCGCCTCCCGGGTTCACGCCATTCTCCTGCCTCAGCCTCCCGAGTAGCTGGGACTACAGGCGCCCGCCTCCTCGCCCGGCTAGTTTTTTGTATTTTTTAGTAGAGACGGGGTTTCACTGTGTTAGCCAGGATGGTCTCGATCTCCTGACCTCGTGATCCGCCCGTCTCGGCCTCCTAAAGTGCATATCTTGATGTCTATTACATAGCTGTTTTGAGATCTTTTCATGTGTTTAAAATAACACCTTAAGGTAAGGAGCGGGGAGAAGCAACACAGGCTCCTTGGTAGATGACCACCTCTCCTGAGAAGCTCCTACATTCTCACTACACAGTCCCAGAGGGAGCAACAAGGCTCTGCCTGAACCTCTAGAGATTGCTCCATCTAAATAACAGTAGCTCATAACAGTTTGTCAGAGCTTACCATGTTGCTTCGGTTTGAGTGTTTGTGTTTCTCCAAAATCATACTGAAACTTAACCTCCATTGTGATATTAAGAGGTGGGGCCTTTTGGGAAGTGATTAAGTCCTGAGGGTTCTGGCTTCCTGAATCGGATTACTGCCTATGTAAAAGAGGCTTTAGAGAGCTGCCTGGCCCTCTCATATCTTCTGCCCTGTGAGGATGCAGCAAAAGGCATCACCTTTGAAGCAGAGAGAGCATCCCTCACCAGATACGGTATCTGCTGGAGCCTTGATCTTGGACTTCCTTGTCTCCAGAACTATAAAAAAAAAATCTATTCTTTACAAATTATCCAGTCAAAGGTATTTTGTTAATATAGCCCTAAAGTACTAAGACACATGGGTCAGGCACTGTTCTAAGTGAGTTCTAGAAACCTCATAACAATACTAATGATTTTGTGTTCCAAAACCAGATCTAAATATGAACAGCCAGCATTTGGGGAATTATTGTTCTGAAGGGATGAAAACTTATAGGACTCACAGTATGTCACTGGATATTAAACAACTCTTATCAGGAGGCAGGTCAGTGACATAATATAGGATTTATAAGCATAAAATCATGATAGGAGAAAATGGTGGATGGAAAGCTGAATGTTTTGAATTGTTGATGTTAAAAAAGTGACTGTCTTCAGTTCTCTACCCACTGTGCCATAGAAAGCTGACCTGTATGATCTATACCAATAGATGTCCCAGGCCTGTGGTTTCAAGTTGAATTTTTTTTTTTTTTTTTTTTTTTTTTTGAGACGGAGTCTTGCTCCGTTACCCAGGCTAGAGTGCAGTGGCAATCTCAGCCCACTGCAACCTCCACCTCCCAGGTTCAAGTGATTCTCCTGCCTCAACCTCCCAAGTAGCTGGGGCTACAGGCATGTGCCACCATGCCCGGCTAATGTTTGTATTTTTAGCACAGATGGGGTTTCACTATTTTGACCAGGCTGGTCTCAAACTCCTGACCTTGTGATCCGCCCGCCTCGGCCTCCCAAAGTGCTGGGATTGGGATTATAGGTGTGAGCCACCATCCTGGCCTCAAGTTGAATTTCATTAGTGGAAACGCTAGCATTAGATCAGAATGAGATTGGAGAAAGAGGCTAGAGTATTTATTTATCTGAATCTCTTTCTGTGGGTCAACTCTGGGTAGTTCAACAAAGCGGACCTTTCCTCCAAATTTCAGTAATGGCTTTTTCCTCTCTCCTTCAGGTCTAGGGGCATTGACCACTCTACTATCAGTAAGCCTAGAGTACTGCCCTCTTCTTTGTCCTTCCCGCAGCCTGCCCATACCTTTACTAGACACCTTTAGTAAACAGTCCCTTTATTAAATCCTTCTGAAATTATTGCAATTTGAATAAGACACCTGTTTTCTCTCGGGATCCTGACTGATAGAAATCCTGGTACTATTGATAATGTCATTATGAGTGATTAGAAGTAGTTTGGGGAGGCCAAGGAGTGGGTGGCTCACGCCTGTAATCCCAGCACTTTGGGAGGCCGAGGCAGGCAGATCACCTGAGCTCAGGAGTTCGAGACCAGCCTGACCAACATGGAGAAACCCTGTCTCTACTAAAACTGCAAAATTAGTTGGGCGTGGTGGCGCATGCCTATAATCCCAGCTACTCAGGAGGCTGAGGCAGGAGAATCGCTTGAACCTGGGAGGCGGAGGTTGCGGTGAGCTGAGATCACTCCATTGCACTCCATCCTGGGCAACAAGAGCCAAACTCCATCTCAAAAAAAAAAAAAAAAAAAAAAAAAAAAATGTAGTTTTGGGAGTAGTAGTTAATATTATGTTTTGGCCAGTTTTGGGAGGCCGGCTGGGGTGGCTCAGCCTGTAATCCCAACACTTTAGGAGGCTGAGGCAGGAGGATTGTTTGAGGCCAGGAGTTCAAGACTAACCTGGTATAGTGAGACCCCATCTCTGCAAAAAAATTTTTTTAATTAGCCTGGTGTGGTGGCAGTCATCTGTGGTCCTAGCTACTCAGAAGACTAAGGTGGGAGGATCACATAAGCCTGGGAGGTCGAGGCTGTAGTGTGCTGTAATTGTGCCACTGCACTCCAGCCTTCCAGCCTGGGCCACAGAATAAGATTTTGTCAAAAAATATAGGTATATATTTTCTTTCTTTTTTTCTTTTCTTTTTTCTTTTTCTTTTTCTTTTTTTTTTTTTTTGAGACAGAGTCTTGCTCTATCACCCAGGCTAGAGTGCAGTGGCATGATCTTGGCTCACTATAACTTCCGCCTCCCAGGTTCAAGCAATTCTCCTGCCTCAGCCTCCCAAGTAGCTGGGATTACAGGCGCCCACTGCCACACCTGGCTAATTTTTGTATTTTTAGTAGAGATGAGGTTTCACCATGTTGGCCAGGCTGGTCTCGAACTCCTGACCTCGTGATCCACCCACCTCGGCCTCCCAAAGTGCTGGGATTACAGGCATGAATCACCACCCCCTACTAAAAAAATTATGTTTTAAGTTGGGGAACAAAAACATGAAAATAAACATGCTATTTTTACAACAGTTACACAAATATAGAAAAATTACAAAGTCTTTAAACTACTTTTCAAGAAGATAAAGATCTGGTAGCAACTGATATGTCCTATTTAAACTTATCTGAAACAGCAATTGTAGGTAATATACTCAAATTCCCTCTCAAAAATATTATTCTCTGTGCAACAATGGCAGGGAATTTTTTTTCTAATTAAAAAAAAAAAAAAAGATGATTCTCAAAGGTCCAAGACTCAAGGGTCTAATCATTTTGTTCCAGAATCAGATATGGCAGTGCCTCCTTTGCCATTTGAGAAAAGTGATGAGCCTTTTTAAATCTGAGAAAAATGCTGGTTACCTTTTGGTGTATTCCTCATCACAAATATTTAATTAAGGCTATATTAATAAAGTGAAAATGTTGAAATAGTATTTTAAACATTTCAGGGTGAACAAAGGTTTTTTTTTGTGTTTGTTTTTTGTTTTTCACATGCCATCACCCAGGCTGGAGTGCAATGGTGTGATCTCCTAACTCACTGCAACTTCTACCTCCCAGGTTCAAGCAATTCTCCTGCCTCAGCCTCCCGAGTAGCTGGGATTACAGGCACTGGCCACTACGCCTGACTAATTTTTATATTTTTAGTAGAGATGGGATTTCACCATGTTGGTCGGGCTGGTGTCCAACTCCTGACCTCAGGTGATCCACCCACCTCAGCCTCCCAAAGTGCTGGGATTATAGGCTAAGCCACCGTGCCCAGCCCGAGTTGGAGGATATTAGTGCTTGTTTTCAGTTTTTTGTCTAGTGGATGCTTAAATGCATTCATTTATAGAATCAGTGTATCACCTGTGTGAACAGAGAGAGAACCTTGAAATATATGTCAATTTTCAGAACTTTTTTTTTTTTTTCTTTTTTTTGAGACAGAATCTTGCTCTGGCGCCTAGGCTGGAGTGCAGTGGCGCAATCTTGGTTCACTGCCACTTCTGCCTCCCTGGTTCAAGCTATTTTCTTGCCTCAGCCTCCCAAGTAGCTGGGACTACAGGCGCCCTCCACCACGCCTGGCTAATTTTTGTATTTTTAGTAGAGACAGGGTTTCACCGTGTTAGCCAGGATGGTCTCGATCTCCTGACCTCGTGATCCACCCGCCTCAGCCTCCCAAAGTATCAGGATTATAGGCGTGAGCCACTGTACCCGGCTAATTCTCAGAATTTTTATTCTAGATTTGCACCCTTAATTGTTCATTTTTGGGGTGATTCTTTCAAAATTTATGTATGTGTTGGGGATTAGAAAAGGATACCCCAAAGTATGGTGCTTGGGCATGCTGAGTTCTTAGACTTAAAGGAAACTGGAAGGCTTAGAAGCTCTCCTCAAAATTAAGGTCTCTCTGGCTTCCCTTGTTTCTCCCCTCCAAGTACAAGTACAGGGAGAGGCTGTCTCTGAAGTTCCCCATACATGACTGAAGGAAGTTCTTCCAAAAGGAATACAATTGTCTTGAACTTTTTTCCTAGGAATATCGTCAAACAACCAGAGATTAATCACTGAGAGAAGAGGAGATTAAAAGTCATCATGGCCAGGCACGTGGCTCGTGCCTGTAATCTCAGCACTTTCGGAAGCCGAGGCGGGTGGATCACCTGAGTTCAGGAGTTCCAGACCAGCCTGGCTAACATGGTGAAACCTCATCTCTACAAAAAATACAAAAAATTAGTGGGGCATGGTGGTGCATGCCTGTAATCCCAGCTACTTTGGAGGCTGAAGCAGGAGAATTGCTTGAACCTAGGAGGCAGAGGTTGCAGTGAGCTGAGATTGTGCCATTGCACTCCAGCCTGGGCAACAAGAGTGAAACTCTGTCTCAAAAAAAATAAAAAATAAAAAATTTCTCCAATTTAGTGTGTGGAATGAAAATAAATCTCAGGACCCCAGAATCACTAAGACAAAGGGAAAAGTCAAGCTGGGAAATGTGTCAGACAAACCTGCCTCCTATTTTAATCCTAAATAAGATAGCTACAAAGATGAAAAAGCTACATACCTCCCTCACAGTTTTCCCACAAGGAAATTCCTTGTGGGCCTCAACATCTTTACCCTAAAACAGTCTGTTGAATTTTATCCTGGCAATGTAAATTGATAGCTTATCTTCACAGGTGTGGGACAGACAGTCATCTCTCTGCTCACCTGAGACAAATGCATATCTGATTGCTTCCTCTGCCCTATTGTTTATGTAAAAATGCAGTTTCCCTGAGTGAGACTAAGGCATAAATGACAATTTGCTACCCCCACGTAAATTGTGTATTCAGTGAACTGAGTCCTTGATCAAGGACTCAAAAGAATGCAACTGTTTGTCTCTTATCTACCTATGTCCTGGAAGCCCCCTCCCCTCAACTCCTTCAAGTTGTCCCTTTCCAGACCAAACCAATGTACATCTTACACATACTGATTGATGTCTCATGTCTCCCTAAAACGTATAAAAGCAAGCTGTACCCTGACAACTTTGGGCACGTGTCATCAGGACCTCCTGAGGCTATGTCACAGGCATGTTCGGAACCTTGGCAAAATAAGTTTTCTATATTGATGGAGACCTGTCTCAGATATTTCAGGTTCACAGGTAGTATTTAGATTGTGTAGGGCAGGGGGTGAGGGGGTAGGGGGTGGAGTAGAGGAATGCAGACCAGGAAAAAGTTGCACAGCATCCCTCTATACTAGAAACCCCTCTCCCGCAACACTGATCGGGGATACTTGTCACAAGATAGAGCTGTCAAACTTCATTATTTTGGCATCTCCTCTCTGTAGGATACAGTTAGGAGAGTCTTTGGGAGTGATTTCGGAGACTACCCAGAATGAGTGATCTCCAAGAAATAATCAAGGCTTGGCAAGACACAAAGAAAAAAATAAAATAATGTGGAAATAGGGGTCAGTTGCCATAAAGATGCCCAGAAAATCACACTAAAGCTCCCTTTCATCACTGTGGAGTAATTAGCATCATATATAAAGCCATGTGTTAGTCAGGATTCTCCAGAGAAGTCGAACAAATAGCAGATAGATAGATAGGTAGATAGATAGATACTAGATATATGAGAGGAGATTTATTCTGAAACTTAGCTTGTGAGCTTACAAAGGCCAAGAAGTCCCATGATCTGCTGTCTGCAAGCTGGAGAGCCTGGAAAGTCAGTGGTGTAATTCAGTCTGAGTCCAATGTCCTAGGACAAGAAGGGAGGCTCTAGTGTAATCCTACAGTCTGAAGATCCCAAAGCCAGGAGCTCCAGTGACAGGAGAACATGTGTGTCCCAACTCAAGAAGACAGAGCATTATCCCTCCCTCCACCTTGTTGTTCTTTTCAAGCCTTTAATGGATTGAATGATGTCCATGTGCACTGGTGAGGGTGGATCTGCTTTACTCAATCTGCTGATTGAAATGCTAATCTCTTTCAGAAACACTCTTGCAGACATATCCAGAAATGATGTTTTATCCAAACTTTTTGGGTATTCCTTACCCCAATCAAATTAACACACATAATTTGCCATCACAGACCATAAGAACACTAAATTCATTACACCTTTCTCTCTCCAGAAGGAAGGTGAGGATGGTGATCAGAAAAGATAGGGTTAGTGGAAGGATATGGTCCTAAGGCTAATTATTTCTGACAACCTCATGTTAGAGAGGGCACTAGGCAGACATGAGCAGGGCATGTCTGCCTAGCTACCCCAATCCCCTGCCCCAATAATATCAGGTCACCAGC
The DNA here is from genome assembly GCF_047675955.1 of Chlorocebus sabaeus. Lineage (NCBI taxonomy): Eukaryota > Metazoa > Chordata > Mammalia > Primates > Cercopithecidae > Chlorocebus > Chlorocebus sabaeus. Next base: position 27,355,832 of record NC_132920.1, on the reverse strand, counting down.
AGGTGATGATCAGGCACTTGTTAAACTGTCTCTCTAAAATAATAATTGGTCGGCCGGGCGCTGTGGCTCACGCCTATAATCCCAGCACTTTGGGAGGCCGAGGCGGGCAGATCTCCACGTCAGGAGATCGAGACCATCCCGGCTAACATGGTGAAACCCTGTCTCTACTAAAAATACAAAAACAAAATTAGCAGGGCGTGGTGGCAGGCGCCTGTAGTCCCAGCTACTCAGGAGGCAGAAGCGAGAGAATGGCGTGAACCCTGGAGACAGAGGTTGCAGTGAGCTGAGATCGCACCACTGCACTCCAGCCTGGGTGACAGAGTGAGACTCCGTCATAAATAAATAAATAAATAAATAAATAAAATAATTGGTCATAGCCAGCACTAGAGAAAGGCAGTCTCCTAATAGAGGCAGTCTCCCAATAAATAGAAAACATTTGGTGTTATGTTGGTGATCAGCAGCTTCCCAGTAAGATCTCAGGAGTTGGGCGAGGGGGTCAAACATGTGCACTAAGAGGCAAAACGGTGGCCTTTAACCAGTGTATGATCTTCCTCTAGGAACACTAGAAACACTAGATTGGTAAGGGAAAACATCTCAAATGAGCATGTGCACAACTTCAGTAAATACACAGTGCTTGTGGCCCCTCCCAAGTGCTGGCAGGCCACTGAGCATGCAGATAGCCCACCTTAAGGGAAAAATCAAAAGAAGAGAAACAGAAACCCCAGAACCATGCCAATGTATAAAACCCCCAGTCAAGGGCCAAACAGCACACGGATCTCTCAAGTTGCACGCTTGGCCTTCTTCCAAGCTCTAAAACTTGCCTTGGTCTCTTACTTTGCCTTATGCCCCTCGGACAAATTATTTCCTGCTAGGAGGCAAGAATTGAGTTCGCCACTCCAGACACTCAAACCAACGATTTCACCTAAGCTAGAAGAACAATTTAAAACTGGCAAGTTAGAGTTCTTCAGGTATGGCAGGCACTTTGAAATGGCTAAACCAGCTCTACCAGAAGTAGATAAGGAATTCACTAAAGATTATAAAGTAGTTCATAGAACTAGTAACCTGAGTAAGCCAGAACACCAGGCTTATAGACTATGGAGCTAGAAACAACACCCAAAATCACACTACAGAACTGCTCACACACTGTTGCCACTACAAGGCAATAGTTAATGGCTTTTCTAGGAAAATGAACATATTTGCTACTACCATCACCAGAATGGATGCCTTGTACTGTCTGCTTCTTTATGTCCACAATTTCATTTCTTTTCTTTCTTTTCTTTCCTTCTGTTTTTTTTTTTTTTTTTTTAGATGGAGTCTCACTCTGTTGCCCAGGCTGGAGTGCAATGGCACAGTCTCAGTTCACTGCAAACTCCACCCCTCGGGTTCAAGAGATTCTCCTGTCTCAGCCTCCCGAGTAGCTGGGACTACAGGCGTGAGCCACTACACCCAGCTAATTTTGTGTTTTTAGTAGAGGTGGGGTTTCACTGTGTTGGCCAGGCTGGTCTCAAATTCTAAACCTCAGGTGATCCACCTACCTTGGCCTCACAAAGTGCTGGGATTACAGGCGTGAGCCACTGCGTCTGGCCTGTGTCCACAATTTCTGAATCAAAGCCTGACGTGGATGAACTTGGTTGGTGAATTCTTTGTCATATGCTTATGCTCTGGATGCAAAGAAAATGAGTTCAAAGACAAATGAAGAGGGCTTTGTGCTGTGGCTCACGCCTGTAATGCCAACACCTTGGGAGGCTGAGGAGGAAGGATCACTTGAGGACAGGAGTTTGGGATCAGCATGTGCATCCTACTGAGACCCCGTCTCTACAAAAAAAATTTAAAAGTTACCTTGTCTCAAGAAAAGAAAAAAAAGACAAGTGAAGGGTATCAAAATATGCCATCTCAAAATATGCTACTATAGCATAAGAATTGTTTTTAGCTGAAGTCAACTGAGTGAAACATCAGATGCCAGAAATGCTTTCTACCTTCCCCCTTTCTGTCTAAGAGCAGAGCATAAATTTTACTTTTGTGAAGGTCTTCCCTCTCCCCTCTCACATACTGGGGAGAGGAGACAATTATAATGCATCACCTACAATCTGCTTAAACAAACCTTACTTCCATTAACACCTTCCCCCGATCTGTAAATTTACCTTACCTAAAAGCCTAAATGCTTTTCATTTGTCTCATCAGTTCTCCAGTATTTATCACCCTTTGTTAAATAGTGCATAAGTTCTCAAGCCTAAACACTTGTTTGGGTTTTTACTTTCTTTTCTCTGAGACCCCTGTGTACACATTAAAATTAAAATATTAGCATCAAAGTTTGTATGCCTTTTCTCCTATTACTGTTTTTTGTCAGTTTAATTTCTAAGACTCCACTCACTAAACCTAAGAAAGTCAAGGAAAAAGTTCTATTTCCCCCTGTAGAAGATAACGGAATTGAGTGAAAATGGAGATTGAAGAGCAAATAAAAGAGTGTGCTATAACAATAACAGAATTAACAAATTAGAAACAGCAAGTAAAGGAGTTTTTTGGTCCTTCCCCAAAAAACTGAGTGACAAGAAAAGGTTAGTGAAAATTTCAAATAATTCAAAGGAAAAAGACAAACATATAAAAATAGTTATATTTTATTGAAAGACAATGGAGAACTAAGCAAAATCAGGTAACTTGTGTCTGAAGTTGAGAATAATTTCAGTGGAAAAGGAAACAAAACTTCAATAGAAATATTTGTAAATATTTATAAAGAAAGCCATGTTCCACAAAAATCAAGTACTTTCAATCCATCAGAACAGATACCGTGGCTGGGCTCGGTGGCTCACGCCTGTAATCCTGGCACTTTGAGAGGATGAGGTAGGCAGATCGCTTGACGCCAGGAGTTTAAGACCAGCCTGGTCAACGTGGCGAAACTCAGTCTCTACTAAAAATACAAAAATTAGCTGGATGTGGTGGTACACGCCTGTAGACCCAGCTACTCAGGAGATTGAGGTACAAGAACCTCTTGAACCGGGGAGGTGATGGCTGTAGTGAGCCAAGATCCCCCCATGGCATTCCAGCCTGTGTGACACAACGAGACTCTGTCTCAAACAAACAAAAACAAAACTGAGATACCTTTTAGGTCACCCCAGAATTTAGAAAAAACTAATAGATAAACAAAATGGAGACACATCCTCATGGTTACCAAACTTCTAAATGTAACTGCCCAAAAAGTTCGTCCTGCCAGCTGCCCAGGTGGAGCTGATTTATCAAGATGGGGAATGGAGAAAGAGTTTAATACACACAAAGTCAGCTAACCGGGAGACTGGAGTTTTACTATTACTCAAATCACGCCCCCTGAAAATTCAGAAGCTAGGGCTTTTAAATGATAATTAAAAATTAAATTCGTCCCAAAGTTAGTTCGACTTACAGCCAGGAATGAATAAGGGCAGCTTGCAGGCAAAGGCCAAGATGGAGTCAGATCAGATCTCTTTCATGGTCATACTTTTCCCACTGTTATAATCTTTGCAAAAGCAGTTTCAAAAATATAGAAAGAGGCTGGGCGCTGTAATCTCAGCACTTTGGGAGGACAAGATGGGCGGATCACCTGAAGTTAGGAGTTCGAGACCAGCCTGGTCAACATGCTGAAAGCCCATCTCTACTAAAAATACAAAAAATAGCCAGGCCTGGTGGTGGGCACCTGTAATCCTTGCTACTTGGGAGGCTGAGGCAGGAGAATCGATTGAACCCGGGGGGCGGAGGTTGCAGTGAGCCGAGATTGCGCCACTGCACTCCAGCCTGGGTGACAGAATTAGACTTCCTCTAAAAAAGAAAAGAAAAGAAAAGAAAATATATATTATTATTTACTAGATATTATTCAAATATAATAAAGATGTGCAAATGGTGCTATGAAAAAGCACTTCTCACCTAGATTGAGGGCAAAGTGATACATATTTGAATTCTGAAGTGGTAGGACTTAGCTAGAAGAAGGGATGAAATTATTATTGCATGCAGAGAAAGCAGTATCTATGAAGCCATGGAAACATAAAGTACCCTGAGGGCTTTCAGAAAGGAATGATAGTCCTAAAGTGCAAGCAACTAAAAGCTGCTCTGGTGGATTTTAGTAGAAATGAATAATCTGTGCCTGTCCTGATTCTTAAGCAATTTAAAGTAGATTTTCCAAACTTAGTACAGCAAAAAGTGTTGGATTATTTCAGGAATCCAAATTACCATTTTGAGGAGTCTATTTGTGACTTGTGAACATTATTATATTATTCAGTATTTAGAACAAATGTGGTGGAAAGAAACTCCATCATTTTAGTCTCTGATATAGATTATTGATTTTAACAATTTACGTGAGCCACTCAGATGTTATCTTTGGGTGTTTAATTTTGCAGGCAGCTCAGTTCCGATTCTGAGGCATAAATTGAGACCAGGAGGACTGATCACTTAACATTTAGGTAGAATCTTTATCAGAGCTTTCTGTGTTGTTTACTTTGTTCCTCTATATTTGCTGACTTTGATTTCTTGGGCTTCAGGTAAATTTTCGACCTCCTGTGGTATTTACAAACTCATTACATTCTGATTGTCTCTTTTCTTTTCTCTTCTCTTCTCTTCTCCTCTTTTCTTTTCTTTTCTTTTCTTTTCTTTTCTTTTCTTTTCTTTTCTTTTCTTTTCACAGGGTCTCAGCTCTGTCACCCAGGGGCTTGACCATAGCTCACTGCAACCTTGAACTCCTAGACTAAAATGATTCTACCTCGGCCTGGAATTACAGGCTTGAGCCATCGCGCCCAGCCTGGTTGCATTTCTTTAGCTGTGCTTCATTCAAGAAACCTTTACTTAGCAGAGACTAGGGTTCATACTTTGCAAGGCTCTGAGATACAATATTAAATAAGATATGATGCCTGTTATCAGGGAGCTTACAGTCCATTAAATAAGCATCATAAAATCAATAATTATAATATAGTTTCTTTAGACCTACAATGACTACATTAGTGGAAACTGCTTAGGTTGCAGGTGACTGAGATTTGATACAAATTAGTTTATCAGAAAGAGGCATTTATTAACTGGTTTATATTGCCACTAATTCAAAGATTCCTACAGCTGAATTTCTTGTATCAACAGTTCAGATAGCACAGCAGTTTCATTTCCATCTGTTATGAAGAATTTTAATTTTAGAATTCCGTGCTTTTGGTGATAATTTTGGTGCTGTGTATTTAGTTTTGGTTTTCAGTAGGAAGCAGTGAAGCCAGCTTGCTTCTGCCATTTTGGAACCAGAAGTGTATTTCTAGCATTTCCTACTTTTGCTACCAGTACATTCCTGCATTCTGAGAAGGTGGGCTAAAATGGGTGCTTATCGATTTGAATAATTTCCAGTTTTAGGTTTTGGCATCTAATAAACGCACCCTTCGGCTGGGCGCGGTGGTTGACGCCTGTAGTCTCAGCACTTTAGGAGGGCGAGGCGGGCGGATCTCCTGAAAGCAGGAGTTCCAAACCAGCCTGGCCAACATGGTGAAACCCTGTCTCTACCCCAAAACACAAAAATTAGCCGGGCTTTGTGGTGCACGCCTGTTGTCCCATCTACTTGGGAGGCTGAGGCGGGAAAAAATTGCTTGAACCCGGGAGGCGGTGGTTGTAGTGAGCCCAGATGGCGCCATTGCACCCGTCTGGTGACGGAGCGAGACTTCGTCTCAAAAAAACACAGACACAAGAACTACAGACTTCAAAAGCAAACACCACAAACCCAGGGGTTACTCTGCACAGGACCATGGTGAGAATTGAACTCATGACCCTTGTTTTAGGAAACCAGCGCTCCAACCCCTGAGCTACAGGGCCACGTTAAAAACTGATTTACTTCCTTTTACTAAAGCTATTTTCACTCTCAACTCAGTTTTGTTGCTGTTTGGTTTCTAGAATATTTGATTTTTCACTTTCCTCTTTCTTCCAATTTTCTGGCCTATGGTCAAACATCGCAAATCCCTGCATTCTCTAATAGTTTTAGCATCCCCTCCAATTAGCTTTTGGCCATTTTTAGCCACGCCCCAGTGTCTGCTGTACTTTTCACGCTGCTTAACGCCCAGATATTCCGGACTTCAGTTCTTAGCGCCTTAGGGGAATAGTGCCTTCATCTGTCTCAAATTCCCCCAAATCATAAATCAAAAGAGCCACACTAATAGGTGAGGGTAAGGGTTAGACAGTCTGGAAGGGGGCCGTGAAGCACCTCCCAGGGACAGAAGCCGAAGAGAGGCTCCGCCTGCTGGAGTCGTCTTTAAGATTGTATCCTTTTGGAGCTTCCACCCAGGGCGTAAATCCTTGCCGTGTTTCTCATTCTCCACTGAGCGACACTGAAATCCAAATAAAAGAGTTCCATCCAACCGCGCTGTGGCAAAGAAACCAGAAATTTGTTCTCTTCCGCAAGGGGAAAGTGGCTGGGAGGGGCATGAGAAAAGCTATTTGAGACTCGGCTCCGACAAGCAGACCGGGGTAAAAAAGTAAACTAAACCACAAATCTTAAGTCTCCTTAAGTCGGGGCCCTGTGCTCATAAACAGGATCCCTTAAAAAAATGAAATAAGTAAAAATAAAAAAGTCCTCGACTACTGACAAATACAAGTAACATTAAAACAACTCAGAAAAAAATGAGAACCACTGGTTGGGAAGTGGGGAATCCAGGCCCTATGTCCCTGTCTTATCCCGAGGACGCAGCTCTCCCTTCCAGAAGAGAGGCTGTGAAATCTGCTGTTTAAGAGCAATCCAGCCAGCTCTCCAAAAGGTCTTACAGGGTAAAACAATCACACATTCCACATCCCCACCTTCATTCCCCAAAGTCATACCGGCAAAATAATGCCCTTGTGACCGGAAGTGGCATAAACTCAAACGATAGGAAAACGAAACAAGAAATGGAGGGTCATATGAATGCGGCAGAGTGAGAGTGGAGAGAATGTAAGGTCAATTTTATCGCTATTCTCCATCCTGAACTTCTTAGAATCAAAGGTTCGCCTCCCAGAGGGGCCAGTTGTTTGTTCAGATTCTCCAAAATCCTAAACTTCCTTGGGTAGAAGGGACCCTTTCTTCTGAAGCTCCTTGTCATCACCCGAGTTCCAGAGAAGAGGGGGATGCAGGTCCAAGAAGGACCGTGAAGTCCCAACAAGCTTGTGCAGGGCAGTTTTTGAGAATGTCGTTTTATGTTTAGGTACAGTGTTCCGCCTCCTGATTTCTAGTGCCTAAAGAAAAGAATAACCTCAGTGAAACACAGGTCTATTACGTTCAGAGGAATCACTTGAGCCTAATTTTTTTTGTTGTTGTTTATTTGTTTTGTTTTTGTTTTTAATTCTCTTACGGTATCTCAGTGGGCTCTCTTTCCTTGTCTGCTGAGATTAAGACTTTTGATTCTTAAACCGGGCGCGGTGGCTCATGCCTGTAATCCCAGCACTTTGGGAGGGCGAGGCGGGCGGATCACGAGATCAGGAAATCGAGACAATCCTAGCTAACATGGTGAAACCCTCTCTCTACTAAAAATACAGAAAATTAGCCAGGCATGGTGGCGGGCGCCTGTAGTCCCAGCTACTAGGGAGGCTGAGGCAGGAGAATGGCGTGAACCCGGGAGGCGGAGCCGAGATCCTGCCACTGCACTCCAGACTGGGAAAGAGAGTGAGACTTCTTCTCAAAAAAAATAAAAACAAAACAAAAAAAACCAAAAAGACTTCTGATTCTTAACGGTATTCATTTAATACAGTATTCACTAATGCATGAGCAATCATTATGGGAAAGATACTATGGATGTCACTTCTTTATCTCAAGGAGTACACAGTAATTAAGAGTAGGCAAGGCATACATTCAAATCTCTACCACATAAGGCACTTGTGACACAATACTTAACCTGCAAACACACTATTATATCGCAAGTGTTTTGGCAGCTACGCGAGGGCCTGCAAGGACTGAAATTCTGGAAAAGTACCAGCCTTAATATCTCTTACTTCTCACTTCATTTTACACATGTCAGCAGATGCTTGCACCAGGGAACTTACATGGATGGTGTCTGGAACAAAAAGATAAAACAGACCTTCAGTTCTTGATAAAATTAGGTATGGCCTCTTTTACAGAGCTTTTCTCAACCTGAGCTCTTTCTTTTTTTTTTTTTTGAGATGGAGTATCGCTCTGTCGCCCAGGCTGCAGTGCAGTGGCCGGATCTCAGCTCACTGCAAGCACGCCATTCTCCTGCCTCAGCGTCCCGAGTAGCTGGGACTACAGGCGCCCGCCACCTCGCCCGGTTAGTTTTTTGTATTTTTTTTTTTTAGTAGAGACGGGGTTTCACCATGTTAACCAGGATGGTCTCGATTTCCTGACCTCGTGATCCGCCCGTCTCGGCCTCCCAAAGTGCTGGGATTACAGGCTTGAGCCACCGCGCCCGGCCCCTGGGCTCTTTCAGAATTAGAGAACACTAATAAGTTAGGGGGCAGAGGGAAGGGGACAGTGGTGAGAAAACAGAGACATAAAGGAAAAATAAAGATGAAAGGGAGAATGCTGAAGGGCGGGAACTAGGAGTGGATAGGTAGCCTGTTCCTGTACACATTTCCTCTACCAAATTTGTTAGCCACATTCCCAAAGATGCCCTGACTGCACTGCCGTCTCCCAGGCTCAAGTCTCTGCTTGTGAATCTGAATTTTAGAAAATAGGTAATGGTCCACCTTTCAACTTATGAACACCACACTATATACTATATACTATATATAGGTATATGTAGGTACATATATGTGTACGTGTATAGGTATATATTGTATATGGAGCTTGTGCCAGAAGGCAAATCAACTATATCACTAAGCATATTCAGTTCCATTGACTCACTGATTGTAGGAAAAGTTCCTCAGTAAAGGCAGTAGTGCATTTAATTATACTTTGGTGCAAGCTTATCTTACTGTACCATATTCACATGGAATATCATGCAGCTCTTAAAGGTTTTTAAAAGAAACCTGCATTTAATAATACAGAGAAAGTTCATGAACTACCATTGAGTGAAAAAAGTAGAGGGCAAAACTTTATGAATGATCACAATTTCATTCTCAGTGTATTTGCATAGCAAAATCTTAGAAGGAAATAAATCAACATACTGATGGCTATTGGTTGACTTTTGAATTTATGTATAAGTCAAATGATTATATTGTAATAATTTCTAAATTATAAAAAATGCTGAAGTAATATTTATTTGTATTTGGTTTAACCTTCTGATAAATGTGATTTGAGGAGCTGAATAATTCAGAATTTAGTAAATGTAGGATCTGTCCCTTTGACTCTGTGATACTAAATTAAACAATTAACTTTATTGTTTTTATTGTTATTAATTCCTACTTCCAGTAGGAAGCAGTGGCTCACGCTTGTAACCCCAACACTTTGGGAGGCCAAGGCGGGAGGATCACCTGAGGTCAGGAGTTCGAGACCAGCCTGGCCAACGAGGTGAAACCCCGTCTCTACTGAAAACACATAAAATGGTCCGGTGGCGGCTCATGCTTGTAATCCTAGCACTTTGGAAGGCCGAGGTGAGTGGATCACGAGGTCAAGAGATGGAGACCATCCTGGCCAACATGGTGAAACTTTGTCTCTACTAAAATACAAAAATTAGCTGGGCATGCCTGTAATCCCAGCTACTTGGGAGAACTGAGGCAGGAGAATCGCTTGAACCCGGGAGGCAGAAGTTACAGTGAGCTGAAATCGGGCCACTGCACTCCAGCCTGGCGACAGAGTGAGACTCCGTCTCAAAACAAAACAAAACAAAATACAAAAAATTAGCCGGCTGTGGTGGCGCCCACCTGTAATCCCAGCTACTCAGGAGGATGAGACAGGAGAATTGCTTGAACCTGGGAGGCAGACGTTGCAGTGAGCTGAGATCACACCATTGCACTCCAGCCTGGGCGGCAAGAGTGAAACTTCATCTCAAAAAAAAAAAAAAAAAAAAAAAAAATCCTGCTTCCTTCTATTGTAGTATACCTTTGTCTAATTAGAATGTCTTAATGAGTATTTTCAGAGCATCCATTATATCGATTTCTAATTTCAGAGTTATGTTTAAGAGGGAAAATCACAAATGCAGGGAAGTTACTATTCAGGCCATGGACCTTGAGGCTCTTATAGGCTCCATCTTTTTTTTTTTTTTTTTTTTTTTTTGAGACGGAATCTTGCTCTCTCCTAGTCTGGAGTGCAGTGGCGCAGTCTCGGCTCACTGCAAGCTCCGCCTCCCGGGTTCACGCCATTCTCCTGCCTCAACCTCCGGAGTATCTGGGATCACAGTCGCTCGCCGCCACGCCCGGCTAATTTTTGGTATTTTTTAGTAGAGACGGGGTTTCACTGTGCTAGCCATGATGCTCTCTATCTCCTGACCTCGTGATCCGCCCACCTCGGCCTTCCAAAGTGCTAGGATTAAAGGCGTGAGCTACCGCGCCCGGCCTAGGCTCCATCTTTGAAGCGCCTCCCCACACTGCTGTCAGGAGAGTAAGGCTCAGAAGTGGACTTGGGTAAATCTGGTTATATTCATCAGGGCACATTCCAAGGGTGGATTGAGGAGAGACAATTGGAGGGCTTCTTTATAGAATTAGGGAACCAAGATGTGAGGAAATCTTCAGGGATCAGAACAGTGGGAATCTTCAATATTCCTAGGCATTAAGGGAAAAGGGAAGGGGCAGAATTGCCAGAATTTGGCATGAGTTCCAGCAACGGGACAGGAACCACCCACTGGGAGCTGTGCCCATGGGAGGAACACAGCTTGTCCGGGAGCAAGTAGGGGAAATACTGTACATGCATCTGCCTCTCTTTCTTTGTGCCCTCTTATCTCCTGCTGCTGTCTTCCATTGGCTGAATCCGAACGAGAGCCAGGAGCCAGGAGGCAAGTGATACAGCCTTCCAGGGAGAAGAAAGGCAAATAATGGATCTGGAAGTGCAAATGCAGAATAATCTGCATTATCTGATTGTTGTTATAATTATAGTGATACCTCCCAGGAGTTTGTTGGGTGATGAATTTCTGTACCTTTTTTTTTTTTTTTTTGGACAGAATCTTTCTCCGTTGCCCAGGCTGGGCGATCTCTGCTCCCTGCAACCTTCGCCTCCGGGGTTCAAGCAGTTCTCTTGCCTCAGCCTCCAGTGTAGCTGGGATTACAGGCGCCCGCCACCATGCCCAGCTTATTTTTGTATTTTTAGTAGAGATAGGATTTCGTGATGTTGGCCAGGCTGTCTCGAGCTGACGTCAGTGATCTGCCCGCCTCAGTCTCTCCCAAAGTGCTGGGATTACAGGCGTAAACCACGGCACTCGACCAATACTTCATAAACTTTGAATGATAGGATAAGTTGAAGCCTCAGTAACTGATAAAAAATAGTATTTACCTCAACATATTTTTTATTTTCTCACATTGGGAGCGCCGCCATTGCAAGGACAAGTATGAATAGGTTTGCCATAAACTGCTATGACAGAGGAAGTCTTGGTTCTTCCCAACAGATGCATCTCAGTGAGACTAGTATATAGAAGGCTCACCTTCTGTCAAAAAAGGATGAGGAGGCATCTGGCCTGGGGAAGAATGTGATGCAGCTTCTGGCTTTAAGCAATAGCTTGGTTCATTCTAAGTAACCTGATAAGGCTGCAGTGATATTTTCTGGCTTTGTTATCCCAGTTTGTTTTTCTTGGAGACTTCATGAACTATATAAATAATGTTTCATAAATATTTTTCTAATTATACCAATAGAATGAATCCTCTTTTAAAAATACATATACTGGGCCGGGTGCAGTGGCTCACACCTGTAGTCCCAGCACTTTGGGAGGCCAGGGATGGTGGATCACGAAGTCAAGAGATGGAGACCATCTTGGCCAACATGGTGAAACCCCGTCTCTGCTTGTAATGCCTACATCGTTTGTTCCTTAAAGAAGACCACCAGAGTCCAGAGTCAAAGCTAAGTGGCAAGGATCTTTTACTGCAAGTTCGAACTTGGTCCTTCCATTCTACAGCATACAAGAGGGCCCTGAACAATGCGAGTGCTTGCTTTTTATAGCCTGATGTAAATAGGATACGTAAAGTTACAGAGGAACAAGGGAATTCTTTTGGTTACAGCATTACAATTGGTTTACATTTTAAGTTATACATTTAGTAGTTTTTCTATTGGTTCCTGCGCTTTCAGTAAAACTACAAACGGCTGTGTCCTTATCGGGGATTTTCCAGGTGGTGTTTGTACTGGGCTCAGGAAGTTGAGAGATATATGGTGGGATGTGTTTGTACTGGGCTCGGGAAGTTGAGAGATATATGGTGGGATGTGTTTGTACTGGGCTCAGGAAGTTGAGAGATATATGGTAGGATGTGTGTTTGTACTGGGCTCAGGAAGTTGAGAGATATATGGTGGGATGTGTTTGTACTGGGCCTGTTTGTGTTGAGCCCGGGGCTGAGGAATGTGCCTGATTTCTTTCATGCTAAAAATACAAAAATCAGCTGGGCGTGGTGGCATGCACCTGTAGTCCCAGTCCCTCCGGAGGTTGAGGGAGGAGAATTACTTGAACCAGGGAGGCGGAGTCTGCAGTGAGCCAAGATCACGCCACTGTACTTCAGCCTGGCAGCTGAGCTAGACTCCATCCAAAAAAAAAAAGAACAACAAATGCTTACCTCCATGCAAGTGTTGGAATACCCCTCTAAAACTATTGGTGTGCAAAATTGTGCAGGGAACACCAGTTACTGGTCTACAATAAGATAAACTTGCACCAAAGTATAATTAAATGCACTGCTGCCTTCACTAAGAAACTATTCCTACAATAATCAGTCATTCGATGGAACTAAAGATGCTTAGTGATATAGTTGATTTGCCTTCTGGCATAAGCTCCATATCTTGAAACAGACCAGACTGGTAAATAACATTTATAAATTAGCACTGGGTTGCAGACCACGTTTTGAGTGGCTGTGCTTTACACAGTTTTATGCCTCATAGTTATTTACCCCAAAACAGAATGTATCCACTGACAATATCTACATACATTAGTACAATCTTGGATCAGTAGATAGCTAACTGGTTCTGTAGGACTAAGAGTTTATATACAAAGCAAAAAGAAGATTCTGATTTTGTAATATTTTGGTGGCCACTGCCTGATAAACAAGGCTCAACTAAAATTCATAGCACTTCTCCTTACAGCTAATGCCTGATGATAAGGCTATTGTAATACTGTGTGACCTTTGAAATACCTAATAATAAAACTTTGTGGAACAAGTACTTTTGCCTCCTCCTTTGTAGGATGAAAAGGGAGCAACAGGAGCTGAGGAGACATAGATACATTTCTAGCCAGGCACAAATAAGTGAAACTAGGGTGAGGTGTGGTGGCTCACACCTGCAATCGCAGCACTTTGGGAGGTCCAGGCGGGAGGATCACTTGAGACCAGGAGTTCAAGACCAGCCTGGCCAACATAGTGAAACCCTGTCTCTAGTAAAAATACAAAAAATTAGCCAGGCGTTGTGGCGGGCACCTGCAATCCCAGCTACTCAGGAGGCTGAGTCAGGAGAATCGCTTGAACCCGGGAGGCAGAGGTTGCAGTGAGCCGAGATCACGCCATTGCACTCCAGACTGGGGGACAAGAGAAAGACTTTGTCTGGAAAAAAAAGAAAAAAAGAAAAAAAGAAATAGCTGTTGCCTCCCACAGTGGGTAACATTTGCAGAAAAGCATCTGAGAGCTCTAGAGAGAGGAGAGACAGGATTATCACTTTATCACTATAGAGCACATGCGACCCTACAGGGCAGAAGACGGTGATGTTTACTCAACTGTGTAATGAAATGAAAGATGTAAGGATGACTTCCGGTGGTGAAATCACATTTCGGATAGGTTGAGGAGAAGGCGGAATGCCTAGAAATCCATGTACAGAACAGCCCCACTCTCTTGCTATGACCTCCTCTTGTCCAGAAAAGTTTCCACCAGCCCTGGGGCAGCATCATGTTGGAGCTGCTGCATCAGGACTTAAGTAACAAAGAGCAAAGTGATCCCACAGGGTCAGGATCGTAAGCAGAGGTCTATGTGGGGCAGGAGGGCTGGGTCAGAGGGAGAGGGCAGGGGGCCGAGCCCAGGGAGTTACTGGAGGAAGGGGAGAGGCGACGTGGAAACGTCTCCTCCATATCTTGTTCCCCCACTCCCATCTTGGTCTCTAGTACTGTAAAAATTATTCAGTTCCGCACTAACAGTTGTACTCTTCTACGCTTTCATTCCGTAATCAGTGAATTCGGAACTCCTGTTTAGTCGGGCAAATTCCAGAGATAACTTTTGCGGCTGGGATTCAGCCAGGAGGCGAGCCGTAAGTCATCATGACTCATCACGTGTATTTTCAGCGGCTGCGTAATAGTGTTAGGATGGGCGAGTGGTCTAAGGCGCCAGACTCAAGCTTGCTACTGCTTGTGTTTGGGTCTTCTGGCCTCCGTATGGAGGCGTGGGTTCAAATCCCACTTACGATACAGTGCGACATTTTGTTTTTCCCTACCAGATTTGTACCGAGTTCCGCCAAGGAATGCCACAATAGTTCAGCGGTTTTTATCTCCAAGATTTCTCGCCCCAACAGATATTCGCCAAACAGGGTCTCGCAAAGAGAGAGGCATCTCTCTTACACCAAACCAATCGACAAACGAAAACCCCTGACTTACAGAATCCTGGGATATTTTCAGTACCATTTGGACGCAGTCCCGCAGCACTATTGGAGATCCCTTTCTCTTGCAAGAAAGTAAGCAGTGGATTTCCATCTATTGGTCTGTGAATCAGCTGACGAAAATTAAACAAACGAAAAAAGGAAAGAAAAAAGAAAGGCAGGAGAAAAAGGTCTCCGTTCTCAGACAGCCCTGTAGGAACGTTCCTTATTCCTGTATATCGTCTGTCTCCCTGAAAGGGGAATCAGACATTGATCTGACCAGCAACCGTCGTAAACACACACCGCTGTAGCAACGATGGTAACACCCTGTTCTTTTTCCTTAGTCGTTCAACTGATCAGTCATGTGCGGGAAATCACTAAAATCTTCACTACTTTTCTGCACAGGTAAAATAATCTGTTACAAACTTCTACCAAAAGATTTCCTAGGTTAGCTCTAAAACCTAAGAGGAAGGAACCCCTAAGATTATGAAACTGCTGAAAACACGTTTGGGTCATCGATAACAAAGAAATACTCATCCTGTTAAAAAGAAACTAAGTTTAAAACTCCTTCTGAGATTGCGTCTCAGAATTACGGGATTTGGATATCCTTTCTGTCTCTTGTTTTTGAAGATAAAAATTGCATTATATGAAGTACTACGTAGATTGAAATCTTGGTCTTAAAATTAGGGTCCTAGGTTTTTTTTTGCAATATTAACATTACCTGGGTTTTCCTCCTGTATAACTTTTAAATTATTACCCAGTAAGTCCACTTCCAGGAATCCACCTCAGTGAAATTTCAGCTCAGCTCCATGATTGGCCTTGCCAGGTACAGTGCTTCTAGCATTTTGAGGTAGCAGATTGTTAGAGGCAACCTGTATGTCCATCAGTATACTGCCTATGGTTTTCATACTATGCAGCAGCCACAAGTGACCAAGCAGATGTACATGTAGCAGGATGAGCAGATTTTTCAAACCGTGTTGAGTAAAAGAAAAAAGTTAGGATTTATTTTTATTTTTTGAGACAAAGTCTTGCTGCGTCGCCCAGCCTGCAGTGCAGTAATGCAATCTCGGCTCACTGCAAGCTCCACTTCCCCGGGTTCACGCCATTCTCCTGCCTCAGCCACCGGAGTACCTGGGACTACAGGCGCCCGCCATCACGCCCAGCTAATTTTCTGTATTTTTAGTAGAGACGGGGTTTCACCGTGTTAGCCAGGATGGTCTCTTATCTCCTGACCTCGTGATCCGCTTGCCTCGGCCTCCCAAAGTGCTGGGATTACAGGCGTGAGCCACCACGCCCAGTCAGAAGTTAGGATTTAAGTTACGCAAATCAACAACATATTTTTCAAGGATAGTTTATTATAATTTCGGCCGGGCGCGGTGGCTCACGCCTGTAATCCCAGCACTTTGGGAGGCCCAGGTGGGCGAATCACTTGAGGTCCGGATTTCCAGACCAGCCTGACCAAAATAGTGAAACCCCATCTCTACCAAAAATACAAAAATTAGCTGGGCGTGGTGGTGTGCGCCTGTAATCCCCGCTACTCGGGAGGCTGAGGCAGGAGAATCGCTTGAAACTGAGAGGCAGAGGTTGCAGTGAGCCAAGATGGTGCCACTGCACTCCAGCCTGGGAGACAGAGTAAAACTCCATCTCAAACAGTAGTAATAATGTAGTCCCACCACTTTGGGAGGCCTAGACGAACCTAGCATACTCCACCCATCCAAGGTCTTTTCCTTCAGAGCCAGAGTCTACTGACCATGAGTTACATAATGAAACTTAAGGACTAGCAGTATGTGTCAGGATGGCCGAGTGGTCTAAGGCGCCAGACTCAAGTTACTGCTTCCCAAGTTTGGGGCTTCTGGTCTCCGCATGGAGGTGTGGGTTCGAATCCCACTTCTGACACACCCCTTTTGCCCCTTTCATCCTAGGATTGGGGGACCGGGCGCGGTGGTTTACGCCTGTAATCTCAGCACTTTGGGAGGCCGAGACGGGCGGATCTCCTGAGGTCAGGAGTTCGAGATCAGCCTGGCGAACATGGTGAAACCCTGTCTCTTCTAGAAATACAAAAAAAATCAGCCAGGCATGATGGCGCGCGCCTGTAGTCCCAGCTACTCGGGAGGCTGAGGCAAGAGAATCGCTTGAACCCAGGAGCCAGAGGCTGCAATCAGCCGAGATCGCGCCACTGCACTCCAGCCTGGGTGACAGAGTGAGACTCTGTCTCAAAAAATAATAATTTTAAATATTTTAGAGAGGTTACCTGTATGTTGGGAGAGAGGAAAGGGCTGTATGGTAGGCATGACAAAGAAAAACAACAAAACAGTAAGGGAAACAGAGAGAGAAAGAGAAAGATTTCGTTGACCAATAACAAAAATGAGCCATGGACAGTTTGATTAATTTACCTCTCCAAACCTGAAGTCTCTTCTTCCTCTCTTCCCGCCTCCATGATTAATTCCACCTTTTCACTCTTCTTCTCACCTCTGCACATTCACAAGCACCTACCACTCTTTCTTGCTCTAGAAACCTCTTAAAATGATAAAATTGTTAATTATTTTTCTCCATTCTCCACCTTCATCTTTTTCAACCATTCTTTTGAATTGAGACAGTTCATTTTTCTGTTACTGATTTTATTTCTGCTTCAAAGTATTCACAGCGTATTTTGGGCTAGGTGGGGAAACCGGAAAAGTAAAAATAAAAATCATGTATGACTTTTGTTTCTTTCTACAAAGCGCCTGCTTAGGATGCTGAATACTGAGCTTTGAGGGTCCCTCTAGCCAGGAAACTGTTACGGAGCTAGATAGAAACTTAGCACTGTTCTGAGTATTTGCCACTTTCCCTATTATTTCATTTTTGACTTAACCTGAAAGATAGCAACATAAAGTATTTTGATGACACTATTTTTAGCATCATTTAGAATAGCATCGGGCAAAATAATAAATACCGCTCTGAAAACCGGGAGCATACGCCACCCATCCGAGGTCTTTTCCTCCTTTGTCAGAGACCGAGTCTGCTGACCACGAGTTACATAATGAAACTTAAGGACTAGCAGCACGTGTCAGGATGGCCGAGTGGTCTAAGGCGCCAGACTCAAGTTACTGCTTCCCAAGTTTGGGGCTTCTGGTCTCCGCATGGAGGCGTGGGTTCGAATCCCACTTCTGACACACCTCTTTTGCCCCTTTCATCCTAGGATTGGGGGACCGGGCGCGGTGGTTTACACCTGTAATCTCAGCACTTTGGGAGGCCGAGACGGGCGGATCACCTGAGGTCAGGAGTTCGAGACCAGCTTTGCCAACATGGCGAAACCCCGTCTCTACTAAAAATACAAGAATTACCCGGCAGCAGTGGTGGGCGCCGGTAATCCCAATTACTTGAGAGGCGGAGGCAGGAGAATCGCTTAAACCCGGGAGGTGGAGGTTGCAGTGAGCCGAGATCGTGCCATTGCACTCTAGCCTTGGCGACCAAGCAAAACTCCCTCTCAAAAAGCCACACACACACACACACACAAAGCAAAAAACCACTAGGATTTGGGGGCTGAGCGGGGAGGATTGTTTGAGCCCAGGAGTTCCACCCCGTCTATACAAAAAATGAACGATGCGTGGTGGCGCGCCCCTGTAGTCCCAGCTACCTGGGTAGGAGAAAGGCTTGATCACGTGAGAGCCCAGGAGAGCGAAACTGCAGTGAGGTGAGTTGTATGATCGCGCCGCTGCACTCCAACCAGGGCGACAGAGCGAGTTCATTTCTAAAACAAACAAAAACAGGAGACAAGAGCTTGAGATACAGATTTTACCAAAATCATTTTGCAACTACCACCTTTCAGGAGCTGTCCCCAATGCTTCCGCCCACATTTTAACTTAACAAGCCCGTGAGTGGCACTTACATATTCCCTGTACAATTATTTTCAGCATCTTAATGGTTTCTGCAAGGGATAGGCTGGAGTATTATTGCACAATCATCTCGTTTCCTTCCTCAAGGTCAAACCACCACCACCTCTTCCCCCCACCCCCTTCCGCCTTTTTTCTTTCCATGTTTCCCCGTTCTTCCTCTCCCTCGCTTATCTAGATCCCCTTTGATTCTTTCTGTGGGTGATGGGAGAAGGGATGTGAAGTGAAGAGACAGGATGTAGGTTATTATGGGACGCACGTAAGAGAAATATAAGACCTTGATGGACGAACAGAGAGATCTTCATCTTGATTTAAAACTCTACCGAGTAAAAAATAAATAAATATGTGTATATGTGTGTGTATATATGTGTGTGTATATATATAAATATATATATAAATATATATATACACACACACACGAATCCCTCTTGCTTTATTAAGGTGGGAGACATACATCCAATATGTATGTCCAATTACATCCAATTACTTTCCATTCTGTTCCATAGTAATGCTTTCAATTACTGCCCCAAATTAGCAGCTTTCAGAAACTTCATTTCCTACAGAAATGAAACAACGAACATACACGCAGAAGACAATCCTGACATACTCAAATGTACTGGCAAGCAGCTATTGCAAGATCCTATTTTATGTACCCAACGATCAGGGGTGAATTGTTTGTCGTTGTTGTTGTTGTTGTTGTTGTTTTTGGTCTTCAAGTGGAGAACTTCAAATGTTGCTGAGAAATGCGAAGTCCTCCGTTCTTGTTTTTTGGTTAAAAGAATTTAAGCAAGAGACAAGCAACAACGAAGATACCATCTTAAGACAGTTTATTGCAAAAACGAAAATACACTGAAAGCTAAGTCAGAGCAGGCTGCTTGAAGGTGAGACGGCGCCAGCTGGCACTGGGGATACCCCCTTTTTGGGATTCTTTTTTAATTTTACTTTCATTTAAATTATTTATTTATTTATTTATTTTGAGACAGAATCCGGCTCTGGAGTGCAGTGGCGCGATCTCAGCTCACTGTAACCTCCGCCTGCCAGGCTCAAGTAATTCTCCTGCCGCAGCCTCCCGAGTAGCTGAGACTACTGGCAAGCGCCACTACACCCGGCTAATTTTTGTATTTTTAATACAGACGGGGTTTCACCACGTTGGCCAGACTAGTCTCCAACTCCTGGCCTTGTGATCCTCCCGCCTCGGCCTCCCAAAGTGCTGGGATTAGAGGAGTGAGCCACCGCGCCTGGCCGGGAGTCTTATATGTTTATTCAAAAAGTGGCAGGCAGGAGGAGGTGTTACTAGTAAGCATGTTTTGGGTGATCCTCTGGGTGCACATGCGCTGTGGCTATACATGCTAGTACATACATTGCATGTCTCATTAACATCTTAAATCTCCCTCCAGGGGTGTGTTTTTTACTATTATAATGAGCAAAAGGTTACTTCTGGAGCAAGCAAAACTGGAGCAAACCGTACTCCGCTTGCCTCCATGGCATGGAAAGTCCCTTGTGGAGTTGTTAGTTCCTGCTTGAGCCAGATAAGTTCAACTGCAAGAAGGGTCCAAGGACTCTTGAAGTCTCAGATGCGGATGATATGTCAACTGTCATGGCCCCCTTCCTAGGTGTGACAGATATGTAGGCCAACCTGGAGCCCACCTCCCTGTTCATATTTAACTTGTTTATTGTTATTATTTTGAGACAGAGTGTCGCTCTGTCGTTCAGGCGGTAGGGCAGTGGTGCGATCTCGGCTCACTGCAACCTCCGCCTCGAAGGTTCAAGTGATTCTCTTGCCTCAGCCTCTCGAGTAGCTGAGATTACAGGCTGCCACAACCACGCCCAGCTAAAACCCGACGGGGTTTCACCATGTTGAGCAGCCTGGTCTTGAGTGATCTGCTCGCCTCGGGATCCAAAGTGCTGTATTACAGGCGTGAGCCGCTGCGCCCGGCCAAACCCAGCATTGTTTTAAAGGCAAAGTGCAATAGTAGCAAACATAAGCCTCTTGAATCAGATATATGTGTTTAAATTCAAACTCCATCACTTCCGAAAGTAAAATGTATGGTGTTTTATTTTATTTAGATCATTTGTGAAACTTTTCTTCATCTGCAAATGTAGGGAAAATTCTTCAAAATTCTTTGGGTATTGTAAGGGCGCAGTGGCTCACGCCTGTAATTCCAGCACTTTGGGAGGCCGAGGCGGGAGAATTACCTGAGGTCAGGAGTTCGAGACCAGCTTAGTCAATGTGGTGAAACCTTGTCTCCACAAAATTACAAAAATTAACCAGGCATGGTGGCGTGCGCCTGTAATCTCAGCTAGCCTACTTGGGAGGCTGAGGCAGGAGAATCACATCCGGGAGGCAGAGGCAACAGTGAGCCGAGATCGCGCCATTGCACTCCAGCCTGGGCTACAGGGCAAGACTACGTCTCAAAAAAAAAATTTTTTTTTTTGTTTTAAATCCTTTGGGGCCTGGGCGCGGTGGCTCACACCTGTAATCCCAGCACTTTGGGGGGCCGAGGCGGGCGAATCACGAGGTAAGGAGATCGAGACCACGATGAAACCCTGTCTCTACCAAAAAAAAAAAAAAAAAAAAAAAAAAAAAAAAAAAAATTAGCCAGGCGCGGTGGCGGGCGCCTGTAGTCCCAGCTACTCGGAAGGTTGAGGCAGGAGAATGGCGTGAACCCCGGAGGCGGAGTTTGCAGTAAGCCGAGATCGCACCACTGCACTCCAGCCTGGGCTACAGAGCGAGACTCCGTTAAAAAAAAAAAAAAAAAAAAAAATCCTTTAGGGATTAAAAATAATTTACGTAAATACTTTCCCTAGCAAACCATGTCTCTTGAGCAGTTGCTCAAGAGAGCATTCAGCTTCGTATTTCTATTTGCTGCCTCTGGCATTTTTACCGATTTGCAACAACTCAAATTCTCTGCTGTATCGCCATTTCTGGACCAAGGAGTCCTACCTTCCAAACACTTTAGAAAATGTGCTCGGAGTCCCTTTTTCTCTAACAATTAAAATATTTCAAACTTATACCTCACACCCCATCATGTGCTCGTCATCCAGCACTTGACATCCCCGTCAGGACTTCTTTCTTCCTCTTTTGAACCCCCAAAATGTTCTGGTGTTATCAGCCACAAGGAAAACCGAAAACCTGACTTTCATACAAATATAACATGAATGTAGTGTTTAAGATTTCATATATCTCGCTAATTACTAAGTAAATTGGGAAAACCCCTTAAAAGATGAATTTGAAGAACCAACAACACACATTAGAAAGGCTGAAAATTGTATCTCAACTGAGTAAAATCTTAGGGTTAATGTAGACATGAATCACTTGAATTATTATCACTTTTCTATAACTTAACTTCTACCATCACAGAGCTTAGCCTAGTGAATAGAAAGTCAAAGGTGCATAGCTCTAAAAAAATCAGATACTTGCTAGAGGGTCTGCCAGACAACGCCAAGCACATCACTGAAAGGAAGGACCCAGTAATTTTTGTTGTCGATTTTTAAGTCTGACAATTCTTTCTGACACATATGACACCTTATAAAAGTTGCTTCAAAGTAAACATGGGAGAGTGTTAAAGGAGATGGAGTCTTGTTGTTTGTTTGTTTGTTTGTTTTGAGGTTATTTAGTTCTGACCTTAGTCTTCAGTTTGTCCATTTATACAACTGGGTGTGTATATATTTAATTTTACCGTTGTGGTCAGGCGGAACATTTAAAAATCTTTTATGTTTTCCTTGGTTTACATTCTTTCTAATGGACTCTTTATATTTCCAACGTGAATAAAAATGAATGTATTATTTTACTTTTGTTCTGAATCTTTCTTCTATATCTCCCTACTTGATTATTTTTACTTAAAATATCAGATGTATTTTGTGGTGTGAAGGGACTCCAAAATCAGCAAGGTCCGAATAAAGAATTTATTTTCCTTTTTTTTTGTTTTGTTTTGTTTTTTGAGACGGAGTCTTGCTCTGTCGCCCGGGCTGGAATGCAGTGGTGCCATCTCGGCTCACGGCAAGCTCCACCTCCCGGGTTCCACGCCATTCTCCTGCCTCAGCCTCCCGAGTAGCTGGGACTACAGGTGTCCGCCACCACGCCTGGGTATTTTTTTTTGTATTTTTAGTAGCGAGGGGTTTCACCGTGTTAGCCAGGGTGGTCTCCATCTCCCGACCTCGTGATCCGCCCGTCTCCGCACCCGGCCCCGACTAAGGTATTTCTTAGGCTCAATATAATGTGCCAGTCAGTTGAGATGGTCAAAATCTAGCAGACCAGAGATATTCTCAAGATTATTAAAGACCCCAGAATTTGATTCAAGTAACTAACTCCATATTAATCTCTTCGGGGAAATTTTTGAAGCTTTCACTTGTAAAGATGTCTTTTAGGATAGAGAGCAGTATCAATATATTTTCTACAAACTCTATCAATGTACTTGAAAGAAGTCATTTTAAGAGCTCCTGAAGAGACCCTTTATACCATAAAAATGGTAGTTTGTGATGACACCTGTCTGCGCAAAAGTCACATAATTGTCTTGTAAGCTAGGGGTCAGTGGAATAAAATATCTGATGCCCACTGGCACCCAAATCCTATGAAATCAGTTTGTCTAGTGGGGGTAGAAGCCTACAAAAATTGGTACAGTTAGCCCTCCATGTCTGTGGGTTTTACATCTGTTGATTAAACCAATTGTGGATCAAAAAAATATATATTTTTTAAAAAGGATGGTTGCATCTATACTAAACATTACAGATTCTTATATTCTTGTCATTTTCCCTAATCAATACAGTTTAACAATTATTTACATAGCATGTACCTTGTATTTTAGGTATTATAAGTAATCTAGAGATAATTTAATGTATACAGGAGGTTGTGCGTAGGTCATATGCAAATACTACTCCATTTTACATAAGGAACTTGAGCGTGCATGGATTCTGGTATCCGTGGGAGATCCTAAATTAATCTCCCACAGATACCAAGGTACGACTCTAGTTTTAAAGATCCTGAAGTGTGATTCTAATGTGCAAAGTTTGAGAACCACTGTTCTAGGCCATTTCCGTATCATTGGTTACTCTATTTTTTAAAAAAATGTAGAATGCTTCACAAATTTGTATGTCATCCTGCACAGGGGCCATGCTAATCTTCTCTGTATAGTTCCAATTTTTGTATATGTGCTGTCAAAGTGAACACAACTCTAATTGTTGCTTGCTTACATACAGTTTTTCATTATATATAAACAATCAAAGCCAATTTTTATAGTGTGAAGAAAACCCCTTATCATATAGTATAAGTCATATTTAACGTTACCCTCAAACAACGACTAAAGTAACTGTGTTTCTTCCCTAACAACAAGAATGCCAAAATGGGACGGGTGCAGTGGCTCACTCTTGTAATCCCAGCACTTTGGGAGGCAGAGATGGGCGGGTCACCTGAGGTCAGAAGTTTGAGACCAGTCTGGCCAACATGGTGAAACCCCGTCTCCACCAAAAATATTTTAAAAATTAGCTGGGCGTGGTGGCAGGTGCCTGTGATCCCAGCTACTCAGGAGGCTGAGGCAGGAGAATCGCATGAACCCGGGAGGCAGAGGTTGCAGTGAGCCAAGATTGCACCATTGCACTCCAGCCTGGGTGACAGAGCCAGACTCTGTCTCAAAATAAAAATAAAAATATATTTTAAAAAAGGAATACCAAAATGTACAGTGAAGATAGTGTTTTAAATCTTGCCCTGGCACTGTGGCTCACGCCTGTAATCCCAACATTTTGGGAAGCCGAGGTGGGCAGATCACCTGAGGTCAGCAGTTCGAGACCAGCCTGGCCAATATGGTGAAGCCCCATCTCTATCAAAAATACAAAAAATTGGCCGGGCGCGGTGGCTCAAGCCTGTAATCCCAGCACTTTGGGAGGCCGAGACGGGCGGATCACGAGGTCAGGAGATCGAGACCATCCTGGCTAACACGGTGAAACCCCGTCTCTACTAAAAATACAAAAAACTAGCCGGGCGAGGTGGCGGGCGCCTGTAGTCCCAGCTACTCGGGAGGCTGAGGCAGGAGAATGGCGTAAACCCGGGAGGCGGAGCTTGCAGTGAGCTGAGATCCGGCCACTGCAGTCCAGCCCGGGCTACAGAGCAAGACTCCGTCTCAAAAAAAAAAAAAAAAAAAAAAAAAAAAAAAAATTAGCTGGGTGTGGTAGTAGGCGCCTGTAATCCCAGCTACTCAGGAGGCTGAGGCAGGAGAATCGCTTGAACCGGGGAGGAAGAGGTTGAAGTGAGCCGAGATCGCACCAATGCACTCCAGCCTGGGCGATAAGAGCAAAACTCCATCTCAAAAACAGACAAACAAAAAAAGCAAAAACAACACCACCACCAAAGCTTATAAAAATGTGAGTATTTTGATTGGCATCTTTCATAGCTCAAATTTATTAAATTATGTGTTATTTATATATAAAAAGCAAAACACATGGTGTTGGTGTTAAGGAAAACATTATTTATGGCAATTGTTAAAGATAGTAAGGAAAACTTTACTATAAGGGGATTTTGCAGTAGGTGAGAGAGACTGGACTCAACTTTGCATATAACAATGAAAAGTGGGAATTTATAGCCAAGGATCAGGGTGGGGAGATGAGGTCAGTGGATGGAAAATTACTGAAAGGAAACATCACAGGTAAGGGGGTTTCTGGTTAACCTGGCCTGATAGAATTCTTGAAGGCAGGCCAAGGAGATGATATCACTGGAGCATGGTGGAGAATGAGGATCCTGATCAGATATGAATGATGATCAGATAATAGAGGATGAGGGATTCTGGCTAAACTGACTTAGCACGATTATTGTTAAAAGTGGGCAATGCAGAGCTACAAACATGTAAGTTCAAAAGTCGGGGACTTAGTTGAGAAGAGCCTTCAGAGGAACCTGACTAGAGTTTGGTCATGAAGAAATCTTTGTCACTGCTCAAAAAAAGTCTGATAAGTAATTAAATTATTAGAGGTTATTTGATATATTATCTAAATGTGTTAGTAATTTAAATGATTTGACATCTTTTCTGACTTGAATTTTATAAAATTTAGATAATGTAAAAATAGAAACTTACAGCAATGTTAAGCATTGGGGTTTCAAAATGAAGCCTCCAAATTCTTACCTTGAGGACTCCAAGCTCCACCTTTATTTTTAGTTTTAGTTTTTTTGGAGTCTCGCTCTGTCGCCCAGCCTGGAGTGCAGTAGCACGACTTGGCACACTGCAACCTCTGCCTCCCGGTTTCAAGCAGTTCTCCTGCCTCAGCTTGCCGAGTAGCTGAGATTACAGGCATGCGCCAGCACGCCTGGCTAACTTTTTTGTGTTTTTAGTAGAGACGAGGTTTCACCATATTGGTCAGGCTGGTCTCGAACTCCTGACCTCGCGATCCAT
Source organism: Chlorocebus sabaeus (assembly GCF_047675955.1). Classification (NCBI taxonomy): domain Eukaryota; kingdom Metazoa; phylum Chordata; class Mammalia; order Primates; family Cercopithecidae; genus Chlorocebus; species Chlorocebus sabaeus. Next base: position 27,330,012 of record NC_132920.1, on the reverse strand, counting down.
CCGCCTCAACCTCCCACAGTGCTGGGATTATAGATGTGAGCCACCGTGCCGGGCCACCAGGGTCTGATTTTTCAAGTGTGAAAACAAGATAGTAAAGAAGCCTGAGGGGAGCCCAGCAAAGAGAACCAAACATCGCTGAAATTTGGGAAGCAGGACCAGCTATATAATTTGTAGGGCCCAGTGAAAAATTAAAATGAGGGAGCCCTGGTTCAAAAAGCAGGGAGACAACGCTGTTGTAATTATTAATGTATACTGATATGGGTGTGAGCTACAGGCTCACTGCCACCAAGACGCCCTCCCAACTCACCTGGGCACTGCCAGGCTGCCAGCCAGTGTCAGGAATGACAGCCATTATGCCACACCCCAGAAACCCCGGGATTAGGCTGCAGGAACTTAATCCCTCTTCTGTAGACCCCCTAGGGGGCTTTACTGCTGGAGGCAGGTGGGGAAGAGGGGTCGGGAAAGAGAGTGGGGAAGGATGTCAGTTAGTAGGGCTAATTCGCTTCTGAAAACCCATCGAGGGGAGGCAGAGCTCTTGGGAGCCAACTCTTGGGCAGAACTCTTGGGAGTCAACTGACCCCCATGCCTAAGCTTGCTACATTGTCATGTTGGCTATAGCTTACAAAACACAAGTTTAAGGATAAAACTATTGAGAACTTCAAGAGAGCCATTACAAAACGTTAAACCCCAAGAGTAGGGCTGAGTGTGTAGGGATGCTCGGGGGATGGTGGTAAGTTGTACGACTCCATAGATCTCAGGCCTGTGAAGCCCATCCCACTGGGGAGCTTAAATTGTACTCAGGATCTTTAAAATGGCTTTGCGCAATTCCTTGGCTGGAAGAACCAAGACTGACAAAAACGGGTCCACAGACACACCTAGAACGCGATCTGAGCCTCAGTTTTCCGATCCAGTGTCCAAAGGCCAAGTGGTCAACACACACACGCTCTTCTTATAGTTAGGAATACCCATTACGATCTTTGTGAAAAAAGTTTCATTGTAGTGGGGGACACAGAAAACTGAATCTTCTTTGAGTTGGCATGTCGTCTCCACGTCTCCCTCAATTCTGCGAGCAAAGATTTTCGGAAGTACATGCATTTCCTTCTCTTCGGTTCGCTGCATCTTCAGTTTCTCCTTAGTCTCTCCAACCTGGCCGAGGACAGGGCCTCACGACCACACAGTGCCCCTGCCTTACCAGGGATACGGAGGAGCCAAGGTGTTCCAAATTACAGACAGTGTGTGCACTATAGAAGGCGCGGAAAACAAACAAACAAACAAACAAACAAGCAAACAAACCCTGAGTTCTAATTCCAACCCTAGAAGTCAGTGTATGAGAGCCTAATGGGTTGAATGTCAAGTTCCTGAGAACGGCTTTCAATAGGTTTTCTTAAGTTGCAAAGGAGCAAACAACAAGTCCTAGGTGACTATGTTGAGAAGGAAACGTGAGACAACTCGAGGATGAAAGGCAGACTAGAGAAAATAAATAGATAAAGAAGAAAAAAATATATTGACACAACTGGACAGCGGTATTAGGAGATGTATAAGTTACTTGGATAAAAGACACAACAGTCTAGAGGGGCAGCAGAGTGGCGCAGCGGAAGCGTGCTGGGCCCATAACCCAGAGGTCGATGGATCGAAACCATCCTCTGCTAACTTCACGTTTTTTTCCTCCAAAACGTTGGATCTGGCACTCGTCAGAGGTGCTTTAACACCTGCCATGAGTGACTGAAGACCTACTGTGACTGAGGGAGTAAGCTCTGTTTTAACTGCCTGGTCCTTTCTGAAACCTAGTGATCCACTTTGAAAGATCAGAAGCACAGGCGGAGAAATGAGTGAATCTGCAAATGGGAGGTCTGAAAAATAAGGTGGTAGAGGAGCAGAGATTGGTGTGGAGAAGAAGGGAAAGACTGAGGAAGAGGTGAAGAAAAAGAGCAAAAAATGAAGACTAGGTTGGGCGACCGGGAAAAAGATATTACAAAACTCTTGGAGAAGTGGATTTTGAAGGAGGTAATTCCCCAGACAGAAGCGGGTGTCACATGTATGTTGCTCTGGCATTACGATTCCAGGAAACCTCATCTCTGAAGAGCTAGGAAAACACCGGAGGAAACAACGGGAATTGAACTACTTTCCTTGCGCCATAACTTAATCTTTCTTTACCCAAATGTTTTATTCGTCTGAAATTTCTTCCCACTTATTGAAGTCATTGTTGAAATGCGTACTTTCTGCCTCCAACCTTCTGGTAAGCTGATGAAGAAGCCCGAGAGTCCGCTCTAAAGCGCCTTTACCAGCCAGCTACGATCTCTAAGGGCTCCTGTGTGCAGTAATGAGTTGCACACGGTAGTGGGAATATTCACTACCGAAGGGGTCCCACTCTATTCTGAGCCCGATTTTCTTCATTTCCCCTATAATAAATACTACACAATAATTTCATATTTAACGCATGAACAGTTTGAGGGTTAAATGAATGCTCAATATAATAAAGCTTGGCTGCAGTGCTGAGGCACCGGTATATGACCAGAACGCTTGGAAGACCCAAGTAATTACCGAAATCATGAGCCTTATTAGCACTTCCTAGTGCAGCGGAGGTAGCAGCGGAGAGCCTGGATAGCTCAGTCGGTAGAGCATCAGACTTTTAATCTGAGGGTCCAGGGTTCAAGTCCCTGTTCAGGCGAAAATTACTAGTTTTACTTCAGTTAGGTCTAAATCCCAGCCCATTTGGGAACGTCTTGTGAGGAGAAGGAAATTATCACAAAGGCTGAAACAGACAAAGGCATCACTTTCTTCTTTAAATTATCCTTTCCCAATATTATTTGAAACATATCCCCAATATTTCAAGAGAAGTGGAAAAGGACATGATATAAAAATAATAAACTGGTGATGGAATGACTGGGAAATGGACCATTTTAAAACTCCCTTGAAATGGTTCATTATTCCAGGCATGGGGGGGAGCAGTTTGGAAGGTCTTGATTAAAATGCAAAATCTTTAAGAGCAGTGACCTTTGCATAGTGTGTCTCTGTGGTTCCTTGGAGTTTAGACCAGCTCTTCTTTCACAAAAAATTTGACCACTTTGCAACAGTTCCCAGTTGAAAAACTCATTTCCAAACACTTTCTGAAATAGTATTTTCTGTGTTTACATTATTTCTATCATTATCCCGGGATTTGGATTATGGTTAATGACCCTGATCATGGGCTTCTAGGACATGGCTTCTGTGGGCAGTGTGCTGAATCTGCTAAACCACGCCACTATGAAGGTACTAAGAGTTCAAAATTGTTGACAGTTTTTTTGTCTTGTCACTTTTGTCTTGAGCCTGACAATATTCAGTCCAAACACTGCATTTGGGTCCATTTTGTAAGATCTCGCCCTTTCTTTTTTCAGTTATATGATTCATTTGAAGTAATTAGGTCCATTTTGACTCTTTTCCCTGACCTTGCTTTTTATTTTATTTTATTTTATTTTTTTGAGACGGAATTTCACTCTTGTCGCCAAGGCTGGAGTGCAATGGCGTGATCTTGGTTCCCTGCAACACCCACTTCCCGGGTTCAAGTGGTTCTCCTGTCTCAGCCTCCCAAGTAGCTGGGATTACAGGAGCGCCACCATGCCAGGCTAATTTTTGTATTTTTAATAGAGACGGGGTTTCACCATGTTGGCCAGGCTTTGAACTCCTGACCTCAGGCGATCCGCCCGCCTCGGCCTCCCAAATTGCTGGGATTACAGGCATGAGCCACTGTGCCCGGCATATTTTAGTTTTTGTATATAGTTAAAACATAACATCATTTTAAAAGTTAGAACTATGCAAAAGAGATATACTCGAAGAAATACCACTTCCCTTCATTGCTTCTTTTTCTTTCCTTCTCCATCTTTTTCAACTCATTCTCATCTACCGCCTATAGGTAATCCACCTTACCAGTTTCTTTTTTTATCCTTCCTGTACCTCCTTTGAATAAGCAGGCAGATACATACTTTTTTATTTATTTATTTTATTTTATTTTTTTGAGACCAGTCTGGAGTGCAATGGCGCCATCTCGGCTCCTGCAACCTCCACCTCCCCGGTTCAAGCGATTCTCCTGTCTCAGCCTCCTGAGTAGCTGGGATTACAGGCACGCGCCACCAGGCCTGGGTAATTTTTGTATTTTTGCTAGAGACAGGGTTTCACCATGTTGGTCAGGCTGGTCTCCAACTCCTGACCTTGTGACCCAACCACCTCGGCCTCCCAAAGTGCCGGGATTACAAGTGTGAGCCACTGCGCCCAGCGATACATACTTTATAAAATGTCCTCTTCTTTTTCAGACTAAAGATATTATACTATATTGTGTGTATATATTGATTTACAGTATATAGATATTGATTTGCTTTACTTTTTTTGCTTAGCAATATATGTTAGAAATCTCTCCATGTCAGTTCATAGAGATCTTTTGTACAGCTGCATAAGTACTCCACTGTGCGGAAGTAACAATCTAGTCATTCTTTTATGCTTAAGCATTTAGGTTGTTCAAAAAATTTTGCAATTACAAACAATGCTGCAATGAGTAAATATTCTTATGAATATTTTCATTTTGTCGATGTAGATTTTCAGGGTAAATTGTTAGACTTGGGATTGTTGGGTGAAATGATTAAGATATATATAATTTTGTTAGACATAGTCTAATTCCCCTTCATAAAGCTTGTATTCATATCAATGTGCTTCCTTACCAGAAATAAATGACACTACTTGTTCCCTGTATGCATTGACATACTTTTAAAATTTTTACCAATCTGATAGCAGAGAAATAGTATCTTCATGTAGTTTCAATTTGCAATTCTTTATTACAGAATTTAAACATATTTTCATATGTGCAAATATATGTATTAATTATCTGTTAATGTTTTTGCCCATTTTACTATAAAGTTTTCTTTTCTTCAATTGTTGAAAAATGTTTCTTCAATTGTTGAAAAATGTTTCTGTATTAAGGATATTAACTCCTTATCTGTGATACACATTGCAAATAGTCTCCCTGCCCCCATTCCCACCATTTGCTAACTCTCTTTAGAGTCTGCTTGTCATGTTTCTTTGTACCATATTTTTAGGTACTTAAAGCTATTAAATTTTCTTTTATTATATCTACAGTTTAACTTATAATTAGGAAACTCTATATCCAGGCTATAAGGGAATTCACACATGACTGTTTTTAATACTTGTAGGTTTTCAGTGTTTGCACTTAGATCACTGATTCATTTGGAATTTATTCTTGCATAAAGAGTGAGAGCTGAATTTCATTTTAGCTCTAATTGACTAACAAGCTGTTCCTGAACTACTTGTCAAAAAGTCTGTCTTTGCACCTATGGCTTGAAATACATGCTTTATAAAATATTAAATACCCATATGTGATTTTTTTTTTTACTTCTGTTTACTTCTGGACTTTGTATTCCATTACTAGACTGTCTATTCACTTGTGAATGATACAGTGCTTTAATTATGGATGCATGAAGAGTATATTTTAATATCTGATGGGGCTACCCCTCTCCACGGTATCAAGGCTCCATTCTCATAGCTTCCAGGAGTGTTGACTGCTAAAATGTCATTTCACCTCCAGGAACAGCGCCTCTGCCAAAGATTGTACTCTCTCAGGACTAGACTCTCTCTGGGGCAAACAGTATCCAGTGACCACAGTTTTGCTTCAATTTGGGACAGTTCTGAAGGGCATCCTACCAGAGCTCCCATGGCTTGGCTGAAGCCTCTGCTGTAACTGTTTGGCAGTTTTACTTTTTCCTCTCTCCAGTTCTGCTTTTCTCTCATTCTTATATTTTCTTCTGTGTTCTCTGTAATAAATTTTGTGCACATAATCTCTCTCAGATAATCTGTTTCTTGGGAACCCAAACTAAGTCACTCTCTGAGACACAGTCTTGGCTTCAACATTATTTTCTTTTTATTGGTAGAAATATTGTTTCCTTTTTATTAAGTCTACAAGTTTTCCTTTGGTTACTGCTTTAGTGCTATTGTATGGAGTCTGCTACATAATATTAGAGAATGGGGATGACTTTTAACGAGCATACTGTCTCCAAGCACTTCTTTAACGAAGCACATCCTGCATAGCCCTAAATCCATTAAACCTTGAGTCAACACAGCACATGTCTCTGCTAGCACAGGGTTGGGGCTAGGGTTATAGATTAACAGCATCTCAAGGCGGAATAATTTTTCTTTCTTTTTTTTTTTTTTTTTGAGGCGGAGTCTTCACTCTGTCGCCCAGGCTGGAGTGCAGTGGCACCATCTCGGCTCACTGCAAGCTCCGCTCCCGGGTTTGTGCCATTCTCCTGCCTCAGCCTCCCGAGTAGCTGGGACTACAGGTGCCCGCCACCGTGCCCGGCTAATTTTTTGTATTTTAGTAGAGACGGGGTTTCACCGTGTTAGCCAGGATGGTCTCGATCTCCTGACCTCGTGATCCGCCCGCCTCGGCCTCCCAAAGTGCAGGGATTACAGGCGTGAGCCACCGGCGCCCGGCCAAGAATTTTTCTTAATACAGGACAAAATGGAGTCTCTTATGTCCACTTCTTTCTACATAGACACAGCAACAGTCTGATCTCTTTCTTTTCCCCACATTTCTCCCTTTTCTTTTTGACGATATCACCATGGTCATCATGACCCATTCTCGATGGTCACTGTCTCTTCGGAGCTGCTGGGTACACCTGCAGACTAACCACAGACAGAACAGGCACACAGGATTAACATGAAATTTACAACAGTAGTACTTCCCATGGTCTTAACTCAAGTGACGGGATTAAGATTTTCGAGGCCATCAGCAACTGCCCCGATTGCCTCAGTTCCTGGTACCAAATTTACATGGGCTTTTGATGCTTCGAAAATTTCTTTTAATTTGGAAATGTCTAAAGTGAGATTATCTGCTCTTCCCTGTAGATGGCATCTAACCATGTCCCAGTGATGCTTAGACTCATTATAAACTCGGGGTGTAATAAAAAAAATCTGACGTATTCCAGTCACACTGTAACTGGAAACGATGTTCCAAGCTCATGAGCCAATCTCCTATCCAAATGACAGTTTGTCAAGGATCATTAATTTGATTTGCCAATTTTTGATCAATACCACATTGTGAATTCCACAATCTTGTAGAATTCTTTTGCCAATCGTTAACAAAGCTTACTGTCCGAACAGAAGAATCCAATGCAACTCCTGCCACAGCGGCCATAGCTGTGACTGCAATTAATCCCATAATCACTGCAATTAAAGTAAAAATGTATCTTTTGGATCTATTTAAAATGCCTTTTAATACTTCAGTCAAAACACGGACGGATGGGATGGCGAGGCCTCCCACAGTGGGTCCATGCACACAGGGATCCTTCTCTTGCTCTCGCTAGCAGAATACGGTGATGTCAATTAAAAGTCGAATCAATGCAAGTAAACAATCTGTAGTTTTCACAGGTTATAGTATGGGAATCTGGTTTAATAACTATATTTCCTATAACTAGCATATAAGGGAGGCTTTACACAACTTTGCAAAGGAACTGTTAGACAGGAATTTAGGTCGATAGAATAAAGTGGCTTACGATCTCTTCTTTCTATAGTTTGATTTCCAGACCAAATTCTAATGCAGTATGAGGCCACAGTAAGCCTCCATAATTCTGGATATTCAGGACCAGAAACAGGACTTATTATTTTTGGTCTTGGAGTAGAGATTCCTTTTTCTCCCCATTCCCAAGGGTAGAAAGACTGTAATTTTTTGTGCTTATGTTTGTCTAAACTTTCTGTTAAGTCACTATTAACAGCTGGACTCACGCACTGGGCCATGATTGAGTTTGCCCTGTGCAATTGTGGTAGAATTGTTCTCAAGATGCCCAATCAGTAATAGTTCCGAATTCATCATTTTGTAATTATCACAGCACTATTGGCCACATGTCCTTCCGAAACTAAAACTTCTGTGTCTTTTGATCCTTTGGGAATTTCCTTGGGGCAAGGTTTCCCTTTAGGCCTAAATTTTAATGATCTTTGATAAGAAAAGTCCTGTAAATAATTTACCTGTAGCCTGAGTGACATTCCATTTACCATGTGATAAGTAAATCTACTGGTGGTGCTGACAGTGGGTGCTTTTACCAACCAATTTTGGATTGCCGGCATTAAACATCCTGGTGCTCTCCCTAGGCAAATAGGAGGATAATGATACCCAGTGGAAATATTTATCATCATCCCTTCTTCATCAGGTTTGGCAGGGCAACGATCGTGGGGCCAGGTACCCATATACTATTATTATTAACATATACTTCAGTAGGATTATCCACACATGCGCCTGCCCGAATTAAGGGTGGGAAAGGCACATAGGCCCAGTAGGTATAATTAGCTGCAGCTACTCCTGCAAGCATGGGGAGACTTACCACCGTTGATAAAATCAAAGCTGCAAGCAGCATATTCTCTGGAGTTTGTGTCACCTTTGTGTTCTCTAGGCGTTTTTTAGCTAACTGTGTCAGCTTCTTTAATTGTGCCCAAGTCGGCGGCTCTGCCTTCTTGATGGATGGCAATTTCATTTGTTCTTCTGACATCACCATTTTGCTCATCTTGTGAGTCGATGATGCTCGATTGTGGTTTTTCTGTCTCCGTGGAGGCACTTTTCTTTGCATCTCCAATGGGTTCATTGTAGAACTTCAAATGTCTTCTGGGTATCCAAACAGGAAACTGATTTTCTCCTGGTGAAACACAAGCAAAACCTCTTCCCCACGTTACCACCTTCCCCATTTTCCATGTCTTATTTTTGTTGTCTTTCCACCAAACCAGTTTTCCTTCATATGGACTGTTATTTTTACCAGTAAGATGTTGTTCTGCAGAAGTAGTAGTCTGATTTCTACAAATGTTTAAAAAATTTAAGGTATAGAGTGCTAGATTAAGTTGTATCTGAGGAGTGGTACACTCCTTACTGTCTCCCCCTTCTTTTTGTGTAACTAATTGAGTTCTGAGTGTTCTATTAGTTCTTTCAACTATGGCCTGTCCTTGGGAATTATAGGGAATTCCTGTTGTATGTTGTATGTGTAACTTTCCACTGATTTAAGAATTCTTGGAAAGCTTCACTACAGTATCCTGGTCCATTGTCAGTTTAAATTTTTTCTGGAACTCCCATGACAGCAAAACAAGATAATAAATGTTTTTTAACATGGGAAACACTTTTTCCCGTCTGGCAGGTTGCCCATATGAAATGTGAATAAGTATCAATTGTTTCATAAGCATATGATAATCTTCCAAATGAAGGTACATGCGTGATATCCATTTGCCATATGCATTAAGACACAGACCTCTCGGATTAACTCCTGCCTCTTGAGTGGGCAGGTGTAGGACTTGACACTGGGTGCAATGTTGTACAATATCTTTTGGCTGTTTCCATGTGACATCAAATTTGTTTTTCAATCCTGCTGCATTTACATGAGTCAAAGCATGAAGTTCTTGTGCTTTTATGAATGCAGAGGATACCAGTAAGTCAGCTTGTTCATTTGCTTTAGTTAAAGGCCCTGGTAAATTAGTGTGTGCTCAAATATGAGTAATATAAAATGGGAAATTTCTTTTTCTTACAGTTTGTTGTAATAAATTGAACAGCTGGTTTAACTGATCATCCATGCTATATTTAATTGGAGCTGTCTCAACATCCCTTGTAGCCTGTACTACATATGCAGAATCTGATACAATATTAATAGGTTGATTAAAATCTTGTAACACTGTAATGAATGCAACCAACTCTGCTCTTTGAGCCAATTGACATTGAGTTTCGATTATTACTCGCTCTTTTGGCCCCATGTAAGCCGTTTTTCCATTGCTGGAACCATCGGTAAATACTGTGAGAGCATTTTGTAAAGGTTTATGTCTGGCAATTTTAGGTAAAATCCAAGTAGTCAATTTTAAAAACTGGAAGATTTTTATTTTTGGGTAATGATTATCAATAATTCCCACAAAATTAGCAAGATCAATCTGCCATGCACCAGAATTGATAAAGGCTTGTCTAACTTGTTCCTTGTTTAAAGGAACAATAACTTGTTCCTTGTTTAAAGGAACAATAACTTGTTCCTTGTTTAAAGGAACAATAACTTGTGGGATAACTATTTTGTCTGGGTCATTTCCACACAATTTTATTATTCGTAATCTTGCCTGACCAATTAATGTAGCTATTTGATCCAAGTACAATGTAAAAGTCTTAATTGTACTGTGAGGAAGAAATGATCACTCCACAAGATCAGTATTTTGAACAATGATGCCTGTTGGAGAATGTGCAGTAGCAAAAATCAAAAGTTGGACTGGAGCTAAGGGATCTATTCTATTTATTTGCACTAACTAAATTTTTTTTCTTCCACTAATTTAATTTCTTTTGTTGCCTCTGTGGTTACTATCCTTTTACTATTTAAGTCTGGGTCTCCTCTTAGGATAGAGAACAAATTTGACATGGCATAAGTAGGAATCCCTAGAGTTGGCCGAATTCAATTAATATCTCCTAGCAATTTTTGAAAGTCATTTAATGTTTTTAATGTGTCTCTTCTTATTTCTATTTTTTGTGGCTTAATTCTTCTATTTTCTATTTGTATCCCTAAATAATGAAAAGGAGTAGAGGTTTGAATCTTATCAGATGCTATTGTCAGGCCTGCTTTGGCAACCTCTGCTTGCAGAAATGTGTAACAGTCAATTAATTTGTCTCATTTCTGAAGCACATAAAATATCAACATACTGAATGATATAACAGTTTGAAAATTTGTCTCTAACTGGTTGAAGAGCTTGACCTACAAAAGTCTGACAAATAGTTGGGCTATGAAGCATTCCCTGAGGTAACACTTTCCACTGAAACCTGGTGGCCGGTTCTTTATTATTTATGACTGGTATAGTAAAGGCAAATTTTTTACAATCCTGCTCTGCCAGAGGAATGGTAAAAAAGCAATCCTTCAGATCAATTATAATTAGAGGCCAGTCTTTTGGGATCATGGCCGGAGAGGGCAGTCCGGGTTGGAGAGGTCCCATGGGTTGAATTACGGCATTGACGGCTCTTAAGTCAGTCAACATATACGCCATCGGCCGGAATTTTTCTGAATTACAAACACGGGAGAATTCCAAGGCGAGAATAAAGGCTCAATATGTCCCTTTTCTAATTGTTCCTTCTAATAAATGCAAAGCCTCCAGTTTTTGTTTTGGTAGTGGCCACTGATTTACTCATACTGGTTTTTCTGTTTTCCAAGTTAATGGAATGGGTTTAGGAGGCTCTACAGTGGCTGCCCCTAAAAAGGACACCCTATTCCTTTTCTTTCTTGATTTCCGTCAGTCTCAATTGGGACTTTAATGCCATTTTCATGTTCTCCTAATCCCTTTTCTGTTACATATCCCATCTTAGTCATGATTTTTTGACTCGTGGGGCTGCATAATGGAGCAGGCATAGTGATTTTCGCACCCCATTGTTGTAACAAATCTCGACCCTACAGATTAACAGGAATGGAAGTAATCATTGGTTGAACAGTACTTTCTTGATTATCCGGCCCTAAACAATGTAAAATCACAGTACTTTGATACACTTCTAAGGCAATGCCTATGCTGAGAAGTCCTGTAACAGCCTGGCCACTGATTTAAAGCAATGATAGAGACCTCTGCTCCAGTGTCTGCGAGCCCTTCAAACTTTTTCCTTGAATAATGGCCTTACACACAAGTCTGCTCTCTGAGAACTGACTTGTCCAATATGCAGCCTTTCCTGCAAATCAGTGCTTCCAAACCCTCCTGTTCTTTTTATCTCACTGTTACCAACCTAATATAAGGCAGGAGTAATAATTGAGCAATCCTGTCTCCTGGACTGGCATTCCAAGGAATTGAGGAGCTAATAACCAGTTGAATTTCACCTTTGTAGTCTGAATTAACCACACCAGTATGAATTTGAACTCCCTTTAGATTTAGACTTGATCTTCCTAAGATTAGTCCCACAGTCCCCTTAGGCAGTGGGCCATATGTCCCTGTGGGGATTTTTTGTGGGGGCTCCCCTGGAAGCAGAGAGACTGCTTGTATAGTACATAAATCTACTGCTGCACTGCCGCTTGTGGCGGGGGACAATTGCTATATTGTGGTAAAAGGCTCATTCCTTGAAGTACTTGTGACATTGGGGGTTGTTGTCCCTGAAAACCCTGAGGAACAAAGGGTTGAATTGGGAATGCCCCAGTTTGTTGCAGGGCCTGAGGCTGGCCCATCTTCTCGTTTCCCGACAATGGTTGCCCATTTTTTATCAAATTTAGAATGACATTGATCAGCCCAATGTTTTCCTTTTTTGCATCTTGGACATAAGTCAGGTGGCTCTTTACCTGTTGTTGTAATACCTTGAATAGTTATATTTTATTTGTTTAAGACTGGGTAATTTTTTTTAGGTGTCAATTTGTCCACAATTATAACATTTTCCCCCAAATGTTCTGACTTGTCCTCCTAAAGCAACTCCTGTGATTGCTTGAGCCGTAAGCATAGCTTTATGCATAGCTCCTCCAATTCCATCACAGGCTTTTTCCGTACTCTGAGATTACATATGATCCTGCCAGGACCTTTCCTTTAAATGGCTTAATGACTGATTGACACTCAGGACTGGCGTTTTCGTATGCCATCAACTCCACTATGACCTTATGGGCATTCTTATCGGTAATTGACTTTTGAGCAGCATCTTGAAGCCTTGCCACAAAATCAGGGTAGGGCTCTTTAGAGCCTTGTCTTATTGTATTGAATGAGGGGCAGGTGGTTCCTGGGTCTTGGATTTTTTTCCCAGGCTCTAAGGTGGATAGCTCTAACTTGCTCAATGGCCTTATTTTGCATTATTGCTTGTTGCTCAGTAGTGCTCCAATTTTGACCTATTCCCAATAGTTGATCTGCATCTATGTTAATAGGAGGATTGGCAGTCCTATTTCTTCGGACCTGTTCTTGTGCCCCATCAATCCACCAAGTCTTAAATTGTAAAAATTGAGAGGGTGAGAGTGATGATTTTGCCAAAATCTCCCAGTCATAAGGAATGAGTCTATGTCCATGAGCAATGGAATCTAATAATGTCCTTATGTAAGTGCAGTTGGGTCCATACTATTTTACTCCCTATTTCATATCTTTTAGCATTTTTATAGAAAAGGACTCATATCTGGCTTCAGCTAGGGGAGGCTCTCCCTCTTGGGCCCCTTCTCCAAGTGGTATCGGTTCTAATATTACTGAGAATTGCCCCGCCTCAGTATCTCCTTGTTTTCTTATCAATAATGTTATGTAATTCACTACCCTCTCCACTAGGTGGTGCTGTAGGATTAAGTCTCATACTGGGCGGCTGAGGCTATAACCCCTGCCCTGTGGTGCTGGAAACCACACCTGGCCGTCCATACTGATTTTATGGGGGCGGCCTGTACTGAAGTTCAGCTGGCGGCCAATATTGATAGGCTACTGGCAATTGGGTCTTATTTTCTACCGGCTGATATTGTGGATACTGTATTTGGATTGGCACCGACGTGACAGAGGCTCTATCTTGTTCTATTTGATCTTCTTTTGGGGTTTGTACTTGTCTAACCTGCATTTGAGGTTGTAATGTTACAGGCATCTGAGCTGCTGGAAGACAAGTTGGCCATCGTGGTTTAGACTCTGATGGCCCCACTAATTCTTGACCTTTTTCTTCTAATTTTAACGTTTCAGGATATATCACCTCCTGTAATTGATTATAGTCAACATTTTGCATTGACTGAGCCATTGCCAACTCTGCTACATATTTACAATGTGAACTTTCTATTCCTTTCCAGGATTCTATCCCTGCCTCATCTTCACAATCGATTACACAGCTTTCAGGAGCATCAGAAACTGAAACACTATCTTCTCCTGTTTGAAACGGTTCTAAAGCTACTTTAATAATTACCCAATCATTCCATACTGTAAGTGGGATGATTTCACCCTACCTACTTGCTTGTTTTAATTCTTTGCCAATTTTTTCCTAATCTTTTAGATCTAAAGTTCCCTGTTCTAGAAACCGTGGGCAGAATTGTTCTATCGTTTGAAATAGCGTGATTAGATTTTCTGTAGAGACTCTAACTCCCCATCTTTTAAAATCAATTTTAATAGAGCTGAGATAAGAGGCATATTTACTTTTAATTTGCCCCATTGTTACCCTAGGTTCTTTCGAGCACACAGGCTTACCGCAAGGCTGACCATAGATGTACTCTGGAATCTCTCATTGACTTGTCCTCAATGACCACGCTCGAGCATCCAGATGAAGGGGTGGCCTGCCTCTCCACACCTGTGGGCGTTTCTTGTCAGGTGGGATGGAGAAAAGAAAGAGACACAGAGACAAGTATAGAGAAAGAAAAAGTGGGCCCAGGGGACCAGCGCTCAGCATAGGGAGGACCGGTGCTCAGCATAGGGAGGACCCACCCTGGCACTGGTCTCTGAGTTCCCTCAGTATTTATTGATCATTATCTCTACTATCCCAGAGAGGGGGATGTGGCAGTACAATAGGGTAATACCGGGGAGAGGGTCAGCAGGAAAACATGTGAACAAAGGTCTCTATGTCTAAACAAGGTTAAGAAAAGGTGCTGTGCTTTGATGTGCACATACATAAACATCTCAGTGCATTAAAGAACAATATTGCCGCCAGCATGTCTCACCTCCAGCCTTAAGGCTGTTTTCTCCTATCTCAGCAAATAGAACATAGAATCGGGTTTTACACCGAGACATTCCATTGCCCAGGGACGAGCAGGAGACAGATGCCTTCCGCTTATCTCAACTGCAAAGAGGCCTTCCTCTTTTACTAATCCTCCTCTGCACAGACCCTTTATGGGTATCGGGCTGGGGGATGGTCAGGTCTTTCCCTTCCTAGGAGGCCACATCTCAGCCTATCACATGAGGAGAAACCTTGGACAACACCTGGCTTTCCTAGGCAGAGGTCCCTGTGGCCTTCCGAAGTGTATTGTGTCCCTGGGTACTTTTGTCTTCTGCAGTATATTGTGTCCCTGGGTACTTGAGATTAAAGAATGGCATGACTTTTAACAAGCACACTGCCTTCAAGCACTTTTTTAACAAAGCACATCCTGCATAACCCTAAATCCATTAAACCTTAAGTCAACACAGCACATGTCTCTGCTAGCACAGGATTGGGGCTAGGGTTACATATTAACAGCATCTCAAGGCGGAAGAATTTTTCTTAATACAGAACAAAATAGAGTCTCTTATGTCTACTTCTTTCTACACAGACACAGTAACAGTCTGATCTATCTTTCTTTTCCCCACATAACGTCAGGTAATCCACCCGCCTCGGTCTCCCAAAGTGCTGGGATTATAGGCATGAGCCACCGTGCACGGCCGGCCCTAGTTTTTAAAAAAAAGTTTTATAATTTTCAAAGGTCAGAAAATGTTGATTTCTACTATTTCTATATTTTAGAGTATATTGAGGATTTTTTTTGTGGGGTAGGAGCAGCTAATATATGAATAATTTTCATGCATATATTATGCATATACCGTGGGAAATTTTCTCATTTCAGAGTGCAGACTTCAAAAATCTTTGCATCAGGCCTTTCACACATCAACCAATGAGTATCTGAGTTGTTTCCAGGCATATTGTTAATAGTTCTATGAGCAATTATGCACATACAGCATGGTGCTGAGTTACAAGTGTTTTTGTGTGTGTGTGTGTGTGTGTGTGTGTGTGTTCCTAGAAGAAAAATTGTCAATTTGTTAGATTTTGTAAATGTTTAACTTTTTGAGATAATGACAAACCATTTTTCAGGGTTGTAAAAATGGATGCCTCTCTTGGCAATGTATTAGGGATACTACTACATATCTAAATAGTCAACTGCTATTATTTTTGCACATTTCATTTTAATCTGATCAAGTGGAGGTTAATAGTATCTTATTGTAGTGATGGTTTGTATTCCTTTATCACAATGAGGTTGAACATATCTACATATGTTTGGATTTATACATTTGAATTTTCTTCTAAATGTCAGTTTATTTATCTATTTGATTATTTCATGTATATATTTGACTTATTTACATGTGGAAGTCTTGCTACATTTTTTAATCTTCCTCCTTATCTAATCCCTTGCAATTCAATTCAATTATTTGGATGCAGTTTAATCTTTCTCAGAGTAACTTGTGTTTTCAATTTAATCTGTAATTACTTTCATAATTATCAAGGTTTTCTTAAACCTGGAGCATTTTTGTGTCTTGTTTAACCAGTGTTTCCAATCTTTACTACTTCCAACACATATTCTCATATATGTGGTAACCACTGCCTCTTGTTTCTCAAATTCTTTCTTCACCCTTCTCCTTCAACTTTTTCCCACATCAAAGAGGGTTGAACTCTGACTGCATTTCCCAAGCCTGCTTCACATTTGTTTGCAGCTCAGTTTAGTCAACAAAATGCACTGGTGGGTGATAGGAGAGTAAAAGGAATAAAGGAGTCAGATAATTTCTACCACTGTCTGCCTGCTCTGGGCACCATCTATGGGAACAGCTGCATGTTCTCCTTCACTTTAGCTCTCACTGGACACAACAAGTACGATTAAACCTTAAGCCAGATAATTTCAATTCCTAGGCTCTAATAATGCTGTCTCTTCCAGAAAGTGTGATGGTACTTGCTTCTCTTTTCTGGGGGAGTTTAAGGATCTCTTCATGTGCAGAAAGCATTAGTTTTTGAATGTGAGTTAAATATTGGTAAAATGCTGACATTGGATGTTGAGTAGCAAAAGAGGTAGAGTTCACTTAGCTGTTTTTGCTCAGACTTACTCATCACCCATGCTCTTTTGTGCTCTACACTGCAATGACGTAAACTGCGTTTCCCAGACTCCCTTGTCAACTGACTTCTGGTTGGACTTAACCAATGTTAGGCACTGAATGGAGATGAAAGGGAAGAAGGAAAAGTGGAAACAGGGTATTACCCATCCCTCCTGGGCTTCTGCTACATCTTAATGTGTCAAGAGCCTGAAGGGTAAGCCTGCCGCGGCTTCAGGTTCTTCCAGGTGGCAGAGGCTTTTGGCCTTTAGTGATTTCCAGTTCTTCCTAATCTCTGTCCCATTTGTCATATCAGTTTCTCTATCACTAGTGTAGCCAATTTGTTGTATTAAATGTCTCCATCTTACTACCTAACTAGTGTATACACAGTCCTGATTGATTTGTATAAATATTAGTAAGAATTGCAAATTTTGTTCTTGACATTTATGTCCTTGATCTTCATGGTGTTAATCTTTTTTTTTTTTTTTTAGACAGGGTTTCTCTCTTGATGCCGAGGCTGGAGTGAAACGACGTTGCCTTGCGTCACTGCAACCTCCATATCCCAGGTTCAAGCGATTCTCCTGTCTCAGCCTCTCGAGTAGCTGGGATTACAGGTGCCTGCTGCCGAGCCCAGCTAATTTTTTGTATTTTTAGTAGAGACGGGGTTTCACTATGTTGGCCAAGTTGGTCTTGAACTCCTGACCTAGGCAATCCACCCACCTCAGCCTCCCAAAGTGCTGGGATTACAGGCGTGAGCCACCGTGCCCAGTTCATGGTGTTAATCTTTACCCAACTTCGTGTTTCCCTCTATAAGAATATTATATTCCTGGCTTCATTCATTAAATACCCCCAACTCTCCTATGATCTGGCATAACCCTCAGTCAATATACCAGAGTTTATATACGTATGAGTTTTTCTTTAATTAGCTCTTTTTTGTATTTTGTCAACTCAAGATTTTATATCAGTACGTGTTTTAATATATGAATTTCTGGAATGTCTAATAAGTCCTGCAAGTTTGTTGGCAATTTTCTCCTTATTTTTAGTAAGTGTTCTTGCTATTATAGTTCCTATGCACTTCCATATAATTTTACAACCAGTTTATCAAATCCTTGGAAAAACACTTTTGGAATTTATGTTGAAATTACACTGAATCAATAGATCAGTTTGGGAAGAAATGATATGGTTGAGATATTAAGTCTTCTTATCTGTAAACATGATATGTTTTTCCACTTATTGAAGTTTTCAGTTTCTATTTTGAAAATAAGCTATTTTGTCATTCTACCTCTTCTGATATTTTTAGAAAGTTTGTAATTTTTATCTATTTGTTATCTTCATCATTACATTATTATTTAAGAGCTTGGTTATTGTGTTTCTTTAGACAATCTCTTTGTTTCCTTAGTTTGAACAATTAACAATGCAAGATTGCATATTCTTCCTCCCCGCCTCTCTTCCCTCTCACCCACAGCCAATTGTAATCAGTGATTTTACAGCTCTCAGTGTTTACTTTGGTGTAGTTAATTAAGCTCATGCATATAACACTTCTTCATTCTTAGTTGTAGTGGATTAAATAATGTTGCCCCAAGTTTGTGTCCATCCAGAACCTCAAAATGTGACTTTATTTGAAAATAGGGTCTTGGCTGATGTAATTAGTTAAGATGAGGTCATACTGGATTAGGGCGAGGCTTAAATCCAATGACTGGTGTCTTTACAAGAAGAGAAGGCATACAGAGACACAGAGAAAAGAAGGCCACGTAACAACACAGACAGAGATAGGAATTACGCAGCTACAACCCAAGGTACACTAGAGGTTTCCAGGAGCCACCAGAAGCTAGGAAGAGGCAAGGAAATATTCTTCCCTAGAGCCTTCAGAGAGGGTGACTGCAGACACTTTGATTTCAGACTCCTAGACAATAGAACTGAGAGCAAATTTTTATTGTTTTAAACCACCCAGTTTGTGACATGTTATAGCAGTGCTAGAAAACTTGCTGATTTTCTCTCAGTACACACTTATTCAGATTTCTGATGCACATCAGGTCGCCTTTAATTCCCTGTTACATCAAATTGGTACAATTAATATCTTATTTCTGTGAAGCCACTTATTGAGCTCAGCTGGAATTTCACTGAAACACATTCCTAGGAATGGGATTTCTACTACTAAACGGCTATACAAAAATAAACACGTATTTAATGTCAATGCTGCAAAATCTAAAACCTAGACTTTAAGATCCTTCCTTTATGAAAGGAAATGTAGAAATTAATATATGTATATTTTTATCATGGTAAACAGAAGCAGAGGAAGGGCATCTAACTCACATTGGTCCGAGAAAAAATCCTGGGGGACGGTGACCTTGAGGTAAACCTATAATGAATAAACTTGAGTTGAAGAAGAAAGGAGGATATTTCGACCAGAGGAAGTTTTTTAAGTTTACTGTACTCCTTACTATTAATGAAGATTTCTTCGCTATTCATGACCTAGAACTATTTTCAGCAAAGTCATAATCTTTTGCAGAACTGCCGTTTTCAGATTTTCGAAGCAACATGGGAAATCTGTTTTATAGAATCTTATAACAACTTTTTAATATGAAGATTAGCATTTTTTAGGGCCTCTGTCAAGAAAAAATTCAGCAGTCAATGTATGAATGCCACTTCAATAGACTTTCTTTTTATGTGTTATTTAGGGCTTCCTCGTTAGTATAGTGGTGAGTATCCCCGCCTGTCACGCGGGAGACCGGGGTTCGATTCCCCGACGGGGAGACAAATGGCTAGTTTTGATTCCAACCTAAACAATTATGTTAGAAAGCGAGTCAGGCCTTAATAAGGCCAATCTTAGAAAGCAGCTCTTTCTGGTTTTTATTTATTTATTTATTTATTTATTTATTTATTTATTGAGAGGGAGTTTCACTCTTGTTGCCCAGGCTGGAGTGCAATGGCGCGATCTCAACTCACTGCAACCTCCCTCTCCCGGGTTCAAGTGATTCTCTGCTCTTGTTGCCCAGGCTGGAGTGCAATGGCGCGATCTCAACTCACTGCAACCTCCCTCTCCCGGGTTCAAGCGATTCTCTGCCTCAGGCTCCCGAGTAGCTGGGATTACAGCCATGCGCCACCCGGCTAATTTTATATTTTTAGTAGAGATGGGATTTCTCCATGTTGGCCAGCCTGGCCTCAAACTCCCAACCTCAGGTGATCCACCCACCTCGGCCTCCCAAAGTGCTGGGATTACAGGCGTGAGCCACCGCGCCTGGCCCTGGTTTTGTCATTTTAAGTCTGATTCCTGCGTATTGGTTTATCAATGGGTTCACGCAGCAAGCCATCATCTGATGGAAGTCCACTGCCACCTTCTCTCTGGGAAGAGAGGTCACCGAACGCGCCAGTATTCAAAGTGTGTTCAGCTGGCTCTAGAAACACACCAGGATCTCTAATTGGGAATTTTCATTCCTCGACCGGTTGGTTGGGAACAAGAAATGCGTTTTTGTTTTCCTTAGTGTGTTCCAAGCATGCTAGTTGGTGAGAGTCATTTGAGGCCGGCCTGCCACAGGAGCGACTTTGAGGCAGAAAGGGCCGAACTACTGGGGTGGGTGGTGAAGTTTACATTTAGGCTGCATCACTTGCAAATTGGGCGATGTCTTGGGTTATTTTGTCCTCTCCTTCCATCTGTGAATTTAATAATTTGTATCTTAGGATTCTTGGGGAAATTAATAAGTAAATGATAAATGGAAACTGATTAATAATCTATACAGGAAAGGCCCGGCGTGGTGGCTCACGCCTGTGATCCCAGCACTTTGGGAGGCGGAGGCAGACAGATCACCAGGTCAGGAGTTCGAAACCAGCCTGACCAACTGGTGAAATCCCGTCTCTACTAAAAATACAAAAATTAGCCAGGTAGGGTGTCGTGCGACTGTAATCACAGCTACTCGGGAGGCTGAGGCAGGAGAATGGCTTGAATCTGGGAGGCGGAGGTTGCAGTGAGCCGAGATGGTGCCACTGCACTCCAGCTTGGGCAACAGAGTGAAACTCCATCTCAATAATAATAATAAAAATAAAATAATAATCTATACAGGACAGTAAAATGTAATATCTGGGGTTATATTTTCTACTGGAAATTAATTATATTTCTATCAGACAAAATGTATTTGAGTTGGTATGGACTAATATCATTTGCACTACTATCAGTTATCTACAAATCAGCTTTTCTCCTGCGGAGTCCTAGAACAGTTTAACAAATAAAAATTTGGTCAAAGGTACACACTCACAATCAAGTAATTTCCAGAGGTCTATTAGACAATGCCCAACACTTCACTGAAAAGACACCCAATCATTTCTGTTGCCCATTTCTAAGATTCTGACAATTTTTTGTAACACATGAAACTTTAAGTTGTTATGCACCATTTCAAATCGAGTTATTAAGGAGGAGTTAGCAGAGACAGAGACACCTTTAACCAGGTCACTTAGTTCTGTCCCTCTGTTTATCCAGTTGTAAATCTGGTCAGTGTATGTTTTTAACTTTATTACCACAGTTGGATGGGATATTTTAAAGTCTTACTCTTTCCTTAGTTTATACTGTTTCTTAGGGACTTCATATGAACAAAGATGAGTGAAAACAAATGCATTCTCTGGCAATTCTACAAGATCTTTCTTCTCTCACTTCCTACTTGCTCTCCCTCATTTAGAAGATCTGTTGTTTGTGGTATGAAGAGACTTCAGCAGGCTTCAGTAGATGGTATTAATATTTCAGGATGCATGTTGCTTCTGTTGTCCAGGTTTAACAAAAAGTCCACTGAGTCAACTGAGACAGTCAAAATCTGCCAGTACGGAGATACAGCCAATCTAAGGCTCTGCAATCCAAGTGACTGAAGGAACTCACACTGCAGCCTTGACTGCTTGGGCTCAAGCAATCCTCCCACCTGAGCCTCCCTAGTGGCTGGGACCACAGTCATACGCCACCATACCTAGCTAATTTATTGTTGTTATTTTTTGAAGAGACAGGGTCTCACTATTTTACCCAGGCTAGTCTCAAACTCCTGTGCTCAAATAGTCCTCCTGCCACAGCCTTCCAAAATGCCAGGATTGCAGGCATGAGCCACTGCACTTGGCCCTCATTCCTTTTTATAACTACATATTATACCATTACATGTGAAACGATAGTTCATTCAATAAATATCCTACGTTTGGCAGTTTAGGTAGTTTCCAGTATTTTGCAGTTTCAAGTAGTCCTGCAGTTAATGTGTGTAGATAGTTTCATATTGTTGGAAATGTATCCTAAGTATAAATGTTTCAAAGTGGGAGTGCTAGGTTGAAGGATGAGTAAGAAAGCAAGATGTTGATTGGCTTGTGGCTTGAGGTGTATGTATTTTATAATGCTAAAGGACTATCCAACTATTCTTAAGAGTGTCTTAGAAAGTGGTAATAATTTTGTCAAAGTTCAACATCCAATAATAGAGGAGATAATTATATAATTTTATTTTTGCACATGAGGGGCAATAACCCATCCCTTTATTGTGAGGTCCTTTGTGAATGTTTGTATGTCTTTTTTTTAGACAGAGTTTCACTCTTGTCACCCAGGCTGGAGTGCAATGATGCAATCTCGGCTCACTGCAACCCCCTCCTCCTGGGTTCAAGTGATTCTCCTGCCTCAGCCTCCTGAGTAGCTGGGATTACAGGTGTTCACCACTATGCCCAGCAAATTTTTTTATTTTTAGTAGAGACGGGGTTTCACCATGTTGGCCAGGCTGGTCTAGACCTCCTGACCTCAGGTGATCCACCCACCTCGGCCTCCCAAAGTGCTGGTATTACAGGTGTGTAATACCAGCACTCAGCCAAATGTTTGTATGTCTTGAGTGAGTTTGTGTGTCAAATAAGTCTCCACAGAGAAGAATGCCATCAATATAATATCACACCTATATTTCTGGAGAAAGTTGGATGCAGTTAAGATCTTGCTGGCAAAGATTATGTGCTATGGCAAGCCATATGAGATAATCCATGGTAGAGAGGTAAAAGTGTACTGTGTTCCCTCACAGATGCAGGCAAACTGAGAAGATTTGAGGCATTGAAATAGCCACTAAACAAAACGTAGTAGACAAATCTATAACTACAGAGTATGTATCAGTTAACAATTAGATGGTGTCAGTAATTACAATAATATTTGGTGTAAGGACCTTAATGGGTGGGACCATGGAATTAAGGTTGCAGTAATCTTCCATTAGGAGGCATTCATGCTTTCCAAGTTTAATAACAAGCTAACCTGGGCTGTTCAATGAGAAACTGTAGGGATAATCACCCCTTCTCTAAACAGAGCTTATACAATGGGCTCAATACTTGAAAGTCCTGTTTTAATTTATATTAAATTAAATATACAGTCAAAATATCCCATTACATGTAGCACTTTTTAAAATCTCTTTTCTACCATCTTTTAATACTGATAAAGCAATTTCCACAATACTCACTTTGACAAGGGAAATGCTTACTTGAGCAGAAAAAGTCAGAGAATGTAAAATTTGGGAAGGAAGAAAAACCTGAATCTAATGTTCCCAGGCTACAGAAAACTCATGAAATCTTAAAATTAACTTGGGTTCCACTTCGCTTTGTATAGCTTTCACCTTTACAAGCTCAGAGCTATGCCTACACTCACCCTCATATCCATCTCATTCTTTGGCCAGAGGTTGCTAGTACATAATATTCAGAGAAGAAAGAAATGCAGAAGACTCTTGGGATGAAAGGAAGGGGGATGGAGGAAATGGATGAAAACAGAAGGAAAATAAATCAAGAATGAAGAATAAAATTGTACTTCTGTGTTGAGCTGAACGAATTTATGTGAATCCATAGAACTGTTTTCTTGGCAACTTATGCAAAGTCAGATTGCACAGCAGATGCATGCTGGACCTACAACACAGACCTCAATGGGTGAAACCATACTAACATTTTCAATATGGCACTTGTGGACTCCAAAATTATTCTGTTTTCCCCAACTCTGAGTCCCCCAGGAGAGAAGAACAACACAGTTTATGTAAATCACAGCCACTGCTTTCTATTTCCTGCCCCGTCCCATACCTGACAAAATCTAGCCTTTCATCATTTTCCATGGTTTTGGTTTATTTGTTTATTTATTTATTTATTTACTTACTTTGAAACTGACATTATTGCAGGAAACATTGTGAAGTCTCTTGTTGTCTTGGTTCTTACCTCATTGCTTCCTTTCTTCCTCTGCAAAGGTGCTCATGCATGACTGAAGGTCGAATATGACCATGGCAGCAAATATTACTTTTTCAACTTCCAGGTCATTCTTGTCTTTGAATGAGATGGACCTTAAGATAAGATGTGATGAAACATATTAGAAGAGGACATGGATTAATATGGAATCTCTGATGTTCAAGGTGATGCATTACCAAGTGATTCATTCAACTTTGCCCTTATGGATGGGAAAGGAAACACTTAAGTAGCAAATGAGAGGTAACAGAGAATGAAAGGTAGAAGAAAAGAGAAGACAAGAGGGAAAAGAAGAAGGGCCTAGGGAAAGGTGGAGGAGAGGAGAAAGGAAAAGTTAGCATTAGGATGGGTGTGCTAAAAAGGGAGAAGCACGAGAGACATGGGAAGTGGTCTTCTATGCCTGCAAAACCCTTGGAAGTGGGCAGTCATTCCACTTCCCACCCAACCCTAAATAACCCAGGAAATCCCAATTGTGAAAGTGCAGAAAAAATGTTGAAGGGGACAACAGATTTAAATCCTCTGTCTTGTGTTGTAAGTTATAACTTTCATTCTGCTTTCCCTATCTTTTATTTTTATTTATTTATTTATTTGAGACTGAGTCTCACTCTGTCACCCAGGTTGGAGTCCAGTGGCATGATCTTGGCTCACTGCAACCTCCACCTCCCAGGTTCAAGCAATTCTCCTGCCTCAGCCTCCCGAGTAGCTGGGACTACAGGCGCATGCCACCACGCCCGGGTAATTTTTGCATTTTTAGTAGTAATGGGGCTTCACCATGTTGGCCAGGCTGGTCTTGAACTCCTGATCTCAAGTGATCTGCCCACTTTGGCCTCCCAAAGTGCTGGGATTACAGGGGTGAGCCACTGAGTCTGGCCTCTTTCTGTATCTTTTAATTCCTCTGAAGAGGAAACCTTGTTCACTCCAGTCATTACTAAATTGGACACATCTCCTCAAGTTCAGGAAGAAACATGAGTCCCCAGGTGACTGAGACACACTTTGGGAGACCCTGAAAGTCTTTGAAACCCTGAATTCCTCTCACTCTTCTTACAGATCTCATCATTTCACCAGCTGAATTAGGATCTAAGAGAGAGCTGGAGGTTAAGTCTGGGGAACAGCAGACTTTTGACCTTTCAATACCTGTTTCTGCTAAAAAAAAATACTTCATTTTTATGTCAGGTGCAACCAGGGACTGACAATTCCTGCTGCCCTGCCTACTGATTTCTGAGGTCCACTTTGAAGGCGGGAAAACTTCCACAACTTTTCAAATACAGAGTTTCTCTAATAGAAATCTTGTTAGCTTTACTCCTCTTCTCTAGGGTACATATGACTTAGTGAAAATGAGGGAACAGTCATAAAGAATATGCACTTACTGTGCCCAGAGTATCCACTGGGTAAAAACCTCGACTTTTTGTCCAAAACCCATTTCAAGTCTTATAAAAATCTATAGTGCTGTACACAGAAAAAATGCACAGAAGCCAATTTCTGTTTTTTTTTTTTTTTTTTTTTAGATTATATCTTAAGGTGAGGACAGTAGCTTTGTAATGAAAGCACAAAATGGATGACTGACAATTTCAAAATCTGTCTGGATTTTAGTTCGTAAGTGTTTCTTGCAGAGTTTTGTGTACTACCATCTTGTCTAAGACCTGGGAAACTCGGAGATGAACAAGACAAAGGCCACTGCTCTCAGAGTCTACATGCTACTAGGGTGCTCCCAAACTGCAACACCCTCTAGAATGAGGTAGTTATCCCCCACCACGTAAGGGAATTTGAAAGCGGCTAGCCAGTAACTCCAGTGCAAGTTACTTGTTATAGTATCTTCACCATAATCCTAAATTTTCTTACAAATAAGTGATTTAGTCTTTGGAGGGTATAAGTAAGTTAAACCTAGCAAGGTGAGGGTAGGACTGTTTCGACACATACGGCAGAAGTTTTGACTTCTACATGTGGCAGAAGTCAAAACTTCACTTAACGCCTGGACAGGGACTTGAACCCTGGACCCTCAGATTAAAAGTCTGATGCTCTACCGACTGAGCTACCCAGGCCCTTCCATAGTTACCTTCTTCATTCTTTAAATAATGTAATCCCATCAGTAATTGGATTGCCAAGAAAAGCTGCAGGAAATCCATGGTTTCAGAAACCACCAGGGTTGGAGCTCAATTACCTAAGCCATTTAATCACCAAGCAGCTAATTTAACCTCCACACTGTACTTTCATTAAACAGCCTATTCATGTACACAATTGCAGGGAGAATGAAGATTATTCCTATATTGCCAAAGGGAGTTCGTTGCTCTGGGCAGAGGGGTCCTGGGAGACCGAATTTGCGGGCTCTCTCGCCATCTTGGAGGGAGGAACCAGGAAGTGGAGACGGTTTTAAGGAACGATTGGCCTAACTGAGGAGAATCCTCGAGAGGATTAAAAATTGTGGAAAGAAGATGAAGGTTCTCTGTTGCCCCATTTGGTATTTTTCCCACACTTTCAGAAGTGGAATGTCTAGGTTCTTCAGAGGTAGGAGGAAATAAAAATACAAGTCCCCCTCTAATTTTCTCTTCGCATTTTGTCTGGAGCCCCAATTCATTCAAAGACAAGAATGGCCTGGGAGTTCAGGAAATAGTGCTCGTGGTTTGTTCAGTATTTATTAATTCTTGAGATATTTTGAGCATCTGTAAAGAGGGACCATGGGGACAAAAACCCCACAGCAAATCTGGCAGAAGAGGAAGACAGGAAGAGACTTGTTCCATGAGGAGCTGTGCCAGACCTGGACTGCCTAACCCAGGACTATTTATTTTTGAGTCAGTAACTCTATTGTTTAAAACATTAGGCCGGGCACAGTGGCTCACGCCTGTAACCACAGCACTTTGGGAGGCTGAGATAGGTGGATCACTTGAAGTCAGGAGTTTGAAACCAGCCTCGCCAACATGGCGAAACCCGGTCTCCAATAAAAATACAAAAAAAAAAAAAAAAAAAAAAAAAAAAAAAAAATTGGCTGGGCTTGGTGGTGGGCACCTGTAATCAGCTACTCGGGAGAGTGACGGAGGAGAATCGCTTGAACTCAGGAGGCAGAGGTTGCAGTGAGCCAAGATCGCACCATTGCCCTCCAACCTGGGCGGCAGAGCGAGACTCCATCCCAATAAATAAATAAATAAATAAATAAATAAATAAATAAATAAGCTAGCTTTTCTTTTTCCTTTTCCTTTTCCTTTTTCTTTTTTCTTTTTTTTTTTTTTTTTTTTTTTTTGAGACGGAGTCTCGCTCTGTCGCCCAGTGCAGAGCGCAGTGACGCGATCTCGGCTCACCGCAAGCTCCGCCTCCTGGGTTCAGGCCATTCTGCCTCAGGCTCCCAAGTAGCTGGGACTACAGGCGCCTGCCACCACTCCTGGCTATTTTTTTCTATTTTTTGAAGTAGTGGGCAGAAGGGGAGGCTGAGGCAGGAGAATGGCGTGAACCCGGGAAGCGGAGCTTGCAGTGAGCCGAGATCGCGCCACTGAACTCCAACCTGGCGACAGAGCGAGACTGCGTCTCAACAACAACAAAAATTACCCCTACTTCCTGACAGTATCCAAAGCACGGCAAAGCCCTACTTTCTTAAAGCCTGTCTCAAATCACCCCGCCAAAGTCTAAATTTTATAATTTTTTTTCTAACACCGTATTAGTGAGACACCCGTGGTTTCCACTGTGTGTGTTCTCCCTCACTGCAACATGTAATAAACCCAACTCCAGGTGTGTCCCTGGCGGCCTTTGTTGAGAGTGCGTTGGCACCCATCAGTTTTATGTATTTGTCTGTCTCCCTGCACTGCTCCACTTCTGTATCTTTGGTACCAATTACAGAATCAGAACTTGGCTGTGCATTCAACAAATATTTGTGAAATGAATGAATGAATGAACAAATCAATAAAGTCAGCTTTGCCCACAAGAAAGCAAAAGGCTACATTCCTGAGCAGGGCAGGCCAAGAAAGCAGCAAATCTTGCCATATGCCTGGCTTCCAGAAAGGTTGGATTAGCATAGCTGGAATAAAGCAGGCTATTTTCTTTCAGGGCAACATGCTGCCTTTCTTGGCAGACTCATAAGCCGATCCACTTGGTGTATACTCTCTTCTTCCACCCTCTCCTTATATTACCAAGCAAAGCCTGGCATGAGTGGGAGTTTTAAAATTAGGTCAGCCACATTTCAACTGGGAAGCATTCTTAATCTGTTAGGATTCATGCTGGATTCTTCTACCACCTTCATCAACAATAAGAGTTTCCTGATTTATACTCAGGGCAACAGTGAATAATGAATCAGTAAATCCTTTCATGTCTTCTTTTTTTGTCAAGTCACATTTTCTTCTACCGTGTGACCATATCTCTCAGTATTTCCCACTTTGAAAGCCAAAAAAATAGTAAAATATGTTTGGTCTACTTAACAGAGAAAATCCCATTGGTGTTCAACATTGAAGCTTTTGCTCACACCCTCTCACAGGTCACTTCATTGGCTTCATTTGAGATCTAATCCAATCACTTCTGATCTTCATGTGAGTGTCATCAAGTCGTTATAGATTAGGGGCATTCCCACTTAAAGAAAAAAATAGGTCACTTTTCTAAATGGAACAATTTCCTTTAGATGAAGATTCTATAAATAATAAACTTTTTTTTTTTTTTTTTTGAGACAGAGTCTCGCTCTGTCGCCCAGGCTGGAGTGTAGTGGCGTGACCTCAGTTCACTGCAAGCTCCACCTGGGTTCATGCCATTCTCCTGCTTCAGCCTCCAGAGTAGCTGGGACTACAGGCGCCCACCACCACGCCCGACTAACTTTTTGTAGTTTGTTTAGTAGAGACGGGGTTTCACCGTGTTAGCTGGGACGGTCTTGATCTCCTGATCTTGTGATCTACCCGCCTCGGCCTCCCAAAGTGCTGGGATTACAAGCATGAGCCATCGCGCCCGGCCAATAATAAACTTTTTGATAGTCCTGCTCAAAACTATTCTGGATGTTTCACGACCTTCCATCATTTAGATATTATAGCTCTGCCAAAGCCTGCCTCCAGTTGTGTTGGTTCCGGGAAAAAAAAAAGCCCTTCTTTAAGCATTTAAAACATTCTTTCACTGGTGAGAATTTCTACTTTGATTTAGTTTTCTAGTCTGTTAATTTTGGCTTGTGATATTGTGAGCATGGGCTGACAAATTGTGATGATGGCCTTGTATGGGGTAGAACCTAGTCTATTGATTGTTAAATAGGCTTCTTGCCCATGATTCACATCCTTTTACTCTTCCCTATGGATAAAGCTATTGGCTCTTATTCCTCATGTGGTGCATCTGACTTCCACCATCATCTAGTCCAAACCATCATCACTTTTTCTGGACCACTGCAAGGTTCTCATAAGGGTGGAGCCTGAATTCAATCCCACTGATATCTGACTCAAGGTTTTCATTCTTTCCACATCTCTAAATGTTGTTAAAATATTTTACATGCTACAGCTAGATCAAGAAATTATTAATACAAGTCCTAGCTACTTGGAAGGCTGAGGCAGGAGGATTACTTGAGACCAGCAGTTCCAGGCTGTGGTACACTATGATCACACCTGTACATAGCCACTGCATTCCAGCCTGGGTAACCAAAGAAGACCCTGTTTTTGTTGTTGCTGTTGTTGTTTTAAAATAACAGACAAGTAAACAACAACAAGACCAACTTCTCTTTGGCCATTGTCCATTCACAAAATAGCCTGCAACTCTCCGATAACTGATTTACAATGTGTCTGTAATGCTGGAAGCCCTTCACTACAAAATAAAAGCAGGGACAGCTGTGAGCCTCTCACCTTCATCACTGAAAGGAGGGAGAAGGGAAGGCAGATACAGTTTATTGCTTGGTAATAGCCATTAACCCTTTTTACTCGTACCTCTATTAGCATATATCGAACCATATATCATACCCCTTCACTTTCATATCCCCTTTACCCAGGCTATCAGGAAAAAATGAATGAGAGGAAAAAATGAGAGAGATAAAAGCCAGTGGGTGAAGAAAGTGCTGGAACAAGTGGGGGATCTGGGGAGAAACACAGGAAGAGTGTGCAATATGCCGCCACCTAAACTTAGAAGGACGATTTGGATGCTGGAAGACAGGTTTAAAGGGGGGGCGCTCAAGCCTTTCTCACTGGCTCCCTCCTTACCTATGTTACTTTTCAATTTAATTGTGAGAAGAGAGTGTAAGCATCAAAACAAGCTAGCAGAAAAGGTCTCCACAGCCATCACTAACAAGATCTACAGATATGTGAAATTCCCATACCGTGGGGACTGACTTGGACTGTGGGGCTGGTGGGTGAGTGGGAGGAGGGAATCTTGGTGGGCAACGAATTAAGGGGAGGTGTGGGTGGGAGCGGGCTCTCAATACACCCGGCTCCTTGGCTCTGGGGCTGCCTTAACTGTGTGCCATAGTGATAGTCTCCACTTCCATCAAAACTCAACTTTACTCCTCTTCTGTTTTGCAATTAGTTTAGTTTTCACTGTACAACTGAACACAGTCTCTGGAACAGATTGACTATTGATTACGGTAAGTAGATGATGAACCACCCACTCCATGCAGGTGTCAGGATAGCCAAGTGGTCTAAGGCACCAGACTCAAGCTTAGGCTTCCCCCTCTGGAGGTTCGGATCTCCAAATGGAGGCATGGGTTTGAATCCCACTTCTGACATACCTATTTTGCATACGCCACAGATTCAAGATCTGCAACTTCTCATGTTAACTGTTTTACTACCCTACTCTTTTTTAAAAATTCTTTGGCAGGCGCTCCAAATGTTGCTCTTCCCCACTTTCTTCATTAGAACATTGCCCTTCTTTCAGCTCTTTTTGGACCAGTGTGGTTTAGAAATCCTTTCCCTCTTTCTTCTTTCCTGTCCTTTCCATAAAAATTACATATTTACAAATTTCTACATGGAATAATAGTAATAGCTCAGTCCTAAAATCCAGGCCTTAAAATATAGATAAGGAGACGGCTATTCGTTCCTATTTTCAGTCCTTTAACTTCTCTGTGAGAGTAAGTGGCAGGCATTTTGAGCATTCTTCCGTATTTCTGCATGTCGTTCCTTCTCCATTGTCCTCACCAGAGCTTCTCCTTTTTCTTTGCCTGCTGGCCTTCTTCTTTCATTCCTCATATACCTCCTCCCCATCACTTTATTCACTGGCTTTTATCTCTCTCATTTTTTCCTCTCATTCATTTCTTCTTGATAGCCTAATTGTATAGTGGGTGAAGTAAAGAGATGGGATGTGATACATTCTATGGCATAAGATAAGAGAGATGTGAGAGTCAGAAGAACAAGAACAGTGGTTCTCAACTAGAAGTGATTTTGCCAAAGTCTAGAGATATTTCTGGTTGTCACACTGGGAAAGGGTGCTACTTGCATCTAGTGATTAGTTATCAGTGATGCTGCTAAACATTCTACAGTGCATGGGACAGCATCTGCAACCAACTAAGAATTATCTAGCCTAAAATGTCAATAGTGCTGAGACTGAGAAACCCTGGATTAGGAAGAACCTCTCCCTTTGTTTTGTAATCACTATTGAGTAATAAGTTGTGTGTTAGTTTCCTTTTGCTGTTGCAACAAATTACCACAAACTTGGTGACTTAACACAAATTTATTCTCATACAGTCAGAAGTCTAAGATCAAGCAGGACTTTGTTCCTCCTGAGGCTTCAAAAGAGAATCTGTTTCCTTGCCTTTTCCTGCTCTTAGCAGCCACCTGTATCCCTTGATTCAAGGGATACAGTCCTCCATTTTCTTTTTCCTTTCTTTTCTTTTTTTTTTTTTTTTTGAGACAGAGTCTCGCACTGCTGCCCAGGCTGGAGTGCAATGGTATGATCTTGGCTCACTGCAACCTCTGCCTCCGAGGTTCAAGTGATTCTCCTTGCCTCAGCCTCCCAAGTAGCTGGGATTACAGGTGTCTGCCACCATGCCCAGCTAAATTTTTTGTATTTTTAGTAGAGGTGGGATTTCTCCATGTTGGCCAGGCTGGTCTCAAACTCCTGACCTCGTAATTTACCCACCATGGCTTCCTAAAGTGCTGGGATTACAGATGTGAGCCACCGCACCTGGCTAGTCCTCCATTTTCAAAGCACATACATCACTCTATCCTCTGGTTGCATCATCATATATTCTTTTTCTGTCTCTTTCACTCTTGACTTCCCTTTTATAATATTGGGCCCAACTGAATCATCCGGGATACTTTTCTCATCTCAAGATCCTAAACTTAATTACTTTGCAAAATCTCCTTTGCCATGTAAGGTAACATATTCATAGGTTTCTGGGATTAGCATGTGGACATCTGTGAGGGGCCACTACTCAGTCTATCACAAGTGGTTTCCTGACTTGATTAAGGTGAAAGATGTTTATGCACTGGTCAGTTTTCATACGTGTATTTATTAGCCCTCTAATTAGTAGCTTTCAGAGGCTTTCATTTCCCATGAAAGATAATACAAATATTACAAGCAACAATTGGCAATCGGGTATCTAATTTTACCCATTTTGTGTGTGGTTGGTGATCTGGTGGTGTTTTGTTTGCTTGGTTTTGCCTACTTAATTAAATTTGTTTGTTTCTCAGATAAAATACCCAGAATATTACTTTGAAACAATGTAAAGAAGTAATACCATGAGAACTTTGAGTCAAATATTAGGAGTTTGAATTCAAGTCCCCCAAATGAACTCCTCTAAAAGGTAAAATTTTCTTGTTCCTAGAAATGTCATCAAATTCCAGTAGCTGACAATTTCAAGTATTCCTGCCCTACTTCATATTACCCTAGTCCAACATGATCTGTGTTGTTATGAGTCAGCCAATGTTTTCTGTAAAAAGACCAGATGGGTCAAGAGGAAAACTCAAAGATATTCTGTAAGTTTTAAATTGTAAGAGAAAAAACAACATTTGTTTGTTTGTTTGTTTGTTTGTTTGTTTGTTTTGAGATGGAGTCTCACTCTGTAGGCTAGGCTGGAGTGCAATAGTGCAATCTCAGCTCACTGCAACCTCTGCCTCCCACGTTCAAGTGATTCTCCTACCTCAGCCTCCTGAGTAGCTGAGGTTACAGGCACCCGCCATCAAGCCGGGTTAATTTTTTTATTTTTTAAAGATAGGGTTTCACCATGTTGGCCAGGTTGGTCTTGAACTCCTGACCTCAGGTGATCCACCTGCCTTGCCCTCCCGAATTGCTAGGATTACAGGTGTGAGCCACCACGCTCAGCTGAGAAAACAACATTTTTAACAAAATTCAAAATATAACTATGGAATTGAGCAAATTTTTTTCTAGTATAGGCCCACTAATGAAAAGAATGAAATTTTTTGGAGGGAATAATGTTTCAGTTACTTGAAATTCTAAGTCAGCATTCCCTATTATCAAGTAAACTAAGCAGTATTGGTAATATCTATCCACACATCAAGAGCCAGGGGAAGTCATTCAAAGGCATTTGCCTTTGTTGTAATTGACTACTAACATTACTCACAATGTTTTCAGCTCTTAGCAGAGTTCTGTTCTGAAGGTCGGCTGTTCAGATTTCTATTGGAACTAACTCACAGAATAGAGTTGCTTTCTCTTCTCTCCTTTCCATCTTATTTCCAACCAAATTTTAGTTTCTCACTGTTTGCTTTGGTTCAGTTAAATAATCATAGGCACAGAATGTTTGTCATTCTTAAATAATACTTTTTATCTTAGTTATTAGAGATTGTACAGTGAACCTAAATTCTGCAGTATTGCTCCGTACTCCTTCAAATTTTTAGTTATATCATCTCTATATTGTCAGAGCATATACCATTTCCATTTTCTTCAGTTACTCTTATCTTTCTCACTGTTTTGGTGATCTGCAGTTTAATACATTCAGTGCCCCATGTTAATTGTTTTGCTCCAATTTCCCCAGTCATTTTAATTGTTTGTTTGTTTGCCTAGAATAATACTTTGTGTAGTTGTTTATTGAAGGAAAGTCTATGTGATCAATATATCCTGACTTCTTGCATTTTTAAGTTGTTTATCCAAAATATTTGACTTAAAAATGCAGCTTTCTGAATATATACAACCCCTTATTCACCCTATATTTCCTTGAGCGTATGGTAGGTGTTACTCTACTGTCTTCAGGCATTTGATGCTGTTGTAGAGAAATCAGATGCCAACATGATTTTCTTTCCCCTAGCGTTGACTTGACCTTTGTAGCTGCTACCCAAATATTTTTTTTATTTTCAAAGTCAGATAACAGTACTAGAAATTATCCTATTTGAGATCAATTTTCTCTGGTATGCTTTGTGATCTTTCAGTAGATATATTCAAATTTTCTTTTAGATTATAAATATTTTCTCATGTAATGCAAATTCTGCACTGTTTCAATAATTCTTATTTTGGAGGGGGGAATTCCACTTATGTGGGTTTGTTGTTGTTGTTATTTCGAGACAGAGTCTCACTCTGTCGCCCAGGCCGGAGTGCAGTGGCAAGATCTTGGCTCATGCAACCTCCACCTCCCAGGTTCAAGCAATGCTCCTGCCTCAGCCTCCCAAGCAGCTGGGATTACAGGCGTACACCATCATGCTCAGCCAATTTTTGTATTTTTAGTAGAGACGGAGTTTCACCATTATGGCCAGGCTGGTCTCAAACTCCTGGCCTCATGTGATTTGTCGGCCTTGGCCTCTCAAAGTGCTAGGATTACCGATGTGAGCCACCATGTCCCTCCACACATCTGTGTATTTTTAAAATCTCCCTTGCCTATATTCTGCATTAGCAGTTGGCAAAATTTTTCTGTAAAAGATCAGATAGTAAATATTTTACGCTTCGCAGGCCATATGGTCTGCAGCTACTCAACTCTGGCACTGAGAAGGGTAGTATGAAAGCAGCAACATATAATATAATAGCACATGAATGAGTATGACTGTGCTCCAAAAACCTTTATTTAAATAAAGCCTAATTTGAATTTTAAACTGAAAATAAATTTCATATCATTGTTTATATGTTATAAAGTTGTTTTCATTTTCTGAGCCATTTAAAAATAGAAAAAACATTCTTAGTTCAAGGCCACACAAGAATAGGTGGTAGGCTTGATTTGGTCCATAGCTGTAGAGCATCAACACCTGCTCTATATCTATAATTATTTTTATAATTAATTTGATTATATTTTTGTTGTTCTTCTATTTTTCATGTCTATTCTCACTATCCACTTATATGCTATCAGTGGTACCCGCTTTGTGCTTTTTGTAATTTTAGTCTTCAATCTTGTATATTTTTTTCTTTTGTCTCTATGAGTTCTGTATTTTTCTGTTTCACAGTCTTTATTTCTCTTGTCATGAAATATTTATTTCTGGCAATGTATTTCCTGAATTCTTGTGTTTCTGCTTTGTGTGTTTTTCTTTATAGCCATTATTGTTTCTGTTTAACCCAAAAGTATCTGAGACAGGTCTCAATCAATTTACAAAGTTTATTTTGCCAAGATTAAGGACACACCCGTGACACAGCCTCAGGAGGTCCTGAGGACATGTGCCCAAAGTAGTCGGAATACAGCTTGCTTATTGATTGATTGATTGATTGATTGAGAAGGAATTTTCGCTCTTGTTGCCCAGGCTGGAGTGCAATGGCGCGATCTCGGCTCACCACAACCTCTGCCTCCCTGATTCAAGAGATTATCCTGCCTCAGCCTCCCAAGTAGCTGAGATGACAGGTATGTGCCACCATGCCCGGCTAATATTTTTTTTTTTTTTTTTTTGTATTTTTAATAGAGACAGAATTTCTCCATATTCATCAGGCTGGTCTCGAACTCCTGATCTCAGGTGATCTGCCCACCTCAGCCTCCCAGAGTGCTGGGATTACAGGCGTGAGCCACTGCGCCCGGCCGTAGAGCTTGCTTTTATACGTTTTAGGGAGACATAATGTTACCGGAAAGGAGTCCCAATCCAGACCCAAGAGAGGATTCTTGGATCTCGTGTAGTAAGGAATTCCGGGAGAGTCCGTAGAGTAAAAAGCAAGTTTTTTAAGAAAGTAAAGGAATAAAGAATGGCTACTCTATAGGCAGAGCAGCAGCATAGGCTGCTCTGCAGCTTATTCTTATAGTAATTTCTTGATCATATGCTAAACAAGGGGTGGATTATTCCATGAATTTTCCTGGAAATGGGTGGGCAATTACCGGAACTGAGGGTTCCTCAGATCATACAGACCGTATAGGATAACTTCCAGAGGTTGCCATGGCATTTGTAAACTCATGGTGCTGGTGGGAGTATCTTTTTGCATGCTAATAAGTTATAATTAGCCTATAATGAGCAGTGAGAACGACCAGAGGTCACTCTGGTCACCATCTTGGTTTTGGTAGGTTTTGGCCAGCTTCTTTATCGCATCCTTTTATCAGTGAGGTCTTTGTGACCTGTACCGTGTCGTGACCTCCTCTCTCATCCTGTGACTAAGAACGCCTGAACCTCCTGGAAATGCAGCCCAGTAGGTCTCAGCCTTATTTCACCCAGCCCCTTCAAGGTGGAGTCGCCGTTGTTCCAGTGCCTCTGACAATGAGCCATCAATCAGTATGTGTAAGATGTACATTGGTTCGGTGTGATAAGGCAGGACAACTCAAAGTAGGGGCTTCAAGGTTAGAAGTCCATAAGAGACAAAGGTTGCATTATTTTGAGACCTTGATAAGCCTTCCACTGAAAACACAATTTAGTCTGGCTCCTTGAATCTGCATTTTTACGTAAACAATAGTGCAGAGGAAGCAATCTGATACACACGTGTCTCAGGTGAGCCTCAGAGAGATGACTTTGAGTTCTCTCTGTTCTTTGTCCACAAGGAATTTCCTTGTGGGCAAATTGTGAGGGAGGTATGTAACTTCTTATCTTCGTACCTATCTTATTCAGGAATAAAATGGGAGGCAGGTTTGCTTGACATAGTTCCCAGCTTGACTTTTCCCTTGGTTTTGTGATTTTTGGGATCCTGGTATTTATTTTCCTTTCATACCTCCTTATAATATTTTTAATAAATTAATCATGAATTATGTTATTTTATATTCTTCTTTGTAGCCATATTTTTGGGCAAACTTGTATACAGAAAGATTAGATTGCAAGTTTTATATTTATTTTTATTGCAGCTATCTGTGGATACCAGCATACTTATTTTGTGTGTGTGTGATGCAGTCTCACTCTGTCACCCATGCTGGAGTGCAATGGTGCCATCTTGGCTCATGGCCACCCCCACCTCCTGGGTTCAAGTGATTCTCTTGCCTCAGCCTCCCAGTAGCTGGGATTACAGATGTGCACCACCACACCTGGCTAATTTTTGTATTTTTAGTAGAAATCAGGTTTCACCATGTTGGCCAGGCTGGTCTTGAACTCCTGACCTCAGGTGATCCTCTGGCCTCAACCTCCCAGAGTTGAGATTACAGGTGTGAGCCACCGTGCCTGGCCCAGCATACTTCATTTTCTCTTCAGATATAAGTGAGACAGATTTTCCTGAACTAGTAGCATAGGCCCCTGTGAGAGCAGAGAAGGCAGGGTAACTTTGTAGACTTCAGATGTCAAAGATTCTCTATTGTGTTGTTTCAATAAAAGCCTGAGGTTGGCACCTCTGCAATCATGCTTCTCTTGGCTTTCAAAACCTAGCCCAGGTCTGGAGGGTTTTTGCCCATAGCTCTGAAATACTTAGACTTCTTTTCATGGACAAAAGTAATGAATGGTATTACCTTGATGTTTCAAGACGAAGCACCAATTCAAACACAAGCTTTTTTTTTTTTTTTTTTGGAGAGAGAGTGGAGTCTGGCTCTGCTGCCCAGGCTGGAGTGCAGTGGTTCACCGCAACCTGCACCTCCTGGGTTCAAGCAAGCCTCGGGCTCCCAAATAGCTGGGATTACAGGTGTGTACCACCACGCCCAGCTAATTTTTGTGTTTTTAGTAGAAACGGGGTTTCACCATGTTAGCTAGGGTAGTCTCGAACTCCTGACCTCAGGTGATCCACCCGCCTCGGCCTCCCAAAGTGCTGGGATTACAGGTGTGAGCCACTGCCCCCGGTTACACAAGCACTTTCTAAACTTTCCTACCCTCCTTCAGCCGTGACCTTGTCTGGTATCATCTCAGTTCTATTTGCAGAAATTTCAGCTCAGGATTGGTTCTCTCCTTATGGCAGAGAGAGGCAGCTCAATACTTCTGAAGCCTGCTCCCTATCAGATTCCTCTGCGTTTCCTCTTCTCTGGGAAATAACTCGATTTGACTGCTATTTGGTTTCCTAGGCATGCATTGTGAAATTATCAGGCGTTTAAGGTGTTGTATATTCTCTATTTTGTTCCTATGTAAAAGTTGTTTGTGCTCTTTATGATATTCCGGTGGGGTATCTGAAAGATTTCAAACTAAGCGGCTGCCACGCCCCTCCCAGCTACTGTCCTTGGACCGGGGCTAGCCGGGCTTCTGCTCTTGCCCCTCGCCGCAGCGAGCGCAGCGTTTTGGAACACTTTCCTCGAAATTCCAAGTCTGAGACTCTAGTCTTTAGCACAGCCCTGGCATGGGGGTGGCGACCCGATCCAAGAAAGAGGCCCAGCGCGTGGGTCACTCCTGTTGACGGGTGTGGCATTTCTTACATGGGATCGTGAGAGATTCGGCCGTCAAAACGGAACTGACGCACTGATCTGGGGTGATCTTCACTCAAATCAGACACGATTTGGGTCTCTGGCTACCGATGGGCCACCGCCAATTCTTAACCTTCATCCACAGTGTGGATTCATGCGGCGGCTCTCACCACCGATGTCACTTCGAGGCCACCTCGGGTCTGCACCAGACAGCAAAGGGGGAGCAGTAGCAGGAGTCCTTTACCGTGTGCTCTATCCCTACTTCCGCTGCTGGCCCCACAGCCGTCGCCCATCCTCGCGGCTGGCTCCACACCTAGTGTCCGGTTGTCCTCAGGGAGGGGCAACACCTCTCTCTCTCGAGGACTCTTGAGACCGTTGCCTTACAACGCCAACAGGCCCATATGACTGATGTCCCCTCTTGACTCTAATCAATGTGATGACATCATTCTAGACAAAGGCAGACTTTCCTTGCTTGAATAGAACCACTCTACTAACTCCACCTACAAGACCTTTGCCCTCTAGTGGCCGTGTATGGAATGCAGCGTGTAATGCAATCAACAACGGAAAGAAATCACATTTTAAGAATGTAAACCTTTGTTCTTCTTTTTCGCATTAAAATTCTGACAAGAGATAAATGTAACCCGACCAGAAAAATGAATTGTTGTTCACATTATCCTGCATATTCTGGGTAAGACTTGCCTTAGTGGTCGTTAACAAAGCACAGTAACAACCTTTCCCAGAGTCACTGTAAACTGGTATTTATTGGTAACCGATGGGCACACTCCTGCACTGGAGGTCACATTTCCTTTTAAGGCAGCCCTCGAGACTCTATACTTCTAGGTTCAAGTAATTAAACTATCCCCATGCCTTTTCTTATACAGGGGCGATATCCCTACTATTACTTGTCTTGGAGAACTATTCCTGAGGGTTTTTTCCTACCTTATAACATCTTTGTAAGTATTCCCAACATTAAAAATAAAAACGAATGCATTCTGTATGTCCCACTAGAAGTTCCTCTAGTATCCTTGTAGTAGTTCAAAATGTACAGTATTACTAGAAGGTTTGCTGGGAAATATATAAGCTGCACTGTCCCCTGATTTCTCAAGTCACCCTAGGTAGATGCCAACAAAATTAACATTTGTTTTTCTTACTGGATTTACAGACTAGTAATTTCATAAATAATATGCATAACTGATATTATTGATTAATTGATTTAGACAATTAATTAATTTAGGTAATTTAGGCCAAACTGGCAGAGATCTGAGAGAGGATGAGGGAAAAGTGCTAATCTCATCCAGGAATGTCCTCACAGACATACCCAGAAATAATGCTTACTCTGGGTACCCTGTGGTTCATGCAAGGTGTCTCATAAAATTAACAATCACAGATACATACTATGAGGTACTGATTTTGGCATTTAAATGTTACATAATTAAAGTAATCATTGTGGAAAAAGTTAGAAATTGAATGATATGTACATAAAATATAATTTATAGAATATAAAAAGACATGTACCAAATATCATTACATACTCTTCTAGAAAACATTGTCATAAATTGTAAACATTTAATTCATTAGACTAGTTTCCTGTGAAAAAGAATGACATAGGGAATAGGCTATGTAGATAAAAAGAAATTAATCAATTGATTAAGATGGTCTTAGATTAAGTAATCAAAAAAATTAACAAAATACTATGAGATATTCAAAATAATTGATGATCTCTGTGGTGCTTTTTTTTTTCTTTTAAACAATCTTGCTTTGTTGCCTAGTCTCGAGTGGTGCAGTGGCACAATCTCGGCTCACTGCAACCTCTGCCTCCCAGATTCAAGCAATTCTTATGCCTCCCAAGTACCTGGGATTATAAGCATGTGCCATCACGACCAACTAATTTTTGTATTTTTAGTGGAGACATTGTTTCACCATGGTGCCCCAGCAGGTCTCCTGAGCTCAAGCAATCCAATAGCCTCAGCCTCCCAAAGTGCTGGGATTACAAGCGTGAGCCACCTCACCCGGCCCGTGGTGCATATTTTGAAAATGAAAATTCTGCTTCCACTCATGAAAAATGAATTGCTAGGAGAATTGTCCTCTGGCTATAAAAAACTAGAAAAATAGAAAAAATATCTAATACAGTTCTTAGATAACAATGTTTTGGAAACAGGCAATGCCAGCTTGTAACACTTGAGAGACGAGAAACAGAAAATGTGAACCTGGTGATTACATCAGTCAAGAGAATTTTGAAGAAGGAAAAGATAGTGGCATTTACCTCACTAAGTATCATGTCTTACTAGAAGTCTCAATACATTCAGAGCATGCATTGTTGGTGCAAGGATAAACAAAATGTCATATAATAGAGAGCTCAGAAATCATCTGCACATATGTGTAAATTTAATACATGATAAAGGTGGCATTGCAGCTGGAGTAAGAGAGTATCATTTACTGAGAAATGTATACAGGAATAAATAGGGGTAAGAAGCTGTGAATCTATCACACCCTGTTTCATTGCCTGACCTGACTAGAGGTAATTTATGTCATAAGAAAAGGAGTATGTACTGGATAATAAATATTCTACATATGGTCAATCATGACATTAACTGATCTTAGTGAAAGGGTACGTCATTGCCAAATTGTTGTGCAAAGTAAGGGGAAAATTCACCATGTCAAATGGTATGTTTATTTTATTTATTTATTTATTTATTTATTTATTTTGAGACGGAGCCTCGTTCTGTCATCCAGGCTGGAGTGTAGTGGCGCGATCTCGGCTCAATGCAAGCTCCGCCTCCCAGGTTCATGCCATTCTCCTGCCTCAGGCTCCCAAGTAGCTGGGACTACAGGCGCCCGCCACTTTTTGTATTTTTAGTAGAGACAGGGTTTCACCGTGTTAGCCAGGATGGGCTCGATCTCCTGACCTCGTCATCCACCCGCCTTGGCCTCTCAAAATGCTGGGATTACAGGCGTGAGCCACCGCGCCAGGATAGGCATGGTTTTTAAAAAGGGCTTTATTGGGGGATTTATTTTGCTAAGCAAGCAAAGGCAGAGGTTGATCAATTCTCTCTTTATTTCACATGGAAGCATGCCAGGCACAGGCATTACTGGAAATACAGCAGGTCTGTAGTCCACAAGAAGGTATCTTCCCTCTATTTCTTACCCTCCACAAACAGAAGAGCCTTTTCCCAGACCTTCAGTGAGAGTGGGCCAGACCGCCTAATGGCAAGCAATCTGGATTTAAGGTGTGACGTGTTTGTAATCTAATGGTACAATCCATGCTGTGGAATATTATGTAATTTATATAAAGAATTATATAAAACTACGTATATTAAATGATACCACTACAAAGATGAGTGGAGATATACATCTATATGTATATATATAAAGTGTGTATACATATATGCATATATATGCATCTTCCCAGAAATATATTACATATTGTTAATGTTAACATACATATAGAATTTCTGGGAAGGTGCACAGGATACTTGAAACTAAGCACCAGTGGAGGGAATTAAGAAAGTAGTGTTCTTGGATGAAAAGGAGACATTTTCCAGCTCTATTTGTACAATTGAGTGGGGGGAGGACTTTTACTGATCTTTGTTTTGGATCAAAATCAGTGCTAGACATCCTCATCCATAATATTTCATTTAAAAGCGAATTTAATTTTAATTAATT
Organism: Chlorocebus sabaeus; assembly: GCF_047675955.1. NCBI lineage: Eukaryota > Metazoa > Chordata > Mammalia > Primates > Cercopithecidae > Chlorocebus > Chlorocebus sabaeus. The sequence continues at coordinate 27,287,939 of NC_132920.1, read as the reverse complement.
TCTTAGAGCTGAAATATTTGCACTACCAACGATCACTTATTGAGGTTGACGATGAGATGAAGAGCAGACTTGAGGCTTGAGTTTTCACCAGCTAGAAAACTGGCGTGTTTCCAAATGGACAGAATTCTTACAGGCACAGTTTAGAACATGTGCCAGCAATTCTCAAGCAGAGGCTGGGAAAACAATAAGTTTATCTGCCCCAGAAAGTTGTTTTTCATAAGGAAGAAACAGTTACTAGTATTCATTTTAATATCCAACTTGTTTTATTTTCCCTTTGATTTGGTCATCTAGCGACTGTAGACGTCTATACATGGCAATGTTTCTGAAGAAGCTCCTCAGATGTTAACACTAAAAGCAGAAAATGAATTACAGGAAAATGGGATTTGCTGATTGGAGAAAACGTCCAATTAATTAATATGAGGAGAAATTACTTGCGCAAGTATCCACTCAAATCACAAAACGCAAGATCCGACTCTGGCGGGACTCGAACCCGCAACCTTTGAATCTCTCGAGTCAGGCTAGAAGTCCAATGCGCTATCCATTGCGCCACAGAGCCTGCTTGCGCGCCACCTTTCGCCCTGAGGTTACTAACTAATTTGACTACTCAAGTAATACGTTTCCTGAAAACATTCTGCTCCAGTCACCGTGAGAGTTCAATAAACACAAAAATGAGACAACACAAGGGGTACACACAATCCCTGACACGGAGGAGTTACTAAGCCTTTCAACAACTATTTTCACTTGTGCCATGAGATAACGAATAATTTAGCGAGACTACGTCTCAAAAAAAAAAAAAAAAAAAAAAGCGAGACTCTGTCTCAAGAATAATTGGAGAGCTTCCAGACAGCTGAACACGTGGCGGTTTCTGGAGGGTGGCAGACCCAGGGAGTGCTTGGAAGCTCGGCGCCCCTTCTCCCATACCTTGCCCTGCGTGCCTCTTCATTTGAATCCTTTGCGATATCCTTTATAATAAACCAGTAAACCCTATAGCCTGACGCCCGCAACATGGGAGGTGCAGGTGGCTTGCTCTGAGGATGTGGACTTGCCCTGCACGGTCCCCTGGGAACCGCAGATGCCCTACATGGTCTCCTGGATCAAGCTATTGGAAGGCGGTGAAGAGAGGGTGGAGGCACCCCAGAAAGATCTGCGCTTCAGAGGACAGAAGGGCCAAAATGGCTCTTCCGGGGTCCAGTGAAAGATCCTATTCCCTGAAGATCAGAAACACTACTAGCTGCAACCCGTGAACATACAAGTGCACTCTGCAGGCACCGGAAGGGCAGAGAAACCTAAGTGGAGAGGCGATCCTGAGAGTGACAAGATGTCCTAAACGCCGAAGATAATTTTAAGAAATACAAAGCTGGAGCCGGGCACGGTGGCTCACGCCTGTAATTCCAGCACTTTGGGAGGCTGAGGCGGGAGGATCACGAGGTCAGGAGTTTGAGACCAGCCTGGCCAACATGGTGAAACCCCATCTTTACTGAAAATACAAAAGTTAGCCAGGCATGGTGGTGCGCCCCTGTAGATCCAGCTACTCGGGAGGCTGAGACAGGAGATTCGCTTGAACCAGGGAGGCAGAGGTTGCAGTGAGCTGAGACTGCACCACTGCACTCCAGCCTAGGTGACAGAGCAAGACTAGGTCTCAAAAAAAAAAAAAAAAGAAAAAGAAAAAAGAAAAAGAAATGCAGAGTTGGGATTTTGCTGTTGTTGTCTCTGGTCGTTTTCTACTCATTCTCACTTGTAAGTTTACATGACTACAGAGTTATTTACCCAGAGTTTTCTAAACCCGTCATGGAATAAGCTTTTCTCCCAGTTACCTCCCTAAATAAGCATTTGGGGCCAGTAACTCTTTGTAAGACAGAACTGGTATGAGCAGGATTTCTACAAATTGTTTCTCCTAAAGCTGAGGACTCAGTGGTGTGTCTGTCACACTGGAGGAGAGAATGAGTCCTACACTGAAGAAGTGTGAAGTCCTTCATCTGAGTGAAAACACCGGAAGTGGATCATCCCACCCTATTTTCTATGAGCAGGCCTTGAAAACCATCACATGACCACACAGCATGGAGTCACCACGACTTCTCCATGGCTATCTTTTTAGCGATTTATGCAGCTATCTGAACATATAAAAGCTATGGTGAGATGCAGCTGGAAAAGGGTCTTGGGAAATACGAATGCCTCCAGCTGGCCCTGTGACAGACTCCTGAGGACAGCTGTCATCTTCTACATCTGGGGAACATCTTTTTTAGTTTACTGTGTTTTATTGTACCAGCCCAGATACTTTATGTCTGGGAAAAATTGACAGATCAAGCTGGAAGACAGTGGGAAATATTTAGCAAATAATTTTCTGGTGTGAGGGTCCTGCTATTACTAAGGAATATTCTGTTTCTGTGTACAAAGAAATAACAATTCAATGGATTATTCCCCAGCAGGACTGGGGAATTATTCCAGCAGGATTATTCTCCAGCAGTGTGTTTTCATCTGGGAAAGACATCCATAAACAAGCAATAAAGAAGAGTGCCACAATTATTTTTGTATCTTTATGTACTTGTCAAAAAAGGGTTTGTATTTTTCTCCTTTTGAAAACTATATCTATAGTTAGATTGCATTGTGAACTGACAAGTAGCCTGGATATGGAGAGTGAGAAGTCCGAGAAGGTGACAACAGGATTAAATACCTGATTAAAATACCATACACAAGGCCGGGCGCTGTGGCTCATGCCTGTAATCCCAGCAATTTGGGAGGCCGAGGTGAGCAGATCACTTGAGGTCGGGAGTTCAAGACCAGCCTGGCCAACATGGTGAAACCCCATCTCTACTTAAAAATACAAAAATTAGCCGGGCATGGTGGTGCACGCCTATAGCTCCAGCTACTTGGGAGGCTGAGGCAGGAGGATCCCTTGAACCTGGGAGGCAGAGGTTGCAGTGAACAGAGATGGCACCACTGCACTCCAGCCTGGGCGACAGAGCCAGACACCATCTCAAACAAATAAAATAAAATAAAATAAAATAGCGTGAAAATGCTTTGAAAAAGTATAAAGCGCTATGCAAATTTGAAACTTCCATTTTAGGGTTTTTAGAAAAAAAATGTGTATGTTAAGGTTATTAGAAAAACATAAAAATATAATTAAAAAAAGAAACTCCATTGAGTCATTATCCTCGCTATGATGGTGGTGTTCTGGGGATGAGAGGATGCCTTTCATTTCTCATGTTTTCCATCATTCCAAACAAAGAAGATCACAAAGAAGCCTTTCCCATAGTCTTCTGCAGGAATTCCTTTGGGGAAGTTAGGAGGCCAGGTCCATGGTCTGTTCTTGAAGCACCAGCCAAAAGAATTCCAAGATATGGACATACCGGAGCCACTGGCAGAAGGGACTTCACTAAATGCTGCACTGATATTTTAGCAATTGTTGGGTTTCTCTGATCAAGCTTGGGCCCTTCCCTTCTTGATTTCCAACGACATTTTATTGCTTTAGTTGTGTGTTCATTGCCTCCACTAATATTAGGGTGTAAAAGGGATACTAAGTTCATTTTGTGTTTTTGCATGTTTCATAGCTTTCATGTTATTAAAAATGTACAAGTGGGGGAAAAAAGAATAGTTTGACCAAGGATCAAAATCCATATCTCATTTAATCTGGCCTCTCCAATTCCATGCTTGGGACAGTTGATTTCACAGAATGGAATTTGAGGAACTTCCAACATTTGACGTTGGATGGTATTTTTAATACATATCCGAGTCCCGTAAGTCCCTTTCCTCTAGCTCCAGTCTAGAGTTTTCTCTCGAAAGATAAGCCCCTCTTGTTCGTTCTTTTTCATGTCTGTCTTTTTCGTTTGTGTTTAAGAACGAGTTTCGTGTGTTTTGTCAACAAGCTCACAGAGCAAACGATGACTTTGTGGCACAAATTTACTGCGTCCAGGTGGCTTTAGAACGCTCCCAGGTTTTCTAACTTGGGAATTTTCTTTTAGCAGCTGTTTGGGCTGAGATGTAAAAACACCATTTTCTTTGCTTTTCCGCCTTTCGTTGAGACAGTGTGGCCCAGCGATACTTGCTCCGTTAGGGGAGGTCAATTAAGTGGCTTCTTGTCGTCCTGGACAGAAAGGAATGAAGTTGTTGAAGGTGACGCTCAAGCGCGGGAGAATCCAAGTTTGGCATTGTGGAACGGGCGAGCATTTGTGGTCTGAGAAATGGGAGGAGAAATGTGGAGGGAAGAGAAGAAGTCTCAGGTGATCCGCGACCCAAAGATGGCTTGGTGCAACGTGACAGAAACAAATACGACCCTCACTGGAGGGTTAGATTCCATGCCTCTAGGGCGAGATCGAATCCCAGGGTTAAGACCTTAAGGTCATTCATTCGTCCCCATACGCTACTTAACAATAGACAGTGAGGAACTTCTCTGGCCCGATGACCTCCCAACTTTATGTCGCATCCAGAAAAGAAAATACTGTAATTAATTCTGAAACCTGCAGGACGCAAAACAAAGCAAAATACAAACTCTGAACTGTTTGCAAAAACGCAAGGCAGACTTCCTCTCAAGCTTGGCGTTTGTTTGGTGGGGTCCCACGCGGGTTCAACATGCATATCGAGAAGTGTTATTTCTGTTCAGGGCCCATCTACCCTGGATACGGCATGATGTTCGTCCGCAACGATTGCAAGGTGTTCAGATTTTGCAAATCTAAATGTCATAAAAACTTTAAAAAGAAGCACAATCCTCGTGGACCAAAGCATTCCGGAAAGCAGCTGGTAAAGAACTTACAGTGGATAATTCATTTGAATTTGAAAAACGTAGAAATGAACCTATCAAATGCCAGCGAGAGCTATGGAATAAAACTATTGATGCAATGAAGAGAGTTGAAGAGATCAAACAGAAACGCCAAGCTAAATTTAAAATGAACAGATTGAAGAAAAATAAAGAGCTACAGAAAGTTCAGGAAATCAAAGAAGTCAAGCAAAACATCCATGTTATCCCAGCCCCTCTTGCAGGCAAAGGGAAGCAGTTGGAAGAGAAAATGGTACAGCAGTTACAAGAGGATGTGGACATGGAAGATGCTCCTTAAAAATTTCTGTAACCATTTCTTTTGTGTACATTTGAAAATGCCCTTTGGATACTCGGAACTGCTAAATTATTTTATTTTTTACATAAGGTCACTTAAATGAAAAGCGATTAAAATACATCTTTCCTACATTGCCATCTACATAACATCAGATATTACAGATGTTAGATTGCATCTCAGTGTTAAATCTTCACTGATAGATGTACTTAAGTAAATCATGAAAATTCTACTTGTAACTATAGAAGTGAATTGTGGATGTAAAATGGTTGTGCCATTTGGATAATGGCACTAGGCAGCATTTGTATAGTAACTAATGGCAAAAATTTATGGCTAGTGATGTATAAAATAAAATATTATTTGCAGTAAAGTATTCCCTTTGTTAATGTTATAGAAGGGGGAGATACAAAAAGGAACTAACAATTTGTATGGCAGTGTCAGATATTATTTTTATTTTAGTATTTCTTGTTTTGGTTTGTTTGCATCTTAGAAGAGCATAATGACATTGTTTGATGAAGCCTAAATTATGCTGGACTGTTTTGACCCTTCTGATAGGTAGTTGTGGATGTTGGGGGTGAGAACTGAATAATATTTGCCTGGAGTGACACTACACTCTAGAGTTTCCACTTTGGAGAATATTCAGTTCTCACTTGTGATTCCTGGTAGAACAAACTTTATTTTTCTAGCCCAGCAACGATCTAGAAGCAGAGGAATCCCAGTGCCTTTTAAAAGTTATTATGTGGTTTTCTTTTAAAAAGCTCCTGTTTTTGGAAAGTAGAATTTATGGGTACAACGTATGTTCATTATTTGTACATAAGATAAAACCATTTAAAAAGTAAAAAAAACAAAAAACAAAAAAAAAAACAAAAACGCAACGCAGAAAGGAGTTTTAAACCGGAAATGAAGATTGAGCTGAGGGGAAAAGTTCTTGCATCCCTAGAGCCTCGAAGCCCAGGTTACTTATCGCGGGTTTCGGGGCACACTCGCTTCCCATTCCCCTCTCTCCTCCCGGCCGCCATCGCTTTCTCAGAACTCGGTTTCTTCCACGGACCACACTGCCCATGGACCCCTCAATTCCTTGGAGAGACTTCAGGGAACCTAAGGAATGAGAAGATGGGAGGTAAATCTACCACCAGCACCAGGCTGCTGAAATCTTTTCCAGCCAATTTACCGCGGTGCTGACTTGTTTCTCTTACAAATTAATTTTAAAATGAAGATAAATGAAGAGGGTGTCCTTGAGAAACGCTTAAGGTCCCTTATACAGTCCTCTCTCAGCATTTTAACTGCCCCCCATGACAGGTATACTGAGCATTAATCCACACTCCTTTTGAGTGCCGCTGCCTCCTCGAGTCCCCAGAAGACGTCTTCCTTCAGTTTTCTTCACAATCTAGACTTCCTCTTCCCTCCCTCTCATAATTTATTCCCTTTATTTTTTTCTTCTGGACGAAGGAAAAGCATTGGAAGTAAATGTAAAGTGATATATATTATATGACATAGAATATGAGGTATATATAAGACTAAGAATTAGGAGCAATCTCTTTGCCTTGGTAACCACTTGGTAAACACTTCTGAGTTATAGGTGATTTCTTTTTTACTTTTTACAAGGTATTAAACCTTGGCGACGGTAAACAATTTTCATTCACTGTTCATTCTCCATTCTGTAACACAGTAGTTCTCTCTACTTAATAGCTTCAAGATGTTTGTTTCTTTTTACGGGAGAGAATCCAAACACTCCAAATATTAATTATAAATCTTTTAGTACAGACGATTTTCTGTGTGGGCAAACTCTCAAAAGGTGGAGATTTTTTCTTGTGGCAGTAAGCTACTCTAGCTAGTATAAAATATGCATAAAATACTATTAAAGGCAGAGTAGAATCATGGTGATTGGGGTGGGGGCATTGGCTGCCGGATATAGATAGGTACAATTCAGACTCGTTCCCTACCAGCTGCTTGATGTTCAAGTTTATTTCGTTTCCTTAGGCCTCATTATCCTCATCCCTTCCTCATACTGTTGTTTAGTCAAATTGTTTCTTGTTCCCACAATCCTCTCCGACAACGGCTTACTTTCTGAGCCCCCCAACCCCCACATCAAAAGACTGTATCTACATCATTCTGGAGAGTGTTTTATCAGACCCTTCTCTTTCCCTCCAAGGGCACTGGTTTTCCTGAAAAGAATGGACTTGGAAGCACTACTTTGCTAAGATATGTAAAACACCAATAAAAAAGAACTTAATTCATTATCTTAGATCACTAATTTCTTTTAACTGAACATATGAGGCATAGTTCTTGCTCCTGCCACTTTAGTTATAATCAGCAATAATACAAATGTTGATATATCATGGCCAGTCTGAAAGGCTAGTTTGGTTATGTAATATTCCATCTAACTTCCCAAAATTAATAAACACAATTTTGTAGAATCATCTAGATTGGGTGATCATCTCATGGAAGGATATCCTAATATATTCTCATAAACTAACATCTCATAAACTTCTAATGAAGATGCTCTTGACTGACAATAGGAAAGAGGGAGAGGGAGAGGAAAAGAGAGAGAGGGGCACACACACACACACACACACACAGAGAGCAAGAGAGAGAGAGAGAGAGAGAGAGAGAGAGAGAGAGAGATTGATTTTCAAGGGACTCTGGCTGAGCCAGAGCAGTTGGCTGGCACTGGGAGCTTCTGTGACTGGGGATGTTCCATCTCTTTCCTCCCACCAGGAACGTTTCTCCCACCCTTCCTTCTTCAGAATTGAAAACCAGACAATAAACCTCCAAATCTACTTTTGCTTTTTACTGAGTATTTTATGAAGCCCACAGAAAGGCTCTCATTCTCTAAAGTGATGGACGAGGTAGGGAGGGTACAGATTACATCAAATAATTTCCCTCTGTGGTCTCTAGGCTGCAGAAGGGAGGCATTTGACATAATTCTTACTAACATGAAATTTGAGGCCGGGCGTGGTGGCTCACACCTGTAATCCCAGCACTTTGGGAGGCCCAGGTGGGCGGATCACGAGGTCAGGAGATGGAGATCATCCTGGCCAACATAGTGAAACCCCGTCTCTACTAAAACTACAAAAATTAGCCGGGCGTGGTGGCGGGCGCTACTCGGGAGGCTGAGGCACAAGAATCGCTTGAGCCCAGGAGATGGAGGTTCGGTGAGCTGAGATCGCCACTGCACTCCAGTCTGGCAACAGAGCAAGACTCCGCCTCAAAAAAAAAGAAAAGAAAAGAAAAGAAATTTGAGCTATCTAATTTTTAGTGGATTCAGTTTTGCTTGTAGATTTTTAAAAATCCAATTTCTTTACAATTAAATGTGGTTTGACTCTCATTTTCTCATCATCTGGGACTGTGACTCTGATGGCATTAACTTGGGCTGCTTCTTCCCTAGCTCAAAGGATTACTATGTATTCAAAAGTGCAGTTGAGGCTGGGCATGGTGGCTCATGCCTGTAATCAAAGCACTTTGAGAGGCCGAGGGGGGCGCCTCACTTGAGGTCAGGGGTTTGAGACCAGCCTGGCCAACATGGTGAAACCCCATCTCTACTAAAAATACAAAAACATTAGGGCCCAGCTGAAAATAAAGATTTGAAATACATTATACAATCTTTTAAAGCAAATGACTGGACATTTTCCAAAGATGGCCAGTAGAAAAACACATAAGTAATGCTCTGGTTCTGTATAAAGATCTATATATAGAAAGTAAGTGTGATACATTCGTACTTTCCATGACCACATTTATTCTGTTTATCAGTCATGACATAGTTAAACTTCTCTGGGTACAGATAAAAGGAAATTATTTGATCTTGAAAAAGATTTAGTTTTCTGGAAAAAAAAACTTTCTCAGTGATACATGAATTAAATAGAATGCTATGTAAAAGGCACTTTGTTACTGCTGGTTAAATATAATATATTAAAACCAAACAATTAGCTTTCTCAAGATGCATCAAATTCATTTTGCCCATTAACATTTTTCTGACCATGAAATGGGACCTGCACATCTACGCATCTTGGGATCTGGCATCCACATTTATCGTTTTTTGTTTGTTTTTGTTTTTTTCATTTCATTTCATTTCATTTCATTTCATTTCTATAGAGTATCTGGACATTCTGCTAAAGGAACTGGTGAGTTGCAAATGTAAAAAGGAGAACTGGAAATGTGCTTTATTGGTTAAATTTGGTTTGATCAACCATTGCATTGTTCACAAAATTAAACCAAGAAGTCAATTTTTTAGAAAGTAAACTAGGATCTATTAGGATCTAGGATTTCACAGGAAAAGAATTCATGGGCCAGCTTTACTTGCAAATTTCTTCTTAACCCGTCTGGAAAGTGAAAGCGCATTGTCATTTGCGAAACAATTTCCCAAACATAATGAAATAAATATTTTAGGTTTACATTTTGGGGCTTAGGGACACCAAGTGATAATAAGATCCAGAGGTTTTCTGTATCGTTTTTCTCTCCCTCAGCTTAGCTGAGGGTGAAGGGGTGGCCAGCCCCTCCACACCTGTGGGCGTTTCTCGTCAGGTGGGACGAGCGACTTGAGAAAAAAAAGAGACACAGAGACAAAGTATGGAGAAAGAAAAGTGGGCCCAGGGGACCGGCGCTCAGCATACGGAGGACCCGCGCCGGCACTGGTCTCTGAGTTCCCTCAGTATTTATTGATCTTAGCATCTCGGAGAGGGGGATGTGGCAGGACAATAGGGTAATAGTGGGGAAAGGGTCAGCAGGAAAACGTGTGAACAAAGGTCTCTGCGTCATAAATAAGTTTAAGGAAAGGTGCTGTGCCTTGATAAGTACCTATACAAACAACTCGGTGCAATAAAGAGCAGTATTGCCGCTAGCACGTCTTACCTCTAGTTCTAGGGCGGTGTTCTCCTATCTTAGTAAATAGAACATAGAATCGGGTTTTACCCTGAGACATTCAATTCCCAGGGAGGAGCAGGAGACAGATGCCTTCCTCTTACCTCAACTGCAAAGAGGCCTTCCTCTTTTACTAATCCTCCTCAGCACAGACTTTTTACGGGTGTCGGGCTGGGGGACGGTCAGGTCTTTCCCTTCCCACGAGGCCATATCTCAGGCTATCACAAGGGGAAAAATCTTGGACAATACCTGGCTTTCCTAGGCAGAGGTCCCTGCGGCCTTCCGCAGTGTACTGTGTCCCTGGGTACTTGAGATTAGAGAATGGTGATGACTTTTTAACATGTATACTGCCTTCAAGCACTTTTTTAACGAAGCACATCCTGCATAGCCCTAAATCCATTAAACCTGGAGTCAACACAGCACATGTCTCTGCGAGCACAGGGTTGGGGCTAGGGTTACAGATTAGCAGCATCTCAAGGCAGAAAAATTTTTCTTAATACGGAACAAAATGGAGTCTCTTATGTCTACTTCTTTCTGCATAGACACAGTAACAATGTGATCTCTCCTTCTTTTCTCCACATGAGGGAGCATTTCCTTCTCTGAAATCCATTAAGCAACAGTGTCATTCAGCGAGGAGGCTGGTCTCCTGAAGTTCTAGCAGAAGGTCCCATCGTCTAGCAGAAGGTCCCAGGTTTAAAAGTAGGATTAAGGCCTGGCTCCACCTCCTTGGTGAGTAAATTTGTTTTCAGTTTCGAGGACTCCAGCAAGGAGGCAAACTTGTCCCCAGGGGAGCTGGTTGTTGAATTGACCTGGTTTGTTCGAAATAAAGATGCTTGTGTGGTGGATATGGTCATCTTAGTTCTTCCAAAGTTCTGTCATGTCTGTAGTCCCGTTGCCATCTCTGTAGTCGTGGCCGAGTGGTTAAGGCGATGGACTAGAAATCCATTGGGGTCTCCCCGCGCAGGTTCGAATCCTGCCGACTACGTTTGAAATTTTACCCTAAAATGGGGTCAGATTAATGTAATACGAAAAGTACAGGAGCACTTGTATCATCTTTCTCCCCTCTGGTTAATGTAAGACGGAAGGTACAGGAGTACTTATATCATCGTTCGCCCCTCTCTAATTCTACCCTGGCGGTGTATGTGTTTGCTGTCAAAATGACGCTAGTTCCTTTACTTAATGAACTAGTAACCTCAGTAATCCTCCTTCACTGGCAATGTGCAGTGCTCCAGGGTCTCACCGGGTTTTCTCTCCTCCAAACCCTGCTCAAAGTAAGCTCTTTCAAGAGCTTGGTGAAAGTGTTTCTCAGAGAAACCATGGAGTGTATATAGTCTATGCCACAAATGGGAGCTATCTGTATTTTTTAAAATTATTAAGTAAAATTGACTTTTAAAAAGCACTTATATGTATATACACATAGTCATTACCATATCAGGATACACATCAGTTCTATCAATCCATAAGCCTCCCTAGCACTGTTCCTTTATAGTCTCATCCAAATCCCACACATAGCAGCTGACAATCGTAAATACGTTTTCCATTTGTACATTTTGGCCTTTTGGAAAATGTCGTAGAAATGGAATCATACAGTAAGCAACTTTTTGAGATTAGCTTCCTTTACTTAGCATAATGCCTTAAGATTTACCCAAGTCGGCCGGAAGCGGTGGCTCACGCCTGTAATCCCAGCCCTTTGGGAGGCCGAGGCGGGCGGATCACGAGGTCAGGAGATCAAGACCATCCTGGCTAACACGGTGAAACCCCGTCTCTACTAAAGATACAAAAAATTAGCCGGGCGTGGTGGCGGGCGCCTGTAGTCCCAGCTACTCGGGAGGCTGAGGCAGGAGAATGGCGGGAACCCGGGAGGCGGAGCTTGCAGTGAGCCGAGATCGCGCCACTGCACTCCAGCCTGGGCGACAGAGCGAGACTCCGTCACACACACACAAAATAATAATAATAGTAATAATAATAAAAGATTTTTCCTAGTTGTTACAAATATCAAAATTTCATTCCTTTTTCCTCTTGAATAGAATTCCATTGCACAAATGTACCACAGTTTATGCACTCAGGGAAGGACATTTGTGTTGTGTGACGTTTGTTTCCAGTTTGGGGCAATTGTGAAAAAAAAAACAAGTTGTATTTCATAATGGCTAATGATGTCAAATATCTTTTTGTGTGCTTATTTGCCATCCTTATACTTTCTTTGGTAAAGTATTTATGCCTTTACCCAATTTTTATTGCGTTGTTTTCTTATTGTTGAGTTTTAAGGTTTATATATTCTATATACAATTCCTCTATCAGATACACGACTTACAAATATTTTCTGCCAGTCTTTATTTTTTTCAGTGTCTTAACGGTTTCTTTTGCAGAGCAAATGTGTTAAAAATTGATTAAGTCCAATGTATTTCTTTTTTCTCTTTTGGAAAGTGCCATATCTAAGAACTCATCACCCAACTCAAGGTCATGTGGATATTGTTATGTTTTCTTTTAACAATTTTATAGTTTTATGTTTACATTTGCATGTATGATCAATTTTTAGTAATTTTTGTATAAACTGTGAGATTTATGTTAGGATTGCTTTTCTTTCTTCCTTCCACTTTTCCTTCCACTTCTTCCTTCCAGGCCTTCCTTACGTTTCTTTTTCCTTCATTTCTTTCTCTCCTTTTCTCAGCTTTCCTTCTTTCCTTTGCATATGGATAGCCTATTGTCCCAATATTATTTGTTGAACAATTTTAATTTCTTCATTTATTTTATTTGCACCTTTGTCAAAAACCAATTAGCCATATTTGTGTAAGTTTATTTCTGGAATCTCTGTCCTGATCAGGAGATATATATGTTTATATTTCTGCCAATACCTTACTATCTTGATTACTGAAGTTTGTATGAAATCTTAAAACCAGGTAATGTGATTTTTCACTGCATTTTTTCAAAATTGATTTAGCTATTCTAATTCTTTTGTCTATCCATATAAATTTTAGAATCAGCTTTTCTCTGTCTCCAAGAAATTCTACTGGAATTTTGATAGCAATTGCATTACATCTATAATCAATTTGGGGAGAATACACAGGATAATTCTGGTTATTTTTCCATCCTTACACTCTTTTATTTACTCTTTTATTATCAGAGTCTTCAAATAGTTATCTCATGTATTCTGCCCATAACTTATAGCGTTATTTGATAGGAGAAAAATGGTAAAACACACTTCATCTCATCTGGAAATAGGAACTTGAGATTTTTTTTTTATGATAATAAAACAAGATCTCCTAGAAATAAAGTAGTGGGGAAAGGAAAAACATTTAATGAAAAATTTGGAAGTTACAGTTTAGAATTACTTCAAAAACAGTAGGAAAACATCAAAGATGGAAAATAGTAGTGGAAAGAAAATTGAACAACCCATTCCAGAGATTCAGTATCATCTGATTACTGGGAGTTCCAGCAAGACAAAGGAAAAATGGAGGATAATTTTATCAAGAAATATAAGAAAAATTCTCAGAACTGAAGGACTTGAAGGTCTACATGGGAAGGATTGCCCTTTATGACTAACACTTTTAGCATCAAGTCTAGAAAATATTTCCTTGGGTCAAAGTCTAAAGATGTTTCCCGATGTTGTATTCTACAAGCTTTGTTTGCTTACTTTCATATTCAGATCTACAGTCAATCTGGAATTGGCTTAGTGGATAATGTGAAAAAGGTAAATTTAATTTTTTTGCTTGTAGATAATCATCTGATCACTTTTTTTCTTCTATATATTTATCATTTATTCAAAGACTGTATTCTGTGTAGTGATTGTCTATCTTTGGGCAATGTCATGTTTTTAAAAATTACGTTACCTTTCTATCTTTCTCTTTGGTAAAGTAAGTCTTCTGACTTTGCTTTCCTTTTTCAAGATGAGTTAGGCTACTTTGGTCCTTTTCACTTTCATATTATTTTTTACTGAATTTATCAATCTCTTTCCAAAAACCTGATATTATTGTTACTAAAAATGCAGGAGAAATGGGGACTTACTGGTTAACAGGTATAGGGAAGATATAAAAAGTTCTGGAGATAGATGGTGGGGATAGTTGCACAATAATGCAACATACTTCACGCCACTTAACTGTACACTTACAAATGGTTGAAGTTGTAACTTTTATATTTTGTATATTTTATCACAATAAAAATCAAAAAAGATAAAAAGATGGCCACTTTATTGACTTTGTTGATCATCTCTATTTCGTATTAATGTCTGCTCTTTGCATTAATAATGCATTAATATCTGCTCTTTGCCTCATTACTTCTTTCTCTATAATTCTCTTGGGAGTAAATTACGGATTGGTCACTAATTTCATGTAATACATGCTTAGATCACTAATCTTATTTTATTTATATACTATAGTATTTAAGGATTTCTTAATGCATTTCTAGCTACATACTACATATTTTGATATGTACTATTTTTATTATCATTTATTTCAAAATAGGTCCTAATTTTGATGGATATTTTTTCTTTAAGTCATGAATTATTTAGAAGTGTTTTATCATTTTGCAAATAAATATGATTTTTAATTTTCCTGTTTTGATTTCTGGCACAATTTTATTGCTGTGAAATAATAGCATGTATCTAACCCTGTTATGTTTCTGGAGCATTGCTTCGTGGTCTGGTAAAATGTCAAATTTGAGATAATTTGATGTGTGTCTGAAAAAAGTTTGAATCCTGAAGTCGATATGTGCACTGTTCTCTATATAGGTATGTTATATGAACTGCATTACTTTTCTTTGCAGTTATTTTTCCATTTACATTTTTATTAGTTTTTCAGAGAGATATATTACACTAAAGTATTACACTATAATTGTGGTTTTATCTGCTCCTTTTACTTCCATGAACTCCTGGATTTTTTTTTTTTTTTTCTCCATGTCTTTTTTTTTTTTTTTTTTGAGGTGGAGTCTCGCTCTGTTGCCCAGGCTGGAGTGCAACGGCACTATCTCGCCCAGGTTGGAGTGCAGTGGAATGATCTCGGCTCACTGCAACCTCCACCTCCCGGGTCCAAGCAATTCTCCTGCCTCAGCCTCCTGAGTAGCTGGGATTACAGGCGTGCGCCACCACGCCCGGCTAATTTTTGTGTTTTTAGTAGAGACGGAGTTTCATCATGTTGGTCAGGCTGGTCTCGAACTCCTGACCTCTGGAACCGCCTACCTTGGCCTCCCAAAGTGTTGGGATTACAGGCGTGAGCCACCATGCCTGGCCTCTCTATCTCTTTATGTCCTAGAAGCCAGAAATTCTGGATAGAGCATGACTTATGTAACAGCTATAATTTGGAAATACCAGACACTACCTCCAAGCGAACAACAGCAATAAGAAAAGCCTAGGAGAAAAAAATCTGAGTTCAATTTATACAGGCATTAGAATATCCATTGGGACTTCAAATAAATACTTTCATTTAGACATACTTTTACATGTTTCCTTCCTCAAAATAAATGATGAAAATATAATTCAAATACAATTTATCTTACGAGAAACTCTGGATGATGCTGAGTAGAAGCTGCAGTAAAGGTTCCAATCAATCTCTGCTTTAAAATGAGCCTAGTTCCTAACCTAGCTGACTCCACCTGTCCTACAAATGGCTGTGTCTATAGTCTCCCAAAACTGTATCATCATAACCTCTCCCAGACCAGGGAGACACAGGGAACTGGTTTGACTAGAATTATAGCTTCATGCGTGGGTGCAGATTTGCCTCCAATTTACAATATTGAGGTTAGTGAATCACGTAGCCTCAATTTGAAGAGATGTTTGTTTAGCAGCTTTATGCTTAATTTCACTTGAGTAATTTTTTTTTTCTTAATTGTTACAACTAGTTTACATGATAGAGAGAAGGCCAAATTTAAATAATTCTCAGTCGATCGCACGGAACCTTCAATAATTTTGTGAATTTCCTGGAATCAAGATATTAAAAGTTGTTTTCCTAGAGGCAGTAAACCTGATAACTCACCTATGTGGAGAAAAATATCCCGTGTCTGAAATTGAGCAGAGTTGCAGACAAGACACGAGTTCTCCAAGACTTAATTTCCCCGTTTTTGTGGGGGACTATAAGAGCTCACTTAACCTAGCTTTTAAGCATTAAATTGCAGAAACAATAGAAGTTCGGTCCAGTTCCGATACGTATAAGAGTGGCTCAATTTTTCTTAATGAAGAAAGCAAGGCTCAGGACCACCAAGTTTCTGAGTTAATTGGGGGTTAGGGGGAAGGGAGACTTCGTGGATCAATGTAATAGGCAAAAATAAATAAATAGATCCCCCAGGGTTTTCTTTGAAAGGTTGTTGTGAGTGGGCATAAACTAAAGATTTTTGCTTTGATACACTAAATGCGTGCAGTAGAATGCCTGTAACTCAGCATGAGCAATTGTTGGGTAAACAGTACCAAGAGGGGTTCCATGGTGTAATGGTTAGCACTCTGGACTCTGAATCCAACTATCCGAGGTCAAGTCTCGGTGGAACTTACTCAAGGATATATGTATAAATTTTCTCTACCTTTCGTTTCCCCAGGGAAAACGCTCTCTGTGTAAATTACCAAAATCAATTTTCGGCCTGATATATTCCATGAATTCCTGCAACTCTCGATATTACACTAGATCTTGGTCAAAAGGCCAAGAAGCCAGGCAAGTCCCAATATACCTGCCTCTGGGTGAGGAGGTGGAATAGCATCCACTTTCCGGGATCACAGCTCACTACAGCCTCGACCTCCCCAGGCTCAGGTGATCCCAGGTAGCTGGGACTTCAGGTGCGCACCACCACAGCCGGCTAAATTTTTGTTTGTTTGTTTTTGTTTGTTTTTTGGAGGGAGACAGAGTTTTCGCTATTTTGCCCAGGGTGGTCTCGAAGACCACCTGGGCTCAGGCTATCCTTCCGCCTCCATCTCCCAAAGTACTGGGATTACAGGCGTGAGCCATCGCACCTGTCCTGAACGGATTGTTTCTTTCAATAATTTGTGAAGTCCACGGAAACATTTTTGTCCTCTGAAGTGGGAAGTGCTGATAAAAATAATCTGCTCTTGGGTCTTTATGCAGGAGAGCTGAGATTTTAATTACTACGAATGCAAAATTTGGGCAAATTTGTATTTCTTTGCTTTGTAGAGTTGCTTTTCTTTTTTTCTTTTTTTTTTTTTTTTTTTTTTTGTGTCGTTGTTGTTTTTACCTCACTTACTTCTAATATATGTAGCATAACTACAATTTCTTTCCATCTCTCAGGCCAAGATAGTCTTTAACTTTCTCTCAAACCAGCCTTGTACTGTGCCTTCAAATCCTGTTGGTTGAAAAAGTATTCTTTGCTATCAAGCTCCAGTGTTCAGTAGCTTAAATGGTCTAATGTGTTGGCAAGCTCTTATAAACTGTTAAGAAACACCCTGCTCAAAAACAGACAAACTCCCGTGGACTGATGAGCGGTATGCCCTACATCAAAGATAACTCAAGCGTCAAACACCCCACGGGCAGCAATATCCCACCCCAGGCTAAACCCAACGGCTAAAATCATACCACTTTGTGGCCTCATTACCAACAGAAATAGAATGATGTCAGAACAGTGAACTAACTCTGAATGTTAGAGATAGCAAATGGAGCACAGGAATTTGGATAAGTTTTGATTAATTTAGCTGAGGAAACCTAAGGATTGATTAATTTAGCTGAGGAAACCTAACTGTACCTGGTAAAACCGTAGCCGGCAGGATTCGAACCTGCGCGGGGAAACCCCAATGGATTTCAAGTCCATCGCCTTAACCACTCGGCCACGACTACCCGCCTACGTCTTAGTTGACGGCTGTGATGAACTTATATAATGGATGCGTGGAGCCCTCGGAAGCAGTTGGTCTTCAGTCTCGTTAAGGCCTTTGCTCACGAATGAAAGGGCTCATTTAGAGCACATCAATAATCAGAACTTAGTGCCTAGGATTGCAATTCAATACAGGACTCCTAGACAAAAGACTCAAAGTGCCTGGGCGCTGGAACTTGCCCACTAGCCGCTGAAATCCGCGGACACCACGTTCACACCTAATTCTCACGAACCAGCAAAAAGGAGTATTGAATTGAGAGTCCAAGCAGCCTCAAGCCTCTCAATGCCAATGGGAGAAGCAACGGGAAATGAGGGAAGGCACGACAGTGGGGGGTCATCTGCGTTTATGTACAGTTAAAATCGAAATAAGGAGCCTCTTCGATAACATTCAACTGACTTACTCTTCCGAAAGAACGGCTAAAACCGGACTGGTGCGGGCGTGCGAGCTGAGGAGGGGGCTCCTTTCTGTCCTAACTGGAAAAGATGACTCTAGAGAGGTCTCTGACTCTTCAGGTAAATGTAATTCCCGTCAGTCTGGTGAAGGATGCGAGACTTCCTTCAGCCACCTGAGCCTAGGGAAAAGGAAGAACTCAGAACACAGGTTTCCAAAAATCTTAAGGAGAGTCCAGCACAGAAAAACGCAAAAAGATGAAAACACGTAAATGTCAGGATAAATCTAGCTAAATTAATAAGGTTGATTCTTGCTTCAGATACTACAGTATTGTCAGAGTGGGATAATAAGGGGTAAACTTAAATCAGATTTCTTTTTAGACAAAAGTCAGGGGGAAAGTCTACGAATTCCACGGAAAGTGATCTCTATGACCGAGGCCAGCAATGTCTCTGACAGTGAAAGCGCGCCCACATTTGTTTTTCCCTCTAAAATAGTAAGAAATGTGTTCCCTTCGTTGTACTCTTGCAAATATTATTTGGTCTTATTTCTGCGGCACTTGCTAAAAACGGTTTGTAACCTTTGACACAGCAAATTTATTTTCAAATTCTTTGTCCCTATGCAGTCTTCGCAAAGTGTTGTCCTCGCCCAGCAGCCTGTGCACCACCTGGGAACTTAGGAGAAATGCATATTCTTGGGCTTGAACTCAGATCTCAGAATCAGAAACTAGAGTGGTGTGGTGCGTGTGTGTGTGTGTGGGGGGGGAGTTGGGGGGGGTGAGGGGGGTGGGGCGCGGGGGAGGCGGAGGGTGTCTAGCAATCTGTTTTAACAAGCCGTCCTGCCGGGCGCGGAGGCTCATGCCTGTAATCCCAGCACTTTGGGAGGCTGAGGCAGGTGGATTATGAGGTCAGCAGATCGAGACCACCCTGGCTAACACGATGAAACCCCGTCTCTACCAAAAATACAAAAAATTAGCCGGGCTTGACGGCACGCTCCTGTAGTCCCAGCTGCGAGGGAGGCTGAGGTAGGAGAATCTCTTGAACCTAGGAGGCAGAGGTTGCAGTGAGCCAAGATCGCACCACTGCACTCTAGCTTGGGAGACAGAGCAAGACTGTCTCAAAAATAAAAATAAAAAAATAAAAATAAAAAAACCCCAAGCCATCCTGGTGGTTCTGATGCCCACTGAAGTTTTCAGAAGCACTCTCCTAGAGAAATAACCTTTTTATTTGTTTGTTTGTTTTATATTTTATAAATAGAAATGGGGCGCCTCGCTATGTTGATCAGTCTGGTCTTAAACTCCTGGTTCAAACCCCTGGTCTCAAGCCATACTTCCATCTCCGCCTCCCAAAGTTCTGGAATTACAGGCGTGAACCACTGTACCCAGCTAGGAAATAAGCTTAACCAAAGGAAAACATATACTACACAGGAACCTTTATTTTTATTTCTAATTGTGATAGTGAAAAATAGATATTAAAATGGGAGTTCTTTATTATTATTGTTGCTCCATCTGCGTAATAGATCATTACCAAGCCACTAGAAACGACATGCTGGAAGACTGTAATAGTTCTGGGAAAATGTTTGTGACGTAATGTTCACTGACAAAAGTAAGAGGCAGTAAGCATGACTTAATCTAGGCAAAATTTTTGCAGGTAGAATCCTGCGGTGAACTCATAATGGATGCGTGGAGCGCTGGGAAGCAGTTAGTCTTCACAGTCTTGTCCAGGTCTCTCCTCACGAGTGAAAGAGCTCGTTCAGAGCACATCAAGAACCAGAATATTGTACTTAGTGTTTCAATTTAATACAGGACTCCTAGACAAGCGACTCAAAGTTCCTGGGCGGTGGAGCTTGCCCACTGTCGCTGATATCTGCGGACACCACGTTCACATCTAATTCTCACGAACCCGCAGAAAGGGAGTATTGAATTGAGAGTCCAAGCAACCTCAAGCCTGTTAATGCCAGTGGGAGAAGCAACGGGAAATAAGGGAAGGCATGAGAGTGGGGAGTCATCTGCGTTTACGTACAGTTAAAATCTAAATCAGAAGTCTCTTCGATGTCGTTCATCTGACTTGCTCTTCCAAAGGAACGGCTAAAACCAGACTGGCGCGGGCTTGCGAGGTGAGGAGGGGCTTCGTTTCTATCCTAACTGGAAAAGATGACTCTGGAGAGGTCTCCTACTCTTCAGCCAAATATGATTCCCGTAAGTTCTGGTGAAGGACGCGAGACCATTTCTAAGAGCCAAAGCCTCCAGTCACTCGAGCCCAGGGAAAGGGAAGAATTCAGAACACAGGTTTCCAAAAATCTTAGGGAGAGTCCAGCACGGAAAAACGCAAAAAGACGGAAACACATAAATGTCAGGATAAATCTAGCTAAATTAATAAGGTTGATTCTTGCTTCAGATAGTACAAAATGGTTAACACAAGGATCAGCTAATTTTTCCCCAGTTGCATATTTCAGATTTGTGGAGTACTCTTCCTTAAAAGGTAACATCCTGGTACATAGAGAAATTACAGTTTGGTTTACTGACAAATATTGGATGATGGCAATTGCCTCGCTCTTTTAAGGCTTACTGTTGGCATACACTGCTTACCGGTTTAGTTTCACAAATGGATACCTGAGAAACATGTTTAAAATCTTGTTGATATTGCTTCTGTAGAGCACTTAGAAATAATGCTGAAGGCACAAATAGAGTCCATGAGCAAAGAGCAGTGAACATCATCTAAGATGCCTAGGTTACTGATCTAAATCTAATTCTCAGGTGCTGTGTAGGTTTGCATGCTTACCTTAGCCCCTCATTTCCTTATTTGTGATGTAAAGACTAAATGAGGCCAGATACATAAATGAGAGTATTTTGCAAAATGTGAGGTCTTATATACATGTTAGTGACTAACGTGATTTTCTAAAAGAATATCCTGGAGTACATTTCATATCAGCATTATAGAAGCGCATCTCATTCCTTTTATCACTTGCAGAAGCTTCCATTCCATGGATCTTCCAAAATTTATTTTAAACATCAAACATCGATGGCCATTTGTTCAAATTGTCACTATAAGTCAAAGATTTGCAGCGAATGTTAGAGTGTGTCCCTGTTGTTGCGGGTGTCTCCTGCATCCCCATCCCCTGAAGGAGCAGGAAGCTTGATCTCTGGAAATGCATCCTGCTTGGTCTCCTTCCATCAGAACGTCAGAAGAAGGGGTCCTCCCAGGTCCAAGGATAAAGTGTTACTTGTCAGTTTGAAACAACAACATGATAATCATCTAACAAATGCCAAAGAATAAGAAACATTGACAGCAAATACAATTTCTGGCAGAAAATTTGACCTTTCCAAGAGAGTTATAGTTCAGTACAGTGATTTATGCTAATGAGCAAAGCGTTCTTTATGTAGTCGTGGCCGAGTGGTTAAGGCGATGGACTAGAAATCCATTGGGGTTTCCCCGCGCAGGTTCGACTCCTGCCGACTACGATAATGTTTCCCTTTGCAAAGGGGATGTAACACCTTATCAGATGGGATATTCTGACTTTATCTTCCAGGAAGAAGCCTGATCAGACTTTTTCTCTTTATATGCCCACTAAAAATACTCTGCCACCTTCCTGAAACAATGAGGAAAATGTGTACTTATTTGGGAAAAAAAAAAAAAGTTAATTAGACCAGAGTCTTACTGGTGTTTTACCCCCAAGAAGAGCCAAGGTGATGCTATCGTGTTTCCTGCAATCAATGCCCTGTTTTGAAGGCAGTTTTCCTTTAAAAATGTTGCCAGGAGTGTTTGTGTCTCACAGAATTGTTCCCTTGTTAGGGATCTACTTCAGTCAAGTAAACATTCTCATTCATACCGAAAAGGAAATTCCAGGAAATCCAGAATCAAATACAAGTGAAAGCAACGACTCAGATATGGTCGCCAAGATGGGAATAACTTGGGCATTATTAAGCAAACAACTAAGCAATTAAATATATTAAGTAAAGCATTTTCCTTGAAATCATATAAAAACGAATTGACGACTTCAAGCCAGACTGGCTTGTCCAGGTGTCCAGGACGATAATGAGGCAAGAGGGACTGAAAAGAAAGTGATGTGTGACTATATTCAGAGCACGGAAAGATAATCACCTCAGGTGCAGAATCACATTGTGTGATTAACAACTATGGGTTAAATAATGCATTGGTCAAAGGAATGCTAGCCACAGCTGAGTAATTTTTAAGGAATACCTAGGGGAATTCTATCACTCCCTTGGAAGCTTGGTGGAGCTCATCCTCACTTCTTGCCTTGCTGCATCTTCTTTTTTATTTGTTAGACCTGCCATTCTCCTTTTTCTATATCTGAGATCAGTTATTTGTGCCTTATTGGATAAACTCAATGAGTTTATCCAAGGATTTTGCAATTTTATTAGTTTTTTTTTTAACAAAATTTTGGCTTTTTTTTTTTTTTTTTTTGCTTATTTCCATCTTATGTTTCTATTTCATTGCATTAAATCAGCCATTTTCTTCTTCATTTCCTTCCCTAAGATTTCTTTGGGTAAAGTTTGCTAATTTCTAATTTCTTCCAATGGATCTCAGATTATTGATGTTCAGTTTTTATTTTATTCTTAATTATGTATTTAAGAGTTTAAGCATCCAAGTGCATTTTGGACTGCATGAAACATATTTCATAAGTATTATTTTCAATGTCATTCTTCTGAATATAAGTTTTAATTACCATTTAGATATCTTCTTGGAACCATATGCACATTTTTTTTCTTTCTCTTCTTTTCTTTTCTTTTGTTTTTTTTTTGTTTTTTTTGTTTGTTTGTTTGTTTGTTTGTTTTGAGACGGAGTTTCGCTCTTCTTGCCCAGACTGGAGCGCAATGGTGCAGTCTTGGCTCACCGCAACCTTTGCCCCCGAGTTCAAGCGATTCTCCTGCCTCAGCCTACTAAGTAGCTGAGATTACAGGCTTGCGCCACCACATCCTGTGAATTTTGTATTTTTAGTAGAAACGGGGTTTCTCCATGTTGGTCAGGCTGGTCTTGAACTCCCGACCTCAGGTGATCCTCCTGCCTCGGCCTCCCAAAGAGCTGGAATTACAGGCGTGGGCCACCGCACCCGGCCATACGCACACTTTTTAACTTCTAAACATAACACAATTTTCGATTTCTAATTAATGTCTAGCAAAATGTACTGTGGCTAGACCCTAGTATTTATCTCTTAGACTGTTCGAATTTTGGAAACTTACTTTAAAACCGGCAAGGCAAAAGGTTTTTTTGTTGTTGTTTTTGTTTTGTTTGTTTGTTTGTTTGTTTAGTTCCATGTATACTTCAAAAAGAAATTTGTCTTCAGAAGTTGAGATGCCACTAGGCGCGGTGGCTCATCCCTATAATTCCAACACTTTGGGAGGCTGGGGCGGGCGAGTCACTTGAGCCCAGGAGTTCCAGAGCAGCCTGGGCAACATAGTGAAAACCAGTCTCTACAAAAAATTTAGCCGGGTATGGTGGCAGGCGCCTGTGTTCCCAGCTACTCCGGAGGCTGAGGTGGGAGGATCACTGAGCCCGGGGAGGTCGAGGCTGCAGTGAGCAGTGATCCCACCGCTACACTCCAGCCTGGGCAACAGAGTTAAAAAAAAAAAAAAAAAAGTTGAAGTGTGTAGTGTTCTTCATATGTAAGTTAGGTAAAATTCAGGAATAGTTGTGTTTAAAATTTTTACGTCTTTACTGTTTTCCTTCCCTCTTCTGCTTTTTAATTAGTTTCTGAGGGATATATATTGTGTTAAAATTTCTAAGTATGATTGCGACTTTTCTTTCTTTGGACAGAGTCTGGCTCTGTCGCCCAGGCTGGAGGGCAGTGGAGCGATCTCTGTTCGCTGCAAGCTCCGCCTCCCGGGTTCTGGCCATTCTCCTGCCTCAACCTCCCGAGTAGCTGGGACTACAGGCGCCTGCCAGCATGCCTGGCTAATATTTTGTGTTTTTAGTAGAGACGGGGTGTCACCGTGTTAGTCCACCTTGTTAGGATGGTCTCGATCTCCTGACCTTGTGATCCGCCCGCCTCAGACTCCCAAAGTGCTGAGATTACAGGTGTGAGCCACTGCGTCCGGCTTTTTTTTTTTTTTTTTTTTAAATTTTTACCTTATATATTTTAGGAGTTCCTAAATTTTACTTCGTACAGTTTAGAAGCTTAATTTTTCCCTGTATCTTTTTGTTTTCCAAAGCAACAAGAAATTCTAAATAAAATGCTGCTTATGAAATATTTATAAATTGGCAATGGCAAGTATCACCTTCCAGTGGCACAATAAACAAGATAACACTCAGTGAAAAAATCTGGGCTTAAATTTACACAGAATTCAGAATACTCATAAAGTGTTAAGAAAAAGAGCATTACTTTGCTTCTGTCTCCCTTTTGCTTCTTTTCTCAACAAGAAAGGAAAAATATCCTAAATTGAGGGCTTCTTCTGAGTGGAGGTCTCACAGTAAGGGTTGAAAAGGAATTTAAGTAGAGGTTTTAATCATCCCTTAACCAGCCAGGTTTTATTCCCTTCTGCTGGACCTATATATGTGTCATTCTAATGTCCCAAAGGGTAATGTGAGGAACCAACATCCATAAGCTCTCTCAGAAAAGAGAGAGAAATTCAAAGAACTGGTTTGACTAGGATCTCAGCTTTGGGCGTGTGTGTGTACTTTTGGCCTCCTAATTTAAAAGGCCGAGATTAATGAATCATAGGGCCACAATTCAAAGGTGATTTTTTTTAATCCAATTTTTTTTTTTTTTTTTTTTTTTTGAGATGACGTCTTGCTCTTTTGCCCAGGCTGGAGTGCAGTAGCACCATCTCTGCTCACTGCAACCTCTAGCCTCCAGCCTCCTGGGTTCAAGTGATTCTTCTGCCTCAGCCTCCTAAGTAGCTGGGATTACAGATGCCCCGTGCCACCGTGCCTGGCTAATTTTTGTAGTTTTAGTAGAGACGGAGTTTCGCCATGTTGGCCAGGCTGGTCTTGAACTCCTGACCTCATGTGATCCACCTGCCTCGGCCTAACCAAAGTGCTGGGATTACAGGCATGAGCCACTGCACCTAGCCTCAAAGGTAATATTTTTAAAGCAGCTTCATGCTTAAGATCAGGTTTGGTGATTTTGAACCTTTTAGTTAAATTCGATTGCTTGATGTGGAAGGAAATTCAAAAGGCAGGTGATTCCCTGCTCAGCATCCATGGTCTTCCACAGTTTCTGTAAACTCCTTGATAACGATTTCTCCAATTGTTTTGTATCAGGGGGCATGTAAAGTGAGAGAGTTCACACCTTTTTTTCTATTTGGCTTGGACTTTTTATTTTTCTTTTTAAAAAGACAGGAGTCTCTCTATTTTGCCCAGGCTGGCCTCCAACTCCTGAGCTCAAGTGATCTTCTTGCCTCAGCCTCCCAAGAAGCTGGAACTATAGAGAAATATAGTACCTTATCTGGCTGTGCCTTGGAATTTTTAAGAATTTAAAAATCTCTTTCCTAATAACTTCATGACCATGAAGTGGAAGAGAGAATTGCCAACTGCTTGCTGTTGTTTTGGGAAATGCCTAAAATACATATATGAGAGACAGGTGTCTCTAATTGTTACAGAATTCTCTGAGACAGTCCAAACATCTGTTTCCCCAGTGAAAAAGTTATATCCACTACTCTACCAAGGTGAAAAGCGTTATTGGAAATTGCTGTGCTCAGTGCCATGGTCCAAGTATATTTTTGATATTCACAGACCAATGCAGGCACATGCATACCTAAAGCACATGACTTTCCAGGCTTTATCTGAGTCATGATGCTAATCTCATTGCCAAACTTAATCTTTCCCTTTTCTTTCATGTTGTTGCCCTCCAGAATTAATCATTCTCCTTTAATGATCAAGGCCCACAAGCATAAATCTTGTACCCGAGAAATGGTAGACTCACACTTTTCCCCAATCAAACTTTCCAGTGCTCATCCACCTGGAAATTGCAGTTTTCATTTTTATTTGAGTATTCCACCCTCTTTGTGCCATTATGCTGCTGGCCACAAGTAGTTTTCTTAAACTCTCCCTGTATGGGCTTGTTTATATTTGTAGAATATTCCTCCTAATAGACATCAATCACCATGAGGTCAGCAACTGTGCTTGTGTTTTGTTTACCTTTGTGTCTATAGCACTGAGCACAACACCTGGCCCACCATAAAAATTTAATATTTTCTACTTTTTTTTTTTTTTTTTGATACAGAGTTTTGCCTTGTCACCAGACTGGAGTGCAACGGCGCGATCTGGGCTCACTGCAACCTCCGTCTCCTGGGTTCAGGCGATTTTCCTGCCTCAGCTTCCCAAGTAGCTGGGATTACAGGTGCCCACCACCACGTCTGGCTAATGTTTTGTATTTTTAGTAGAGATGGAGTTTCACCATGTCGGCCAGGCTGCTCTCGAACTCCTGACCTCAGGTGATCCACCCACCTCGGCCTCCCAAACTGCTGGGATTATATTCATGAGCCACGGCGTTCAGCCTATTTTCTACTATTTATAGCAAGAATGACCTTCTCAGAGCTCCTAACTGAATGTTTAGCTCACAGTAAGAACCTAGTTTAGTATATTGCCTTACTTCAGTCTGCTGATTGTTTCAGTTCAAATTCTTACTCATCTCATTCTCCATCTTCCTTCTAAGTTATATTCTCTGTTAGAACAGCTCTAAGCCAGTCAAGTGGCTGCCCACAGGGCCACTGGCTATTACTGGGTCTGAGAAGGCAGTTCAATTACTGAAGGAGATAAAATTGTATTCCTCATGTTGCAAGCTCTAGTTTTTAAATTTCTATTGGATAAATTCTTTTCCTTCTCTACATTCTTGGTCTGTATTTATGTAGAATAATGTTTTCTTGATTTGCTAGATCAAACCTATTTATATATCGATTGCAGACAGTCCAGAGCCTATCCTGTATAGAAGGTGATCATTGTAAGTACGTCAGATAGAATTAAATTTAAAATTCACTGTAACCTAAAACTAATGTTAAAATTGATCTTTATATGTTTTTATCTTTCAGACTGTGGGTAAGAATGATTAAACTCCTTTCTTTAATATCAGCTTAAAAAAAAATCCCACTTACCAGAACATCCTCTTTCTACTGTCTGCCTCCAAGTAGGCAAGTGGGCCAAGGTGCTCTGAAGGAATGTATGGGCTTTCCCTGGGGTGTGAGGGTGAAGGTCAAGAAGTGGGGTAGGGGAGGGAAGACAGTGACATTTTCCTCTGTTAAACCAGTGACCACTATCCATCGAATCACATAGTATGAAGTTCTTTATGCAGCATAGGTTTTTTCCAAGCAGTCACAGACGGTTGGACACTTGGAAATGCCTTCTTTAACAGTTGAAAATTTACAATGCAATAAAACCGTCTTTGCATCATGGCTATGGCATGCACTGGAGTCCAGCTGGGTAGGGTCAAATTCTGAGACCTGTGATTCTTTACTCTAGTAAAGGCCATTTGCTTCTCCCCACAGCCCTTTAGGCTAACAATCTGGGATTGCTACTCTCTCCTGCCTTTTCTTTGTCATTGATAGTACAATAATGATCAGTTCTTGGTGTATCTCCTATTCTTCTTGGTAGCAAGGAAAGCATTTTTTGCAGCAGAGCTTGGAAGGACCCTGTAGGAGCTGCCCAGCAGTTCAGATCACAGAACAGTATTCCCAAGTAAGTTTCAAACTCTTTTAGAAAAAAACTCTCCATAAAGCCTGAAATATGAGAATAGCATTTTAAACTCTTGTGTTTTCCATGACTCTTTCTCTAATGCTTTCCCTTTAAGGGTGATGTCCTTCTATCTTGACATCATCACACTCAAAAGCAGGAACACGGTAATCCCAGCACTTTGGGAGGCCGAGGCGGGAGGATCACAAGGTCAAGAAATCAAGACCATCCTGGCCAACATGGTGAATCCCCGTCTCTACTAAAAATACAAAAATTAGACAGGTGTGGTGGTGCGCACCTGTAGTCCCAGCTACTCAGGAGGCTGAGACAAGGAGAATCACTTGAACCTGGGAGGCAGAGGTTGCAGTGAGCCGAGATTGCGCCACTGCACTCCAGCCTGGCAACAGAGCAACACTCTGTCTCAAAAAATAAAAAATAAAAAAAAGAAAAAGAAAAGAAAAGAAAAGGCAGGAACAACCTGGCAGTTGAGGAAATGACATGTGAAGCCATGGTCTGATTCGTGAGCCCCTCTAGTGAAAATTAAGCAAGCAGTGAGGGAGTCCACAGTTGAGGTGGAAGACAAATAAAACTGCAGAGTGTCTTCCATAATTCTGTGAGCTCTGAAGATGGAGCAGTGAAAAGGCAGCTTAAAGAACTAGATCCCTAAAGTGGTACTGTTTGTTCTCAAAATATAGTAAAATAGGAGAGAAAAAAAAAAAATCAGTTTGACAATACCCTTAGCAGCATGGGTCAGGCAAGGACTTGAAAGTTATTTGCTTTAGGTAGACATGTACCTGTTTCATTTATTTACGTATTAATTTTACATGTTCATGATTTATTGACAATTTTTTAGTAGCCAAGTATTCACAGAAGGGAACAGTTGTTTCATTGTATTTTTTATTTTTTAATCTTGTTTTTAATTGACACATGATAATTATACATATTTACAGAGTACAGCATGATGATTTGTTACATTTATACATTGTATAATGATCAAATCGTGGTATTTAGCATATCCATCTCCTCAAACATTTATCATTTCTTTGTGGTGAGAACATTCTCTTCTGTTTATTTTGTAATATACACTATGTGGCTGGGCAAGGTGCCTCATGTCTGTAATCACAGCATTTGGGGAGGCCAAGGTGAGAGGATCCCTTGAGGCCAGAAGTTTGAGACCAGCCTGGGCAACACAGGGAGACTTCATCTCTATTTCAATTAAGAAATGTTTTTTAAAAGAGATATACACTACAGTATTATATACTATAGGCACCATACTGTGTTTTCTTATTTTTCTGTGCTGATCATGACACTGTCCATTAGTGTGTCTCGTTTTCCATGTTACTTTCTTGTCTAAAAGACACCTTTCCTCTTCCTTAGTAGTGGGAAGAGAAAAAAACAAAACAAAACAAAACAAAAACCCTTCTAGAACTCGATGGCATTATTCAGAAACTAGATCACATGCTGTTCTTCTACAAGGCAAAATTCTGTGAGATCAATCCTTGCTCAAGACCCTGCTGCAGCCCCAGAACCTGAACTTGAGTCTGCATGGGCTTGTCCAGAAAAAAAGCATCCAGAAGGAGAGAAGCTCCTATTTATGCTACCAACACTTCTCTCTAAGATATGTTTTTGTTGTTGTTGTCATTGTTAAGACGGGAGTCTCGCTTTGTTGCCCAGGCTGGAGTGCAGTGGCGCGATCTCGGCTCACTGTAACCTCCATCTCTGGGGTTCAAGCGATTCTCCTGCCTCACCCTCCTGTCTTGCTGAGATTACAGGCCCACGCCATCGCGCCTGGCTAATTTTTGTGTTTTTAGCAGAGACGAGGTTTCACCATGTTGGTCAAGCTGGTTTCCAACTCCTGACTGCAGGTGATCCGCCTGCCTCGGCCTCTGAAAGTGCTGAGATTACAGGCGTGAGCCACTGCGCCCGCCCATCTAAGATATCTTTTTGAACAAATTTAAATTTTTAATTTCTGTACATATATGTCAGATGGAATACTTAACTCTACTATTAGGAATTGTTTCCACAAAAGGGCTGTAGCATTTCATTAGTTTTCACATTCTAGAATTCTATTAGATAGTTTTTCCGAATCAAAGCAACCTGCATCCTGGATATGGGAGAGGGTAGGAGAACCGATCAGTCTCCTCCTCTGGAAATCTGAATCTCCATACACTAAGACAAGTCTTGTTCTTCTTGCCTGCACCGCTCAGCAGAGCATTTGCGGCAGTTTACTGTCACTGCCCCACTAATTTTGAAATGCAATGCTCTAAAGAGACACATAAAAGAAGAAAGGATCTGGCATTTTATCAACAGGGCCAGCACTCTGTTTATGAAAACATATTAGAATCATTCTTGGATGAGGTAAAATAAATCATGACAACTCTTTGAAGATTAGAAGAAGAGAGGTGAGGACAAGCTGCTCCACTTAAGCTGCCAAGGCAGTGATGCATGGATTCCCCTAGGAATTCCTAGGAAGGTACTCAACTGTGGTCAACATTCTTTTGGTCAATACATTAACGCATAGTTGTTCATCACAATGAGATTCTGCATCTGAGCTGGGGCTCTTTCTGTGCTCAGGATATAATCACAACTTCATCTCGGTTTTAGTCGCTCTTGCCTCACCAGGACAGGTGGTGAGGGACTTGCCTCACCAGTGTCCTGGTCCCCAGGACAGGCCACTCCACTTGACGTCGTTGATTTTTTAAAAATTGGGTTATGAAAAAAATTGCTTTACTCAATTATCTTTTATTATGTAGTGGTTTGCTTATAAATGGCCAATATAGATTCTCATCTTGGTGACCATGCCTGTGGGTTGCTTTCACCTGTATTTGATCATGGATTTCCTGGAATTTCCTTTTCTACGTTAAACCAGGGCGTTTGCTTGACTGGAGAAGATCCCTAATAAGGGGACAATTCTGTGAGACACAAACACTCCTAGCAATTTTTTTCTCTAAGGAAAGCTGTCTTCAAAATGGGGCATCTGTGGCAGGAAACAGAAAAACATCACCCTGAGCTCTTCTTAGGGCAAAGGAAAACATCAATAAGGCTGTGATAGAAGTATTTTTTTGTATGACTTTTCCTCATTGTTTCAGAGACATGGAGTATTTTTAGTGGGTCCCTATAAAGAGGAAAAGCCTATAGGTTGGAACAAGCAAGCTTCTTCTTGAGAGCCAATGACAGACTTTCAACCTGGCAAGGTGTCAGTAGACTCCTTTTCCAACAAGAAATGGACCGTAGTCGGCAGGATTCGAACCTGCGCGGGGAAACCCCAATGGATTTCTAGTCCATCGCCTTAACCACTCGGCCACGACTACGTGGTGGATCCTCTGCTCATTAGCATAAGTCACCTTACTGAACTCCCTTGGAAAGGTCAAATTTTCTGCTAAAAAGTGAATTTGCTCTCAATGTTTCTTATTTTTTGACATCAGTTAGATGACTATCATGCTGTTGCGGCAAACTGACAAGTAACACTTTATCCTCGGACCTGGGAGGACCCCTTATTCTGATGTTTTGATGGAAGGAGACTACGCAGGAGGCATTCCCAGAGACCAAGCTTCCGGCTCCGTCCGCTTCTGATGGTGTTCCAGGAGATACCCGCAACAATTGCGACACCCTCTAACATCTGCTGCAGAATTTTGGGTTACAGTGATGATTTGAACAAGCTCAAATGGCCATTGATGTTTGACTTTTAAAATAAATTTTGGAAGATTAATGTAATGGAAGCTTCTGCAATTGATAAAAGGAATGAGATGCACTTCTATTTACTGAGAGGAAATACACTAGTATTTCAGTCGTAGCCCAGTGCATTAAGAGGATACACTAGAAATCCACTTATTGCCAGTTTGAGAGCCTGGTATTGCCTCTAAGAAACTTCATCTTTTCCCCTTGACAACTCCCCCTTTGACCTCCAGTAAACAACTCCCCCTGCATCTCAAATCAAAGGTACATTTTTACTACCATTTTTTTTCTTTTTTAAGTTCCCACTTATTTAAATGCCCCTTGAATGCTTACCTGAGCTTCATAAACGATTCTGGGAAACAAATAGTAGATTTACTCAGTGTGGTTTCCAATTAGAAGGAAGAGAGCTGAGGAGTAAACTCAAGGTCTTAATTTCTTATTCTGTCAGTTTTGGTAAATCATCTCTTCAAGGGAATCTGTCCTAAATTGTCAAATCTATTTACAAAACATTGTTCATACTGTATTCTTAGTATATTCTTGATGTCCATATACTAAAATGTAATGTTATCCTATATTTATTTCTGGTATTAGTATTCTCTGTTTTCTCTTCCTTTTATTGAACAATCCTTGATTTAGAACAATAATTTTGTCAATCCTCCCTAAATTCCTATTTTTTGATTTGTTGATGTTCTCTGTTTTTTTTCTGTGTGTGTTCTTTTTATAATCTTGCTTCTAATATTTTAATTTGCTGTTTTCCTCTAAATTACTGAGAAAAAAGCTGTAACATCAAATATTAAAACATCTTTATTCTAATATATGCAAGTAGAACTATAAATTAGACTATGGGCACAGTTCAGCTGCATTACACAAATTTTTATATATCTTATTTTGATTATCATTCATTTTAACTAAATGTGATTTCTTTAAGCTATGGCTTTGGATGAGTGTTTTTTCATTTAGTAACATTTGGGGGTTTTCCATTTTATTTCTGAAATTAATTTTATTTTTATTATGCTGGACTCACAGAATATATTCTGTGTCATTTCAATCCTTGTACATTTTTAAAGACTTGCATTAGGGCCCACCAACGGTATTGAAAAATAATATGTAAATCAACATATAAAAATAGTAGCATTTCTATACAAAAATAATGACCTAACTGCAAAACAAATCAAGAAAACAATCTCATTTATGATAGCATCAAAAATAAAATACTTAGGAATAAATTTGACCAAGGAGGTGAAAGATTTTTACACTGAAAACTATAAAATGTTGAAAGAAATTAAAGACAACATAAATCAATGGAAAGATATCCAATGTTCATGAATTGGAATAATTAATACTGTTAAAATGTCCATGCCATCCAAAGCAATATACAAATTCAGTACAGTCCTTATCAAAACTCCAAAGGGACATTCTTCACAGAAGTAGAAAAAACAATCCTAAAATTCATATGGAATCACATACACACACCCCAAATAGCCATAGCAATCCTGCGAAAGAAAAACAAAATTGGAGGCAACACACTCCCTGCTTTAAAATTATATTATAAAGTTAAATAATAATCAAGACATATTGTTCTCATAGCAGCACAAACATTCCTGCATAGAAACAGAAACAGACCAATGCAATAGAAGAGACATCCCAGAAATAAACTCAAACATATACTGCCAACTAATTTTTGACAAGGGCATCAAGAGGACACAATGGGGGAAAGAATAATCTCCAATAAATGATGCTTGGAAAACTGGATTTCCACATGCAAACGAATGAAATTAGACTCTTATTACTATACACAAAAATCAATTTAAAATGGACAAAACACCTAAACATAAGACCTGAACACAAAACTTCCATAAGAAAACAGTGGGAAAGCTCTTTGTCATTGGCCTTGGCAATAATTTTTTGGATATCATGCCAAATGTCCAGGATACAAAAGCAAAAATAAATAAATGGGACCACACCAAACTACAAAACTTCCGCACAGCAAAGAAAACAATCAACAACAAAAAAAGGCAACTTATGGACTGGGAAAAACGAGTTGTTATTCAAAATTTATAAAGAACTCTTATAACTCCATAGCAGAAAAACAGATAACCTGATTAAAAAATGGTCAAGGAGACTTACCTTCTGAGCACAGCTGGCAGCACTACAGTCTCATGAAAAATGGGCAAAGGATCTGAACAATTTCTTCAAAGAAGACATAAAAGGGCCAATATGCATATGAAAAGGTGCTCAACAACATTAATCATCAGAAAAATGCAATTTAAAACCACTATGAGATATTACTTCACACCTGTTAGGATGGCTATTATCAAAAAGACAAGAGACAACGAATGTTGGCAAGGATGTGGAGAAAAGGGAACCCTAGAACACTGTTGGTGAGAATGTAGATTTGTGCAGTCATTATGGAAAATACCATGGATGTTTCTAAAGAAATTAAACATAGAACTACCATATGACCCTGCAATTCCTCTCCTGGATATAAACCCAAAGGAGATACAATTACTACCTCATAAAGACATCTGCACTCCCACATTCACTGAAGCACTATTCACAACAGCCAAGATATGGAAACAATCTATGTCTGTCAATAGATTAATGGATAAAGAATCTGTGTGTGTGTGTGTGTGTGTGTGTGTGTATAATATTACTCAGTCTTAAAAAAGGAGATCCTGCCATTTGCCACAACATGAATGACCCTGGAGGATATTATGCTCAGTGAAATAAACCAGACATAGAAAGAAAAATATTGTGAGATCTTACTTATATGTGGATATATATACACACACACACACACACACACATACATATATGAAGGTCAAACATACAGACAGAATTAAAAAGTGGTTGCCAGGGGTGGATGAGGAGAAAAGAAATATGGAAATGTAGGGTACAACATGAGGACTCTAGTGAATTGAATTGTATTAAATTAGGGATTTTTGTTAAATTAGTAGAGTTTAGGTGCTCTTGTCCAAAAAAGATGTAACTATTTGAGATGATAGATGTTAATTTGCCTCATTGGAACAATCATTTTACTATCTACATATATTTCATAGCATCATGTTGTAAACATCAAATATACACAACACAATATCTTTTAATAAATAAATAATATATATATTTTTAGTTGAGTATAGTGTTCTATATTTGTCATTTAGGTAAATCGATTTGTTTAATCTTTATCTATACTGAAATTTCATTAAATGTGTATTGTAAAATTTCTGTGGCCATGGAGGTGCACTGCTCAGATCTTCCTTCAAGGAAGAACTTGTTTTCAGTTGCAAGAAATGCTGTCAGCTGACAGCCTCCAAGGCACTTTTACCATCTTCAGCTTCAGCACTTTTACCATCTTC
This sequence comes from Chlorocebus sabaeus, assembly GCF_047675955.1. Lineage (NCBI taxonomy): Eukaryota > Metazoa > Chordata > Mammalia > Primates > Cercopithecidae > Chlorocebus > Chlorocebus sabaeus. The sequence continues at coordinate 27,253,204 of NC_132920.1, read as the reverse complement.
CACAGTGTTCAAACTGAGGTTGTTTTCTTCTTGGTGAGCACAGTGGGTGTACGCTAAAGTCTGGTCATTTCCACTTGACTGGGGTCTCATCCATGGGCAATCTTTACACCAAAGCTGGACAAGACTTTCTCAGAGTTGTGCGAAAACCTCGGGCTTTTTCTACTGAATCCTACTTTCTTCCTTCTCTAATTTTGCCCATGCCTGACCCACATCATGGTCTGAAAGCTCTTCCTGCATTCGTCTTTCCTTCTCCTCTTTGTTTATTGTTATGGGCATTATTGTCAATAACCTCTTGCACTTCTAACACATCTTAGTGTCTGCTTTCCAGAGATCCCAAACTTTCACAGCTGGTATCAGAAGAGGTCTGTGAAAGCAGATGGTAAAATGTGATTTGACAACTATATTACTCATTGCCAAGTTGGCAAGGAGGACCCCGGCTTGAGTGGTATGAGTGTTCAAGGAGTCTCTGAAACAAAGTGACATATAATTGCTAAAAATTTCTGGTTTTTATATGAGTTCTTGAGATATATGTTTTAAAAATCTCTATGGTGCAGATGACGTTGTAAAATGGTTGCGTGATGATTCATGTGTTTTTATGTTGAAAACATGGGTGACAACCATACAACAATGATTGTCTGGCTATTGAAGCAGAAGGGGCTTAACCTACAGAGCTGTGAAGATAGTTAATACAGCATAGTGTCCCTAAGGGTAGAAAAGTTAGGCTAGCGGGGTGGCTCACACCTGTAACCCCAGCACTATGGGAGGCCGAGGCGGGTGGATCACGAGGTCGGGAGTTCAAGAGTAGCCTGACGAACATGGTGAAACCCTGTCTCTACTAAAAATACTAAAATTAGCCAGGCGTGGTGGTGGGCGCCTGTAATCCCAGCTACTCAGGAGGCTGAGGCAGGAGAATCGCTTGAACCTGGGAGGCGGAGGTTGCAGTGAGCCGAGAGCCGAGATCGCACCACTGCACTCCAGCCTGGGTTACAGAGCGAGAGTCTGTCTCAAAAAAAAAAAAAAAAAAAAAAAAAAAAAAGAAAGAAAGAAAGAAAGAAAGAAAAGAAAAGAAAAGAAAAAAGAAAAGAAAAAGCAGTGAATGTGAATGTTTGTGCTGCATAATACATAGAATCAAAATAAGCAAGGGCATATGAACAGAAGGCTGAGGACACTTCCCTAATATAAAATAATCTTTTAATGAGTTATTGGACCAAAGCCTGACTCTACTTTTTTTTTTTTTTAGACGGAGTCTCGCTGCCTTGCCCAGGCTGGAGTGCAGTGGCACGATCTTGGCTCACTGCAAGCTCCGCCTCCCGGGTTCACGCCATTCTGGCTCAGCCTCCGAAGTAGCTGGTACTACAGGCGCCCGCCGCCAGACCCGGCTAATTTTTTGTATTTTTAGTGGAGACGGGGTTCACCGAGTTAGCCAGGATGGTCTCGATCTCCTGACCTCGTGATCCGCCCTCCTCAGTCTCCCAAAGTGCTGGGATTACAAGCATGAGCCACCGCACCCGGCCGAAGCCTGACTCTACTTCTAAAAGTTTTATATTTTAAAAATTTTTGTTTTGTTTTATGACTTATGATTTTTTTAACTAATTTTATGTATTCAGTGGAGTTACAAACTCCATTTCTAGGGACTTCTGCTCTTGGGAAGCTGGAAGAGGAAAAAAAACCTGTGGTCAAAACCTTCACACACGACAGCAAAGGCAAAGTGGGGAATCTAGACTTTCATCAGGCTGTAACAAGGTGCTTTCCCTCTACCTCCAACACATACACACGCGCACACACACACACAACACGCGCACGCACGTTTTGAAGAAAGCAAAATAGGGAGCTGAGACTTTCATTGCCCCAGGCTGTAAAGAACCCCCTATCCCCAGGCCAGAATGAAAGTCAAATAGCCAGATACCTACTTTCATGTTATTTCTGGGATCCTTGAGCCTATTTTGTTCTGTTTTTTTTTTTTTTTTTTTTTTTTTTTTTTTGAGGTGGAGTCTCACTTTGTCACCCAGGCTGGAGTGTAATGACACCATCTCGCCTCACTGTAACCTCTGCCTTCTGGGTTCAAGCGATTCTCCTGCCTCAGCCTTCTAAAGTGCTGGGATTATAAATGAGAGCCACCGCGCCTGGCCAGGTGAACTCTTTTAATGGTGAACTTCAAGTCACAACAGTAACTATCAGTTCAACTACACCAAGGTTACTGAAGACAATGGCTTCTCCACTCAAGCAGGTTGTATACAAATTCCAAATAGAATATGGCATCACCCTGAAGGAATTCCCTTCACACTGTTGGGGAAATTTACCAAGATAGCTTCAGACTAGACTAACTTTACACAGCACATTTTTTAAAGAGACACATTTATTCAGTGTCATGATTAGACTATTACATTTGGCATCCAACAGCATGGTTGCAAAAAGAAAAAAAGAAAAAAAGAAAAAAATCCACTACATTAAAACCCTTTGTTGGAATGATATATACTTTCCTCAGAACAGAAACTAAAATAACCTGTTATACAATTAGTCACAAATACAGTCCTCAAGTTTTTTGCCCATACACATGAGTATTTGTCTAATACATGTCTTCTTTGTAGCAGTTAGGCCCTTCCACCACTGGGCTTAGCTGAGTTCACAAATCAGTTGTAGTCTGCAGCTTCCCTGTCACTTCTTTGACTCTCCTCTCCTGGTGAGTTTTCTTTCCTGGCAGTAATTAAAATCTTCTGCCACTGCCATAGCTCCTGCTGCTACTGGAACTGCCATAGCCACCTTGGTTTCATGGTTTGGCAAAGTATTGGCATCCACCACCATAGGGACCAGAGCTTCTGCCTCCAAAGTTTTCTCCCTTTATGGGTCCAAAATTTGAAGACCGATCGTTGTAATTGCCAAAATCATTGTAGCTTCCACCACCTCCAAAATCGCTTCCATCATTATCACATCCCCTATAACCATTCCCACTGCCACCATATCTACCACCACCACGTCTGCCACCAAAGCCACCACAACCACTGAAGTTTCCTCCATGACCAAAGTTGTCATTCTCACCAAAACCACCTCCAATGCCACCACCAAAGTTTCCAGAACCACTTCGACCTCTTTAGCTGGATGAAGCACTATCCATTTTTTGCTTTGACAGGGCTTTCCTAAAGTCACAGTTGTGGCCATTCACAGTATGGTATTTCTGAATGACAGTCCTATCCATGGAGTCATGGTCATCAAAAGTTACAAAGGCAAAGCCCCTGTTCTTGCCACCACCTCGGTCAGTCATGATTTCAATCACTTCAATTTTTCCATACTGTTCAATATAATCTCTTAGTTTATGTTCTTCAGTGTCTTCTTTAACATCTTTTTCACAGTTAAGTGGGCACCTGTTCTTTGAGAATCTTCTCTTGAGATAGCTCTCTTTGGTTCCACAACTCTTCCATCCACCTTGTGTGGCCTTGCATTGATGGCTGCATCCACCTTTTCCATAGTGGCATATGTGACAAACCCAAAGTCCCTGGAGTGCTTGGTGTTTGGATCTTTCTTACTGCACAGTCCGTGAGCATTCCCTATTGCTCAAAATGGCTCCTCAGGCTCTCATCAGTTGTTTCAAAGCTCAGTCCTCCTGGCCGGGTGCAGTGGCTCATGCTTGTAATCCTAGTACTCTGGGAGGCCAGCCTGGCCAACATAGTAAAACTCTGTACTAAAAACACACACACTCACACAATTAGCTGGGCGTGGTGGTGCACACCTGTAGTCCCAGCTACTTGGGAGGTTGAGGCGGGAGAATCACTTGAACCCAGGAGGCGGAGGTTGCAGCGAGCCCAGATTGTGCCACTGCACTCCTCCAGCCTGGGTGACAGAAGGAGACTCGTCTCAAAAAAAAAAAAAAAAAAAAAGTTCAACCCTCCAATGACAACGAAAATCTTCAGCAGTTGTTCAGGCTCTTTAGGAGACTGTGACTTAGATATGATGGCAGTGGGAAGAGAGACATTTAACAGTGTTTTCTCAGCAGCGTCCACGGTCAGAAAAGGCCAGGTTTACTTTTATTATCTGAATAGTATGGTTGTCTTATTTTATTTATTTATTTATTTATTTATTTATTTATTTTTTAGTACTCATTGTTTAGTACAAGAATAAGAATTTTAGCTATTAAACATAGAGTGAAAATCTCCTTGTGAGCTTTATTTGTTAAGATACTGTCAATCATTGAAATATGAATGGATTTTTACTATTTTGGGATAAAATGCTTCAATAATTAATAATTTGTGAAAAACTTTACATTTTATGTAATATTAAGATTAAAATTGAATTTAATATAAGGAAGTTAATATAAATATAAGAGTTCTTTAGATTGCTGTATAGGAAGAACATGTACTTTTATTCTCAACAAATATAAATATTTACATTAGAATAAAATGAAGAATAATAAAGTTGTAATTACATCTTAATACTTCATTTCTAGAATATTTAAAAATACCTTCAAAAACTATTTTCTATCTTAGCCTTGAGTCTTTAAACAAAATTTCTATCTGATAACTTTTTTCATTTTGTCAAAATAATTTAAAAGCAAAATGTCTATTTTGTCACATTAAACTTTCACAAGGGGGAAACGTTCCAAAATTTTGTATTATATCATGATAAATCTTTGTGTATGCAAGTATAATAAAATCTTTGAAGAAGAGGAAATGTTTAGAAGCAATGAAGTCCATTTAAGTTAAAAGTGGGCATCCATTTTTTGGCCCAACTGTGCAGTAGAGTGACTGAAGAAAAATCTAGTAAATGATATTGATACACAATAATATCAACCTTTGAAATTTTGACTAGTAAAGTTTTGATTACAACACAATTCTTGTAGTAATATATTGATATAAAATATAATACATTAAATACAATGCTAATAATAATTAGTTTTTCAATAAAATTCTTAAATTTTTACATCCTGACATTTTATTCACAGCAAAGGGGTGCTACTGTGTAGCTTTGGCTATGACCTCAGACAAGTACTAATTTCATAGTCATTCATTCAGCATTTGCATGAATTATAACTTCAGTAAACAGTTTAAAAATTATCTTTTATTATGATAAATGACTCGAGTATAATTTGATCCTTATTACAACATCCCATTTTGTGAATTATTGTTATTCATCATTGTAGTTCCATTTTGTTTCTACATCTCAAAATTTAGTAATTATTAACTAATATTTTAACAGATTCTTTAACAAATATATTATTAGTTTTGTAGAGACAGGGTCTTACCATGTTGCTCAGGCTGGTCACCAACTCCTGGCCTTAAGTGATCCACCCACCTCACCCTCTGAAACTGTGGGAATTAAAGGCATGAACCACTGTGCCCGGCCTATATAGATTCTGTGGCTGAATCATAATGAAAGAGAAAATTGATGGAAAAAGAAAAGTTTAGGAAGAAAAGAAATTATAGATAATCATATTGATGAACATAGTGGTCTAATATGCCTAAGACTTCATATGACTAGGGAGAATTCTCTACCAATGAACTATGCATCCTCAATGGTACTGTCATAACTAAATTTCTGCTATGGACTGAATGTGTCCCCCTCAAATTCATATGTGGAAGCCTCTCTCTCTCTCTCTCTCTCTCTCTCTCTCTCTCTCTCTCTCTCTTTCTCTCCCCTTCTCTCTCCCTTTGTCTCTGTCTCTCTCTTTCTCTCTCTCTCTCTCTCTCTCCCCACAGTATGTGAGGATAGAGCAAGAGGACAGTAGGCTGCAAATCAAGAAAGGAGGCCTCACCAGACACTGAATCAGCTGGAACCTTGATTTTGGGTTTCCCAGCCTTCAGAATTGTGAGAAATAAATGTTTGTTGTTTAAGTCAACAAACATTATATAGTTATAGTAGTCCAAACTGTCTAAAACAATTTCCTAGGCTTCTATGTAGCTAGGATGGCAGGCATGTGCCCTAAGCTTTGCCAATCAGATGTATTTCTTCTTTCAGAAGAAACATGTATATAAACAAGGGGGGAAAACTCCAAAATTATGTATTATATCATGATACATCTTTATGCAAGTATAATAAAGTCTATAAAGAAATGTTTAGAAGCAAATTAGGTCTATCTAAATTAAAGGTAAGCATCTATTTTCTTGCAACATTTGCCTTGGTAAGGGTAATGAATAGATATCTGCTAAACGCAGGTAGATATTTAAGCTTTTAGAGGCAGTGGTGGCATAAGGCCTAGCAAAGGCATTCCATGCTGGGGAACATAATGCTGCTAGCAGTTAACACTAGAAAATGCATGAGGAATCAGAAGGAATCAGTAGTGCAATATAAAAGGGTGAATAATCATTATGTGCGGAAGCATTTGGAAAATGAAAATGACAGCTCAAATTCTCCACCAAATGTATGGTTGCAGAATCAGGAATTTCCTCTGCAGTAACATAATTTTTAATTTTTGTGACTCAAGAATTGCCATAATTCAAAATCAAATTTATATTATAAATAACTCTAGGTTTCCCATTAATGGAAAGATGAATGAATGAGCTGTGGCATGTTCATATTACACAGCAGCTAACATGAAATCAGTGAATGAATGGTAGCTACATACAACAAAAGAGATGATTAATTTTAGTAATATAAGATTAAATGAAAAAAGATTATAATATATAGCCTGATACCCTGTATCCATAATTAAAATACACAATTTTATAAATACTAATAGATAAGATCAAACTAAGGAAAGCACTTTGGCCTTATTTCTTCAGAGACCCAGTAACTTCTTTGTCTTACCTTAAGTTGTGACAAATCCAAACATTTACCAGAAAATTAACTTGCAACAGGAGACATTTAGTTTTATGAAGACAAAATAATCACAGAGACATCTAGGATACAATTTGAAAGCTGTATCATTCTATGGGACATATTCATCATTGACAGCAATTCTGTGTGGTACGTTAATGTCATAGAAATGACCAACAGAGCACCATGGAAGCACTTAGAAGATGTATCTGGGTATTTACTTACCGTGTTGACAGTGATTGAAGTTACCATGTGAAGATCCAATAGTGTTCAAATACCTAAGAGAGTTTAAGCAATTTTTATTTAAAATACAGATTTATTTTCACGAATCCTTGTTTCTCAGTGGCAAATGAAACACCTGTAAATTCTAGTGATTGCACCTGAAAGGCATTATAAAACCTCATTCTCTTGGGAAAAAGATACATACAAGAATCTTTCTTCTCCCTCAAATCTGTTGAGTCCTTTTTGTCCTCTGAAGTGAATTAACCGCATTTCATAAGGCAATAAATCAAATAAAAAGTTTAACTCAACTCAAATTATTTTGGGTATTAGAATATCTGTTAGGTGGTGGTGAGGAGGGTACTAAAAGGAAGGAGGTATGAGGAATGGTCTCCTGCTCTGAACATAGAGCAGAGAGTCAGTGGGCCCCATACAGAGTCCACTTCATACTTTGGGTTCATATGAACTGGAGATTCCCTGCCAATCACATCTAAGAGGGAAATTTATTTTAGAAAGAAAAAAATAGTGAGGAAGCAAGAAGAAAAAAAGAAAAAAACCAAAAACCTCAGGTTCCACCGAGATTTGAACTCGGATCGCTGGATTCAGAGTCCAGAGTGCTAACCATTACACCATGGAACCTCACCACAGCCGCACTTGCTATCACTCCTTCCTGATGGAGTATATCTTCATTTCTGAATTCAAGCCGTCTTCCCTTTAAGAACCTGTTTCTACCCTAGTGTTCGTTATCTGCCGCCACCACACAAGTTCCCTTTTCGTTTCGCACAGGGCTCTTCGTGCAAAATCCAAGAGCAAATCGGTTTCCAGGGACAGATAAGGTAAGTCCGTGTCCCCCTTAGACTCTTAGCGTCCCTCTGCCTTCTGCAACCTTCGGGGTTCCCTAGCCTCGGTTCGGCCGCCCTCAACCGGGCTGCCCCGACGCAGGGGCAGAGGGCACCAACCTAGAGGCGCTGACAGATTGCGTTGTTGGAAGAACCGCGAGGCTTGCCGCCTCCCGAGCGTTTGTCCGGCGTTCTTTGCTCCTAATGCTAGGCACACTTTTGAAAGTTCGATTTCGTAACATATAAATTATGGATGACTTCAGTTGAGGTGGCATGTCAACTAGTCCTGGCTGTGGCGTTGACGAGGGTAAAAAACAAAAAACAGGACACCGAAAGATGCTTTCAGCTTCACAGGAAGGCTCCACCTCGTGGATACCAAAGGGTAAAGCACTGTTAAAAGTTCGAATATTTGCAAAGCAGGATTTTGTAATTAGTTTCTCACTGATAAAGCTTTGACTTGGTCTTTTTCAATGGTATTAACTATGAGCCTCTCCCAAAATATTCAGCGGTAAAAATTTACGGATGCCAAGACCCGGACATGACTTGTCTAGGACTGTTTATTGCAGGAGACAAAAGCGATCTTATATTGTCAAATAGAAAGGCTGAGGAAGGAGGCAGAGGGTCCTTAAGAGTAAATAATCGCAGTTGATAGGATCTGAACCTTCCCAACAAGATCACATGAGAGGTATCGGCATCTGCCAGAATGACTTCATTATTTAGAGACGTCTGGTATCATGGACAAAAATCCTTCCGGCTTAAATGAGGCGGCACTGTCACTACCAGGTTAAAATGGACCCCGCCCGTAGGGCCGTGTGTTCTGCGGCATGAGCTGCAATGGCAGCTGTACAGTGGCAACGAGAGTATCCGTACATATCTCATCCAATACATCTTCTCCCAGCCCTATGACTTTCCGATCCGCTCACTACCAGAAAACAAGACAGAATGAAACCCTCTTGCTAAACGGGATAACTAAAGGTGGTTTGCAGGAGCCTCGGGAACAAGAAGCATGAGGATCCTAAGTATTTTCAACAAAAATCTAGCCCACTGCAGGCTTTTGAAAAACTGAAGGTCCCGGTAACAACTTTAAGATGAGCATTTCTAAGGGCTAGGGCTTGTACCAAGTTCTGTGCTCTCTGAAAAAAAAAAAAAAAAAAATTAAAAATATTTGCCTGTAACGGTCAAAGCTGAAACAATTTGAGCAACAATAAATAGAAGATTTAAACCAATCCTTACAGCTTCCCTGATGTGCAACAAATCTCAGTTTTTCAGGGAATCTCCTCAGCAGAATTCCAAATAACTCCACCCCTTCATTGTGGGCTCTGCATAGTGATTGCTCTACAGAATACAGTATGAAAAAGGGTGGGAAAGTAAAGAGTGAATAAATCCCAAAAGCACTACACCAGCAGTGATAAGCCATGTTGATAGTACATAGTCTTGATATAATGTGATAAAAATGGCACTTTAGGCCAAGCATGGTGGTTTATGCCTGTAATCCCAGCACTTTGGGAGGCCGAGGCAGGTGGATCACTTGAGGCCAGGAATTCGAGACCAAGCTGGCCAACATGGCGAAACCCTGTCTCTAAGAAAATTGCAAAAATTAGGCCGGGTGCGGTGGCTCACGCCTGTAATCCCAGCACTTTGGGAGGCCGAGGCGGGCGGATCACCTGAGGTCAGGAGTTCGAGACCAGCCTCAACATGGAGTAACTTCGTCTCTACTAAAAATACAAAATTAGCTGGGTGTGGTGGTGCATGCCTGTAATCCCAGCTACTCGGGAGGCTGAGGCATCGTATCCAGCAGGTTCTTCCAACTCTTAAGCCTTTCCAAGAAACTGTGATATCAACTTTATTATTGTTGGCTTCCCACCTTGCAAACAGGTTTCAGCTTTATCCACTCTAATTCAATTACTATTTATCCAACTCCCTTCTGTCTCCCAAATTTTGTTGATAACTGTGGTATCCACCTAAATTCCTGTTTCCTCCTCCATAGTACAGTGTTGTCTGTGGGAATAAGCTACTCAGCCAAAGTCTGTACTTACCAAGACTCCTTACACCTCAGTGAGGCCATATGATTAGTTATAATCGATAAATCATGAATGCAAGTAGCATGTTTTTCTCCAGACCTTTAAGAAGTGTGCACTTTCCCAAGCTTTAGGGGATCATAGATTCATAAGATGGAAGGGGCCTGGAATCTTGAATCACCACAAGGAAAAAAAACAGGTTCCTCTTTCTTTGCTGACACAAAAATCTGCAATCGACTGTTACATGAGTAAGACATAAATCTCAGGCCGAGGCGGGCGGATCACCTGAGGTCCGGAGTTTGAGACCAGCCAAACCAACATGGAGAAACCCCGTCTCTACTAAAATTACAAAAAATTAGCCGAGCGTGGTGGTGCATGCCTGTAATCCCAGCTACTCGGGAGGCTGAGGCGGGAGAATAGCTAGAACTCGGGAGGCAGAGGTTACGGTGAGCTGAGATCGCGCCATTGCACTCCAGCCTGGGCAACAAGAGCAAAACTCCGTCTCAAAAAAAAAAAAAAAAAAAAAACAAACCTCGTAAATTTCCCTTGCATCAAGCTACTTTAATTTGGGAAGCAAACAATGTTTTGTACTATCCGTTATTTGCTCTCATGCTCTCTTCATCACTGTAGGTTTACACAATTTTTGAATTGCTTTTATTGCCAACTTGTGGGCATCTTAAGAAAGCAAAAATAAAGCCCTGGGTTTCACTACCATTTTAACCAGAAGTCCCCTTGAACAATGTGACCACTTGAGCCAAATGTTTGACTACTGAGTAACATCAAAGTTCTTGTATCTAGGGACTACTTTTCCCTGTTCCAGCAATAAAATGCTATTTCTGCCCTTCGTTTTTAAACCTAAATAATGATGTTTGCTTCACAGCATAGAAAAACAAAGAAAAAAAAACTCTCTGATCCTACAACCCAGACACAACTAGTAATGCATTGGTGTATTCTCCCACATCTCCCAAATATGTATAATGCAAAAATGTTACGTGAGGTTATACAGTATATGCATTTTTAAAATTCTCCTCTTTTCACTTAACATTATATCACATGCTTCTTGCCTGAACTATCACAATCTTTTCAAAAATACTGTTAGTTTATTTATTTATTTCTGCTATCCACTAGTAAGAGTTGCAAAATATCGTTTTTATTGGTAGTATTTTTCCAGGTAGATATAACCTGTATTACATAATCATCTTCCCTCCCATTGTTGGAAATGTTTGTTATTTTAATTATTTCATTATTATAACAAAATATCATAAGTGTCTTTGAACATAAATGATTTCTTTTAGTTTGGATTGTTTCGCTAAGTGAGTTTTCTTCAAAATGAAGTGAGTCAGCCAGGCGCGGTGGCTAACGCCTGTAATCCCAGCACTTTGGGGGGCCAAGGCGGGCGGATCACGAGGTCAGGAGTTCAAGATCACGTGTCCAACGTGGTGAAACCCCGTCTCTACTAAAAATACAGGAAAAAAAAAAATAGCTGGACATGGTGGCGCATACCTGTAATCCCATCTACTCAAGAGGCTGAGACAGGAGAATCGCTAGAACCAGGGAGTTGGAGGTTGCAGTGAGCCGAGGTCCTGCCACTGCACTCCAAGCCTGGCAAAAGAGCTAGACTCCATCTCAAGAGAAAAAAAAAAAAAGTGAGTCACCATTTGCACGAGCTTCCTGGTGGAATGGAGAAGTGCTAGGGCAGCAACAGAAAGGATCTTGTTCCAAGAACATGGGTAAGGGAGCTGATTAGTTTCCTAAGACTGCCCAAACAACCATAAACTGGGTAACTTAAAAAGACAGATTTATTCTCTCACAGCTCTAGAAGTCAGAAATCTAAAATCAAGATTTTGGCCGGGTTGGTTGTTTTCTAGGTGCTCTGATGGACAATCTGAGACCTCTTTCCTTGCTCCTAATGATTGAAGAAAATCCTTGGCATTCTTGGTTTGTAATTGCGTCACTCCACTCTGCCTCCCTCTCAACATGGCTTTTGTCCTGGTGACTGTGTCTCTAAATTTCCCATTTCCTATAAGGACAATAGTCACTGGATTACTGGATTTAGAGCCTACCTGAATCCAGCGTGACCTCCTCTTAACTTGATTAAATCAGCGAAGACTGTTTTCAAATAGGTCACACTCACAAGTACCACAGGTTAGGATATCAACATATCTTTCTGAGCAACACAGTGCAATTCACTTCAGGAGCAACTGTCTTTTTGTTCTGCCCTAAATGAAAACGAGTGTGGGAGAACTGTATCTGCAAGAGAGTTTGAGGGTCTCAAATGTAAAGGAATTCTCCCATCTGAAAGTCTGTCTGAATCTACTTGGCGGTACTTTGGTCAAGCACTTCAATTCCCAGAACTCAAAGCTGTAATCCCTGAGATTCCCCATTAAAGAATAAACAATAAAAGCCTGGTTCTGTAGTGTTTCCCTGAACCAACAGTCTTTAATCCTAGGGGGAAAAAAAGGTATTAATATAGCTAGATTTAGTGTGGCATTCATAAGCTCTTTTGCATTAGGAGGGACAAAGAATGTTTTCAAGCTGGAAAATTTTGGAAAACATGTTCTCTAAGGTTCTCCATATTCCCCTGGCTCCTGGGACTGCCTGCTTCCCTCCCTGGGGAAGGTGAAAAGGAGTTAGCTTTTCCTGAGAGGATGGAGACCTTCCCATCAACTTTTTCTTCAGAGGGTCCACGAAGGCTAGGTCCTCCCTGCCCCTTCTCATCCTGCACCCCTGCTCAAATTGTGTTTCAACGAATTCTCTAAGCCAGAGAAAGGACAAAGCAGTTCAAAGCTGTTGAAGATATTTCTGGCTTAGTATTCAATACTGAAAGCAAAAGCAAATGACTCCAAGGTCATAATTCCTTCAAATTTCCTCTAGCAGGTTTCCTGTTCCATTGTCATTTGAGGGTGTGAAGCTACTAGGATCAGACCCTCAGCACCAAACTCCCTTTCTGCTAGTATCTCACAAATACCTGTGAACAGGTGCCTCAACCATGACTAGCAAGTGGAGTTCTAGGGGGAGAGAAAATCCAAATCTCTTGTCTTGGAATGCTCCTTTGAACTCCACATTTCTCAACTGAATTCCAATTCACTATGGATGACTTATTTCATCTAAAAGCTGGGAGCTCTTAATGCACCTAGAAAATTATTTGTTACTAGACTTAGTAACCAGGCACCAAAACATCTTTTACTGTAGTATCTACCTACTATACTGCCCAAGAATGGCACACTACTCACATCTTCAAAAGCTTTAACCAAGAACCCCATATGGCTGAGTAGTCGTGGCCGAGTGGTTAAGGCGATGGACTTGAAATCCATTGGGGTTTCCCCGCGCAGGTTCGAATCCTGCCGGCTACGGTTTTAGCCTGACTTCTCCCAAATAGTTTCTTTCTAATTGCACCCCAAAGGCAACTGAGTCTCCTGGATTACAGTTGTGTCATCTCCTTTGGTAACCCTGCCTTGTGCTCTGCGTTATATCTGTCATCATTGTAGGTAACCCTGCGTTATAGTTTGCCTCTTCCTCTGAGTCCATTAACCTCCTCCTCCAACACTCGAGACAACTGTGTCTCCAGTAAGAGAGAATCTATTGTGGTGTTAACACTACCTAACGTTAATCCACCTAACGTTAATCCTAATTTGAGGAAGGCAATTCTCTTTTCCTCACCTACAAACTCTGAGAATTGAAGTCAGACTCCATGGAGTTTTCTCTGTAGACAAGTCTAAGTTGCTTGTCTGGGGTGTGAAGATTTTGCCTATTGTGTATTAAGTGTTTTGTTACCCCAAGTTTAGGGACTGTCTGTCATTCAACAGCAATAAGGCATTACCTGTTTTGCAGCAATAATAACAATGACTGTGATTGTAACTTCAATATAAATAGTTGGTTTGTAGACAGTACCACACACATTGTATCTTCTCGGCCTGAAAATTCGAGAGCGCAAGAATGGGAAAGGTTTATTAAACCACAGGAAGTGGATGTTAAAGCTAACCTCTGACTGCCAAGCCCTTATTATTTTTATTCTATTGATTTTGTTAAATGCCTTCATCTTACAGCTTAGAAAAATTCCAGGTGAAGTTCTCTGGCCCCAGTCTATTCTTCCTATCTTCTCCAGCACATTCAAAGACCAAGAACACTTATCTGGGCTTTACAGTACATTCAGGAAATAAGGTGTAACTTCAAACACTCAGTACTTTGGTTCTCATACAGAAGAAAGTTGGGAAGAAAAGGTCTAGGGAGGAGAAGAAAAGATATGGAAAAACAAGAAAAGGGAAGAGAGGAGAAAGGCCAGGAGATGAAAGGAATGGAACAAAAGAGAAGCTACCAGGGTGCCAAATACAGGAATGTTCTCACCCCTCTTGGCCACTTTTATTCTGAGTTTCCTCTGTCTTAGCAACCCCTAAATGCCCTTGCTCTTGTTCTGACAAGTAACTTTCCACTTTCTCCACTCTTTGAAATCAGTCCCTGATGTCAAGGCGCTTCTTAAAGTCCAACACTTTCACAGAGACATTTGGATTATTTCCAGTTTGGCCATTACAACTAGTGCTGCCATGAATATACTTGTACATGTATTTCAGTGAATATAAATAAATATTTTTGTTGGAGAGATATGGGTGGAATTGCAGAGTCACAGTACATGTATACATTCAAGCTTTAATATATAATGCTAAGTCATTCTCGCAAGTGGTTGAGCCAATTTACACCCCCTGAGCAAGTAACACATTGTCCTGATTGCTATGGCTTTTTAAGTCCCCCCCCCACCCCCACCTTTCAGGAAGCTCGATTTTTATTTTAAATCGGCATATGTTCACTAACACATTGCCTTGCCTAAAGCTTCAGATATTGTTGAAAGCAGCAATGTTGACAATCCTCATGTGTTCCTGAAACTTGGGAATCTCCTCAAAAGTCTGTGGCCACTTCGTCATCTTCCCTCATATGTTTGATTAACATCTTGTGGATTCTATAATTTGGAGTTGCCCAGGTCAGCTAGTGCAGCTGGAGCACACACAATCCCCCAGCTGGACCATGTCAATATCTTCATTCCAGGATTTCGTGTCTAGAAGGATGGAGGATTTGAACATTTACATGAGCTTTTTGACCATGCAAATAAGAGGCAGATGCTAGACAACTGTATTCTCGATAACTTTTAATAAGTACATTTTGTGTCATTTAAACCTAGATTCTCCTTAGGGCCTTAAACTAACTGTCACTTTGAGTTTTCAGAATTGCCTGGAATGTTTCTGTGATCAGAGCAGCTGGTTTTAGGAGTGAGGAGAGTCGAGAGGTTCCAGTGACAGTTAAGAAGGAATGGCAAGTGGTCCCACCGCAGCTCTGCCCTCAGAGCCAGGTAGGGGCCATCAGTGGGCAAAAGATGCAAAAAGCTACTTTTCTCCCCGTCGGGGAATCGAACCCCGGTCTCCCGCGTGACAGGCGGGGATACTCACCACTATACTAACGAGGAAGAACTGGAAGACTCTCTCTTTTGACTACCTCTAATAAACTGAAGTACTCTCGTCCACTTTTTTAAGTCTAAGTTTGTATTGTACTAAATTGATTATACTTGGCGAATTTACACTTTAATATGCCGCCTCAGTCGAAACGACAGGGTCTGTCAGGACAGCCTGCTTTTTTGATTGTGATGGTGTGGATATCTCTGACAGTGTTTCTAGTCATTTGCAACCAGCGAGACCGGGTGACAAAAGCAGTTGAACCACTGATTCCACAGAAACTGATAATTGACCACAGACTTGGACCTCAGACTAGGACTAAATTTCCATGAAGAGGAAAGCACTATCAACACTTGTAACAAGTATAGGCTTCAAGAGAATTTGGAGGGCAGGGAAACGCAAGGCGTCCCCGAAAACCGTGCAAAGGTTCCGCTAAAGGGAAAATGATTAGGTACCTACTAATTAAGGCACCCATAATCTTAATGAAAATAGTAAGTAGTCAATAACTTCCACCCTCCATTATTGTGTGGGGTTTCAGGATCGGGGAAGTAACAAACTCAATTCGCAATACCTGAGTTGGTTTAAATTTCCTTCTTCTAAATCTTCTCTTGTTATCTCGTAGTCGGCAGGATTCGAACCTGCGTGGGGAGACCCCAGTGGATTTCTAGTCCATCGCCTTAACCACTCGGCCACGACTACACGGCCTGACCACGGTTTTTTTTCACGATACAGACATGAAGAAATGCAAATCAGGATAACTACCGTATTGGTACAAGAAAATTGGCTTTGTGAGTTGAATGTAAACTTTCAGGTACAACGAGAGTTTGGTTAAAAAAAAAAAAAAGCCAACCTCCTGTGCCACCTGGACAAGAGCACTGGAATGAGAGTCCTCCCGCGTGAGGATGAGCAGCATCAGCGTTCCAACCAAACAATACAAACTTCACGTTAGTAAACGGTGAGCGAGCTCCCGTCGGCGCCCGAAAGTAGGCTGTGATCTGAGCTCTGGCAGTGGAGTCTCTGCAGATGGAACTAAACTTTGCTAATTACGAAGTGGAGTGAGACTCTAACTTATGGCCCCCACTCATCCATTGCCTTTGAACAGCCCGTCTTTCGATAGTCCTGGACACTCGTAGGTAATTGAAGACAGAGTGGAAGATTGCATAACTTGTGTGAAATCAGCACTTTGATCGAAGTGGAAACTGGGCGAAAACAGCTGGTGATTTACATGATTTAAATGGTTACAATGCAAAGATGTCCACTGTGGCATTGTTTGTATATAGCATATAAATATGCTAACCAGTAAGGGAACGGTGTGATGCATTCCTGTCATAGGGTACCATGCAGCTGTTAAAGAATTAGATTCTTATCGTTTTATTTGGAAAATGTGTGTAAACTGTAATACACAAAATAGCGAACATAAATAGTTCTATTTATATCGAATGAACCCCCAAATTAAAGTCCATTAAAAACATCCGAAGGGACACTCACCAATCTAATAAAACAGCAAAATGGAATGTGAGAGATTAAAATATCAATTTCGATTACGTTTGTATTCTTTCCATTTGTCATAAAAATAATCTGCATTATTTATGTAATTGGAAAATTAAAAATAGAAAAACAGGTACTGCAATATTTATGTAACTGGAAAATTAAAAGTGGAAAACAGGCTAAAATATGCCATTGCATATTTATGCATTTAAAACCTGGTTGTGTAAAAACAAAAAAGTTAATACTAATTTATCCGAGGTGTTGAATCACAGCTCCTCATCGTTTTCTTCTTTTAGCTCTTCTTTCAAATTTTCAAGCAAAGTATAAGTATTTATTTGTATTTCTACTTAAAGTGTTCCCACACTTCCTTAAGACTACAAGATGATTGTAGTACCTTGTTATCTGTTTGAAGAAATACGGAGTGGTGTGGCATGGATATTGAACCAGTAAAAAAAAAAAAAACGATACCATCTAACTATTCTAAATTTCACATTTTAGAAAATGCCTTCATATTCAGGACCTCATGTAACTCTCATAACAGTTCCATGAGGTGCTGCCACCCACTTTTACAATAAGAAAAATGTTCAGATAAGGGAAGTTTGTAATTCACAGGGCTACTGAGTATTGAAATCAAAGCATCTTACTCTGTATCTATTACTCTTTCCTTATAGAGATGGAAAATGACACCTTTAAGAACAGAAAGGCACAGTCCCCTCAGCATTCAAAGGATAAATCCCACTTGGTCAGAGCATATCATCCTTTTTAAAAATTGCTGATTCAATTTGCTAACACTTGTTAAGAATATTTACACCTATTTCCATGAGGAACATTGGTTTGCAATTTTTTTTTTTTTTCTCAAACTGTGATCTGGTGTTTGGTTTGTTTGCTTTGTTTTTGCTGAGGTAGGGCTATTTCATTTTTTATTTTTTACAGTAGCTTATTTTATTGAGGTAAAATATATATGTTTAATTTACCATTTTTACCATTTTTAAGTGTACAGTTCAGTGGAAACAGATACATTTATATTCTTTGTTTCCCTTCATCCCCCCCAAGTTTCGATGTCAACTAATATTCAATTCATAAACTGAGTAGGAAAGTGTTCTCTACTTTTCCAGTTTCTGGAAAAGTTTATGTAGACATGATATTATTTCCTCTTTAAAGGTTTGGTAGAATCTACCAATGAAGCCATCTAGGCCTGGAGTTTTCTTTTTGAGAGGTTTTAAATTATAAATTTTATAATTATAAATTATATTTTTAATAGTTATATTACGATTCAGATTATTTCTTGAGTGGGCTTTAGTAGTTTCTATCTTTTGAGAAATTGATATATTTCATCTAATTTGTCAATTTAATTGGCATATTATCCAAAATATTCTTTTATTTTTTGTGTAATCTGGGTAAATGTTCCCTCTTTCTTTCCTGCTGCATTTATTTTCTGACCAGTCTGACTGGAGATTTATTGATACTATTCATCTTTTCAAAGCATTGGTTTTTGGATTTCATTGATCTTCTCTATTGTTTTTCTATTTCATTCCCTTTTGCTCTTTAATATTTGTTCTCTTCCATTTACTTTTAATTTAATTACATTTACTTTTAATTTGAACTTAATTTACTCTTATTTTTCTAGTTTCTTAAGGTGAAACTATAGATGATTGATAGACAATTATTTTTTTTAATAGGGTCTGGCTCCGTCCCCCAGGCTGGGGGACAGCTGGGGTGTAGTGACATAATCTCTGCTTGCTGCAGCCTCCACTTCCCCAGCTCAAGCATTCTTCCCACCTCAGCCTGCTGAGTAGCTGGGGACTACAGGCACCTGCCAGCCCCTAGCCCAGCTTCTCCCTCCTTCCCTCCCTCCCTCCCTTCCTTCCTTCCTTCCTTCCTCTTTTTCTCTTTCCTCTCTCTTTCTCCCTCCCTCCCTCCCTCCCTTCCTTTCTCTCTTTCTCTCTCTCTCCTCTCTCTTCTTTCCTTCCTTCCTTCCTTCTCCTTCCTTCCTTCCTTCCTCTCTCTCTCTCCTCTCTCTTCTTTCCTTCCTTCCTTCTCCCTCCTTCCTTCCTTCCCTCTCCTTCCTTCCTTCCTTCCTTCCTTCCTTCCTTCCTTCCTTCCTTCCTTCCTTCCTTCCTCCCTCCCTCCCTCCCTTCCTTTCTTTCTTTCCTGTTCTTCTGGTAGAGACGGGTCTCGCCATGTTGCCTGGGCTGGTCTCAAATCCCTGGGCTCAAGCAATCCTCTTGCCTCAGTCTCCCAAAGTGCTGGGATTACAGGCATGAGCCCTAGTACCTGGCCACTTTTTTCTTCTATAATATAAGCTTTTTTTTCTATGAAAAGCTTTAGCTGTATTTTTTTATATTTTGTTTTCATTTTTATTTAGTTCAAAATAATTTAAATTTCCCTTGTGATGTATTATTTGGTTTTAGGCTATTTTGTTTAATTTCTGTTAATTGATTTCTGGTTTAATTCTGTTGTGGTCAGAAAATATACTTTCTGTAATTTGAGTCCTTTTGAGCTTACAGTGACTTATTTTTTAGCCCAAAATAAGGTCTGTCTTGGTAAGTATTCTATAAGCACTTGACAAGAAAATTTTCTGTTATTGCTAAGAAGAGCATTCTATACATGTTAATGAGGTCAAATTTGTGGTAATGTGGTTCAAATCTTCTGTATTCGTACTGAATTTTCAGACTATTTGTTCTATCAATTACTGAGAAAGAAGTGTTAACATTTCCAACTATCAGCCTGGCACAGTGGCTCACACCTGTAATCCCAGCACTTTGGGAGGCCGAGGTGGGTGGATCACCTGAGGTCAGGAATTTGAGAACAGCCTGACCACCATAACAAAACCCCGTCTCTACTAAAAATACAAAAATTAGCTGGGCATGGTGGTGGGCACCTGTAATCCCAGCTACTTGGGAGACTGAGGAAGGAGAATCACTTGAACCTAGGAGGCAGAGGTTGCAGTGAGCCGAGATCGCACCACTGCACTCCAGATCGCACCACTGCACTACAGCCTAGGCAACAGAGCAAGACTCTGTCTCAAAAAATAAATAAAAAAAAAATAATAAAAATATAATTTCCAACTATAATTGAGTAATTTTTCTATGTCTCCTTGCAGTTTAACAGGTTTCGCTACACATATTTTGAAGCACTATTTGTAGGTGCATACATGTAGGGTTATTGTGGCTTCTTGGTGTATTGACCTCTTTATCATTATGAAATGTTCCTCTTAATATGATTATAGGCAGTAAATAGGGCAATTTCTTTCTCATTTGTTCCCTTTTCCCAGGTATCAAAATTAGTCACTGCCTATTGTCTGTCTGAAGAAAGTTGTTACATATACTTTGTACAATTTACCAGTTGTTTAAGGTGATAGGGTAAGTCTGGTTTCTATTACTTTACTATGGGGAAGAAACAGGAGTCCTTTTGGCACTGGTCTGAAAAATGACCAATTTGATTTTAAATCCTGGTGGGATATCATCCTTTCCTTTGAGTTGTGTTTACTGATCCTCGTCCTCCATGATCCTTTTCTTGACTATACACTTTATTGCAGCTAATTTTATTCATAATTAACACTGTGAGAGTCAACAATTGCAACAGGCCCATGAAAAATTGGTTATTAGATACATGAATATCTTCTTTTATAAAATGTTTGTTCAAGTTTTTGATCATTTAGTTGAGTCATTGATATGTAGCAGTCAGGATTCAATAAAAGAAGCAGAACCACTGGGATGCACTTCAAGCTTCAGCATTATAAAGACTGTGGGGCAGATTATCAAGAAAGGAAGAAGGAGGTAAAGTGGGGAATAATAGAACAAGCTGGAACCCACAAGCATGAACTGGGAGCCCCACAGGATGAACTGAAATCCGTGTCAGCTCTTGTTGCCTCTCTTTGGTGTTGTAGTATTCTATAGAAGACAGGGTCCTTTGCTTGAAGCTAAACACAAACATTCGGTTCGGAAATTACAGAGGTTGAAGGAGAACCCACAGGAAGGTGGGGTAGTTAGTTGCAGGCACAAATACTGCCATGTGACAAGATAAGTCAGCAGGTGAGTTAGCATGAGCTACAAAATGACTGCTACTTAGCTTTCTTTCTCAAATCTTCTGCAAGAATATCTCTTGGGGACCATCCTAACCAGAGACACACAGAAAAAGAAATTCTGGGGAATGTAGTTCAGCCTGGCCAAGGTGATACCATAGCAGTGAAGATAATGTTTGGTATCAATTAAAAATAAAATTTAAATTTAAAAAGTGTTAATATTTATAAATAATAACTCTTAATTGTATTTGCAATAAGTCATGATATACACGTTGTATAAGTCCTCCAACTTTACTATCTTCTTTAATATTTTCTTTTTATTTTCTCTATTTTTTCTTTTCTTTGAATCTGTAAACTAGAGTTTTTCTTGTTTTCTAAAGTCGCCTTACCTTTTAAATATATTTTTGAAACTGCTAAACTTTAAAAAATACAGGCTCAGAACTTGATTGGGATTCATTGAACCTATTGATTAATTTAGAAATAGTTTTCATCTTGATGAAATTGAGTCTAACAAGACATAAATATGTTATTTTTCCTCAACTTCCTCCATTTAATTTCCACCAGCAATGTTTTATAGTTTTAAGTGTAGATTTCTTGCATATCTTTTGCTAGATTTATTTTTATTTAATTTATTTATTTATTTATTTATTTATTATTTTCAGACAGAGTCTCGCCCTGTCGCCCAGGCTGGAGTGCAATGGCATGATCTCCACTTACTGCAGCCTCCGCCTCCCGGGTTCAACTGATTCTCCTGCCTTAGCCTTCCGAGTAGCTGGGATTACAGGATCATGCCACCACGCCCGGTTAATTTTTGTATTTTTAGTAGAGACGGGATTTCACCATATTAGTCAGGCTCGTCTTGAACTTCTGACCTCGTGATCCATCCCCCTCGGCCTCCCAAAGTGCTGGGATTACAGGCGTGAGCCACTAAGCCTGGCAGTTAGATTTATTTTCAGACTCTAAAACGTTTGCTGCTATTGGGAATGGAGTATTTTAATTTTAATTTCCACTTATGCATATACACATTTTGGATATGGTCAGTAAATAAAAAGAAACAGAGACAAATGATGTTCAATTATAGCTGAAAGTGAGCATCTACATATTATTTCAAATGTGAGGTAGAGTGACTGAAGAAATAATTGTGCATAACTCTGCTGCACAATAATATCAATATCAATCCTTTTACATTTTAAACACTAACATTTAAATAACATAATGGTAATAATTAAAAATTAAATTAAAATGTTGATTAACATTCCAGATTTATTTTATATGCAAGAAGGGTATTCCTCGATTACACACTTCAACGGTGGCTTCACCGAAAAGCCACCAGAATTCAATGCACTTCTTCAATTTCTTCTTCCTTTTACTTACACTTTTCAAAATAACCAAATATAATGCAAAATAAGTAAGCTGCATAAATCACGTAATGAGCAATACCAAAGGTAAATTGACAGTGGACTTAATAGACATCATCTGAATTCATCACAGTTGTGAGTATCAGTACTAATTAACATCATGTGCCTCTGGATTTGAAGAACGGTAAAGGACTTCGCTTCACTTCTGTGGTATTCCTGCCAGAATAACCTGAATATAACTCAGAGGAAATATCAGACAAATTCAAATTGAGGGGGCTAACCTACCTTTTTTTTTTTTTTTTTTTTTTTTTGAGACAGAGTCTCAGTGTTGTCTCTACGTTGTCTCTATGACAGAGTCTCTATGTTGTCCAGGCTGGAGTGCAGTGGTGCCACCTTGGCTCACTGTAACCTCCACCTCCCGGGTTCAAGGGATTCTCCTGCCTTCGTCTTCCTAGTAGCTGGGATTACAGGCGCGCGCCACCATGCCCGGCTAAGTTTTGTATTTTTAGTGGAGACGGGGTTTCGCCATGTTGGCCAGGCTAGCCTTGAACTGACCTCAAGCGATCCGCCCGCCTCGACCTCCCAAAGTGCTGGGATTACAGGCGTAAGCCACCGCGCCCAGCCCTACTTTTCCAAATGAGGCATATTTGTGAACACAAAGATGAGAGATACCTTATATTTGTTTTCTTCACTGGCGCAATTCCATGAGGAAAATTCGAGGCACGGGGTTCGAAGACAGGAAGTGAGGCAGCATCGCCAAGACCTGCGTTTTGCTCACAGAAAATATTGCTTACTTTTAGACAAATAAGAATTAATGTCGGGATCCCTGCACGATGGGAACCTAGTGGCGGTAGAGGTTTGAATGAGCGAGGCATCAGGACAGTCAAGAAGTTTGCACCCTTGTGGTAGGAAATGGGTGGTAAGGATTTCCTTGTTAGGTAATTTCACACTGTCAAACCGATGGGTTGATTAAGTTAGCTCACTTGGAGCAAAAAAGCATTCCGTAGTCGGCAGGATTCGAACCTGCGCGGGGAGACCCCAATGGATTTCTAGTCCATCGCCTTAACCACTCGGCCACGACTACAGCTGTGAAACCACTGACTTGGATATATTGGTGAAATCATGTGTCAGGTGATGTGTGCAAACCTTTGTCTTTGGTGAGTTTTTTGGAAATGCTAAGGTGAAATGAGAATTCTAGGAAAGGAAGTCAGAACATCTTTGGTAATTGAGAGCACCGCAATTAGAGAGAGTCCTCATCGCATAAGCATTAACGTTTCCAGCAAATATCCAGTCAGTCGAATAACATCCGGCGAGCACCTGCCTGCCCCAGGACCGGCCAGGTTTCTGTACTCGCCATAGCTGGTACCAAACCTAGCCGGTACCGACGGGGAGTCATGGCCAACTCTCCTCTAATCCGGGATGTTCGGACTTCCCGGAGCCCAAAGCTCCTCGGTGAATTACGGTGTTCGTAGGGGAATTCCAGGCACGGAATCGCTTCCGCTGATTTGTGTCTTAGGTGGAGGGAGCGAAAAATTATGTAGAAAGTCTCCTCTGTATCACTTCGTTGTGACATTGTTGAGTCTTTTAGGCTCAGAATCTGGTTTGAGTTTTGGCCGACAAAGGGGCTTCCCCCGTTGCTCTAAATTTAGTCAATTCAGCAGATTTTCTTTTTCTCCCTTGTACATTTTGACCTTAATATCTCAATAACAGTGTTTTCCTAAGACCTGAGAGTGATTTTGTCTACCCCGCTTAGAGAGTCTTAATCTAATTTTCTAAAGAAGAAACAGAGGTAGAGGAAGAGGAGAAAAGGGAGAGTGGGCAGAGGAGGGATGAGAACGATGACAGAGGGGTCAATTGTGACATCTGAACGGAGGAGAGGAGAGGGGTGAAAAGAAGAGTGAAGGCAGGGTAAGGGGGAGTGAAGAAATATTGCTTTGCTATGGAAATATTAATAAAATCAACTATAAGAAATCCCATGGTTTAACGAAAGGGAGTCTGCTCTGAGGGGAGTATTAAGCTGAGTTTGGAGTAAGAGAACCAGATTGCATATTTAACTGAGGAGTCTGTTATTTAAACTTTCTTGTTAAAATGAGTATCAGTCACATAAACCTTTAAAAATCGTGTCAAGTTATGAAATAACTAAATACAAATTTAAAGGAAAATATAAGTTGTGATAGAAGGTGTTTCCACAGTTATATCATGTCCCTTTTATTTGGTCTACACATTTTAACAGGCATATAACATTTTAATTAGATTCCTTCAGAACTCTGGTTTGAAGGGAGTTAAGTACTAAAGAAATAACAGACTTTTCATGCTTAAATCAGCACAAAAGGAAACTTGCTGTGATTAATATTAATATGAACTGAATTTATTGAATCAATTCTTGTTTTGCTTAGAATAAGATGAACAGAGACCTGTGATGGCTTCAATCTTTTTTTTCTCCTCATTCGTATGTGTGGACCAAAGCATGGCAGAATAGATTCATGTAAAACAAATGAATCAGGGTTCACTTGTAGGAAACAAAACTATTCTAGACATATTAGTTCCAAACTGAAAACAGTCCAAAGTCCATCAACAATAGAAAAGATAAATAGTTGTTTTCCATACAAAGGAACAGTAGAGCAATAAGAATAAAGAATTTAATTACACACAAATTGGAAGGATCTCACAAACATAATATTGAAATGATGCCATACACAAAAGCATACATGCTTTTGTTTATATATACTGTAGCTCAAAACAAGCTAAACAAATCTGTGGTGTTAGAAATCAGGAAGGTGATTGTTGAAGGTGGTTACACTGAGAAAGGCCATGAAGAGACTTGTTGGAGATCGTGGGAATGGTTCTATTTTTCAGTCTGAGTTCTGGGTTCATAGGTGTGTTCACTTTGTGAAAATTTCTTGAGCTGTATAGTTATGGTTTATATACTTTTCTGCATCAACATTGTGTTATAGGTCAATTAAAAATTTACTTAGGCAAGGTGTGGTGGCTTACATATGTAATCCCAGCACTTTGGGAGGCCAAGGTGGGAGGATCACTTGAAGCCAGGCATCCAAGACCAACCTGGGCAACAGCCTGGGCAACGAAGCAAGACCCCTGTCTCTACAAAAAAAATTAATTAGGCCGGGCGCAGTGGCTCAAGCCTGTAATCCCAGCACTTTGGGAGGCCGAGACGGGCGGATCACAAGGTCAGGAGATCGAGACCAGCCTGACTAACACGGTGAAACCCCGTCTCTACTAAAAAAATACAAAAAACTAGCCGGGCGAGGTGGTGGGCGCCTGTAGTCCCAGCTACTCGGGAGGCTGAGGCAGGAGAATGGCGTAGACCCGGAAAGCGGAGCTTGCAGTGAGTTGAGATCCGGCCACTGCACTCCAGCCTGGGTGACAGAGCAAGACTCCGTCTCAAAAAAAAAAAAAAAAAAAAAAAAAAAATTAATTAAATTTATTTATTTATTTTATTTATTTTTGAGATGGAGTCTCACTCTGTTGCCCAGGCTAGAGTGCAATGGCGCAGTCTCCGCCTCCTAGCTTCAAAGGATTCTTCTGCTTCAGCCCTACGAGTAACTGGGATTACAGGCACACGCCACCAGGCCCAGCTAATTTTTGTATTTTTAGTAGAGACGAGGTTTCACCATGTTGGCCAGGCTGGTCTCAAATTCCTGACCTCAGGTGATCCATCCGCCTTAGCCTCCCAAAGTGCTGAGATTATAAGCATGAGCCATGGTGCCTGGCCAAATTAAATTTTAAAAAAAATGTGCCTCAGAATCAAAACCTCTCAAGCTATTTTAAATAAAAGGGGATTAATAAAGAATATAGAGGCTTACAAAATTTTTAGAAGAGAGGGATGGAGGAAGGTATCAGTTCTAATTTGATTCTGCAGGAATTGTTCCCAAAATAACCTCAAAGAAATAGTCTCCATCGAGGCTGTTGTTCCCACAATCAATAAACTAGAAAATCAAGATGCTTCCACTAGAATTGTTCATTTCAGGCAAGTCTGTCAGTGATTTATGCCCAGGCCTTAATTTATAAAGATGATGGAGTGAAGACACAGAAAGGTCAATGCTATTGAAAGAAAATTATAATGTTATTCACAGTTTCCCTAGAAATGAGAAGCGCAGCACACCATACAGGGCCACATTGGGAAGTACCAGTGTCACCCAGGAGGCAGAAAGGAGTGAAAAGGAAGGCATAAATTAAAGTCTTTATTGGGGTTTCCATGGGAAAGGCAGGGCAGATCAGGGTAAACAGTTTAGAATTGGCTAGTTTGAATAATTCTGGTTGTTTTGGATATAGAGGCTGTCCCTGGTTGTCTGATATTTGGCGCTTGGTTGATTTACCCCAGGGGAAATATTGGCTTAGTGTGTGAGAGTCAGGTAAGGGAGGTCATTCAAAGTATGGGCTCTGGATAGCAGGAGATGTAAATAACTTTGGCTATAGTTTGACCCCTCTGATCAATGATGCCAAATGGATCAATGGATGCCAAATAGACAAATACAGGCTCAAAGAAAACACAGAGCAATCAGAAAGCAATTTACATTTCTAAACAAGTTGCCAAATTCTGTTGCTGCTGGTCTGGGAACCATACTTTGAGAATCACATGTTGCAGAACACAGCATGCTTCCCAGATGTGAACGAGCAAACTGATGCTCCTTATGTTGCATTCCTCTGCAGAAAACCCCAGTAAGTCCATGACAATGCTTGTGAGCACAGAATAACAGAAACAGAAGTCTCCTTATTTCCATATTTGAAAATCCTGAGGCAAAGCTTAAATCACACCCAGAACCCTAACTGCAAGAGTTGGGGAAATGTTGTTCTTTCTAACCTCTAGTCCAGGAAGGCTCACTTGAAGGAGATGGAAATGAATGGTTACTGCCAATCTACTACACCCTGTACAGATATTGAAGCTGAAATGTTCTGCCAAAATAGAGGGCCTTCCCAGAGGATTAAAAATAATGTCAGTATTGCACTGAGGGGGAACTTTCACTGCCCTTGAAAGAGGACCCAGTGTAATAGACCAGTATATTAGTCCATTTTCACATGTTCCGAGGCAGGAAGCATCCAGCACGGGAGAATGATGTGGGCTGAGAGGCTAGGCCCATGTCGTCCCTTCAAGTTTTTCCGTCTGCTTTATATTCGCTGGTGGCTAATTAGATGGTGCCCACCCAATTAAGGGTGGGTCTGCCTTCCCCAGCCCACTGACTCAAATGTTAATGTCCTTTGGCAAAACCCTTACAGACACACCCGGGATCAATCTTGCATCCTTCAATCCAGTCGAATTGACACTCAGTATTAACCATCACACTAGACATGGATCCTTTGTCATAAATATGTATTACAAATATCTTCTATCCTGTGCGTTGCCTTTTCACATTGTTGATGATGTCTTTGGATGACTGAAGTTCTGAAGTCTAAAGGAACGTCAATTTATCAATCTGTTTCTTTTATAGTTATTGCTTTTGGTGCTTATTAAACAGGAAGTATTTGCCAACCCAAAGTTCATGAAGATAGTTCATTGTTTTCCTTTATAATTTTATCGTTTTAACTTGAACATTTGGATCTCTAATCCATCTTGAATTTTTTTAGGGAATAATTTAAGGAAGACGTCAGTGCCTACATTGTCTTCCTTTGTATATCCAGTTGATTCAGCACCACCTTTGGAAAAATCTACCTCTTTCCCCGATTGAATTGCATTTTATGTGGTTTTACAAAGGTAGATACATTTTGTTTCATTGGTCTCTATCTTTATGTCAGTAACACTTTCTTAATCAGTGTATCTTTAGAATAAGAGAAATCTCATTATGTGGTAGTGAAAGTCTTCAGATTTGCTCTTCCTCTGCAAGATTTCCTTGGTGATTCTAGGTCCTTTCCAGTTGCACATGCATTTTAGAAACAACTTGTCAATTCTACCAAAAGTCCTGTTTCAATATTTTATTTTGATTACATTGAATCTGAGCCTTTCAATCAATGAATATGTTATATCCCTTCATTTATTTTGATATTTTAAAAATTCTGTGCACAGTGATTTGTAGCTATTAATGTACCACTCTTACATATTTTTATTACATTTATTATTGTATTTATCATTAGGTTATTGATAGTGTTCTTGATATTATAAATCACATTTTAAAAATGTATTGTCTATTTTTTCAAAGTATATATGAATAGAACATATATTTGAATATTGGTTTTTGTACCCTGTAAACTTATTTTCACTTAATGATTCTAAAAATTTTTAGAGTTTAGAGATTTTTCAAATATATAAATACATTATCTGCAAATGATGGCAGTCTTATTTCTTCATTTTCAATCTTAGTATCTTTTAATACTTTGTCTTATGTAATGGCCTATGATCCCCAATACAGTGTTGAATAGCAGTGGTGATGACCACTAGGTCATGTTTGTCTTGGTCCCAATACCTGGGAGACAGTGTTAAATATTTACTATAATTAGGATATTAAATGCAGGATTTTGTATATATGCATTCTGGGATTAAGAAATTTCCTTTCCATACATAGACTGCCTTTTTTTTTTAAAACCAATGTAGTGTTGAATTTTGTCAAATAGTTTTACTGCATCTACTGATAAGATTATTTGTTTTTTCTTCACTTTGTGGTAAATTTAAAGTGATTTTTTTATATTAAAATAATTTATGTTACTGAAACACACATTACAGCTTAACATTTGACTGTTCTTTCTGCATATTACTGGGTCTGATTGCTCTTACTGTGTTTAGTGGTTTTATATCTAGAATGTTTAACACAAAGATTGACTTGTAATTTCTTCTTTAGTAATTCCTTGTCAGGTTTTAGTATGAAGATTATGCTGGCCCTATAAAATGAATTGTGAAGAGTTTTCATTTTTTCTATTTTCTGTATATTAGATCTTCCTTAACATTTTAAGATTTCAGCAATGAAGCCATTTTTGCATAGTGTTTGCCTGCTTTGTCTGAAGGTGTTATAGGCTGAATTGTGTCTCCTCAAAATTTACCTGTTGAAGTCCTAACCTCCAGTACCTCAGAATATGGCCGGATGTGGAGATGGAACCTTTAAATAAGTGATTGAGTTTGAATGAGACCATTAAGGTGCCCTAATCCAATCTGACTGGTGAAAAATAAAGATAATTTAAGTCAAACAAAAGTTGAGACAATATGTCATTAACAGATGTGTATTACAAGACATAATATAGGTTTTGTTTGTTTGTTTGTTTGAGACAGGGTCTTGCTCTGTCATCCAGGCTGGAGTGCAGTGGCATGGTCTTGGCTCACTGCAGCCTCTGCCTCCCTGTTTCAAGTGATTCTCCTGCCTCACCCTCCTGAGTAACTGGGATTACAGGGGCCCGCCACCACACCCAGCTAATTTTTGTATTTTTAGTAGAGACGGGGTTTCACTATGTTGTCCAGGCTGGTCTCGAACTCCTTACCTCAGGTGATCCACCCACCTCAGCCTCCCAAGGTGCTGGGATTACAGGCATGATCCACCGTGCCCAGCCAACAAAGGGTTTTCTTGAGGCTAAAGTAAAACGAAAAATCTGAAAGTTGGAATTAATAAAAGAATTAGCATGGTAGCTGGTTTCATGGTCAAGATACAAAAATCAAATGTATTTGTATATTAAAAACAAACAAGTGAAAATTAAAAATTAAAAGTTGGGCTGGGCAAATAGGCTCATGTCTGTAATCTCAGCACTTTGGGACGCCAAGGCAGGCGGATCACCTGAGGTCAGAAGTTCAAGACTAGCCTGGTCAACATGGTGAAACCCTGTCTCTACTAAAAATACAAAATATTAGCTGGGTGCGGCCGGGGACGGTGGCTCACGCCTGTAATCCCTGCACTTTGTGAGGCTGAGGCGGGCAGATCACGAGATCAAGAGATTGAGACCATCCTGGCCAACATGGTCTCTCCTAAAAATGCAAAAATTAGGTGGGCGTGCTGGCGTGCGCCTGTAGTCCCAGCTACTCGGGAGGCTGAGGTACGAGAACAGCTTGAACCTGGGAGGCGGAGGTTGCAGTGAGCCGAGATCACACCACTGCACTCTAGCCTGGCGACAGAGTGAGACTCCATCTAAAAAAAAAAAAAAAAAAAAAAAAGTGAAAATGTTGTGGACAGTGATTGGAATATGGCACAGGCCTGTAATCCCAACACTTTGGGAGGCCGAGGCAGGGAGATTATTTGAGGTCAGGAGTTCGAGACCAGCCTGGCCAACATGGTGAAACGCCGTCTCTACTAAAAATACAAAAATTACCCAGGCATGGTGGTATATGCCTGTAATCCCAGCTACTCCGGAGGCTGAGGCAGGAGAATTGCTTGAACCTGGGAGGTGGAGGTTGCAGTGAGCCGAGATCACACCATTGCACTCCAGCTCTGGCGACACGGTGAGACTCTGTCTCAAAAACCAACCAACCAACCAACCAGATTGGGCCTGGTACAGTGGTTCCTGCCTGTAATCCCAGCAGTTTGGGAGGCTGAGGTGGGTGGATCACTTGAGCCCAGGAGTTAGAGACCAGCCTAGGCGATATAGGATATCAATCTAGATATTAATAATTTGATGGCTTCAGATATAGACATAAATATAGACATAGATACAGATATTGCAAATGCCTTCTCCGTTTCTTGGCTGTGTTTTCAGTCTTTTAATGCTGTCATTTGCAGCCAATACATCCCTTATTTAAAATAAGCCCAACACATCTTATTTAATGATTTATATTCCTTATGTACTGTTTGAGAAATCTTTGCCTAGCCCAAGTTCATGAAGATGTTCTACCGTGTTTCCTTCTAGAAATTGTATCTTTTTTTCTATCACATTGATGTCTATTATATAATAAAATAATTTTGTTTATAATGTGACATAGGAGTCAAGGTTTATTTTACTCAATGTGATTATAAAGATCATTCTTACTTGACTGAATTGACCTATAACCTATTTTGTAAATTGGCAGCATAAATTTTCAAGCTTAGCTAATTTTCTACAATATAGACATGATTTTTCAAATTATTTTGCATTTACAAAAATATACTTAATTTCCACAAAAATACATGCTGGGATTTTGATTGGGATTTCATTGAATCTATTGATCAATTTAGGAAAAATTAATATCCTAACAATATCAAATCTTCCAAAATGTAAACCTGATAAATCACTTCACTTATTTAGGTCTTCTTTAATTTATCCCAATAATGTTTTTTAGTTTTTATTATAGTTTTTTGCACACTTTTTTTACATTTATTAATGCTGTTGTAAATGGAATCTTTGTTGCTGTTGTTTAGTGAAACAGTATCTCATTTTGTCACCCATGCTGGAGTGTAGTGGCATGATGATGGCTTACTGCATCCTTGACCTTCCAGGTTCAAGCGATTGTCTTACCTCAGCCTCCCAAGTAGCTGAGACCACAAGTGTGCACCACCACACCTTGCTAATTTTTTTAAACAATGTTTTTGTAGAGATAGGCTCTCACTATATTGTCTAGTCTCAAACTCCTGGGCTCAAGAGACTTTCCTGCCTCCACCTCCCAAAGTGCTGGGATTACAGGTGGGAGCCACCACACTCATCCTCAAAAATTGACTTTTTAAAATTTCATTTTTCATTTGTTTGTTGCTAGTATATGTGAGTATATTTGATATTTTGTATATTGACCATGAAGTCAGTACCATGCTAAACTTACTTACTAATTCCAATCATTTTTTAGATTCTTCTCAGTTTTGTATACTGATAATCAAGTTATCTTCCAATAATGAAGGCTATATTTATTTCCCAATATTAATATCAATCATTTATTTTTCTTATTTTACTGCAGTAGCTACAATTGCCACCATAGTATTGAATGGAAGTGATAATCGTGGGCATTCTTGTCATGTTCCCAAACTCAGGTTCATTGTAGGTGTTTTGTAGTTAAGCTTTATTAGACTAACGAAATTCCCCTTTATTCTCATTTGAGAGTTTTAAATAATGAATTATTGAATTTCATCAAATGCTTATTCTATGTCTACTTAGATGAAAATTTGGTTTATATATTTATTCTATTAATGTGGTAAATTACATTTTAAAAGGTTAAACCAAATTTCCATTTCTAGAGTAAATCTCATTTGAACATAATGTTTTGACTTTTAAAATAATATGCTTTATTTACTTTGCTGATATTTTGGTTAAAAGTTGAGTCTATGTTTAAAAGAAATATTGGCATGTAATATTCTGTTCTTGTACTCTCTTTTTGAGTTTTGGTTTCAGAATTACGTCTGTGTAGTCAAATTAGCCGAACAATGTTTTCTCTTTTTCAGTTCTCTAAATGGCTTTCTGAAAGACTGATATTATTTATCTCTTATTTGTATGTGGGAATTCACAAGTGAATCTACCTACGCCTAGAGGTGTATATGAATGGCTCTTTAAAGTATGGATTTAATTTTTCCAATAAGTATAGGACAATAAAGATTTCCTATTGCTTTTTGTGTCAGTTGTGGCATATTGTTTGTCTTTTTTTCTTTTTTCTTTTGAGATGGAGTCTCACTGTGTGGCACAGGCTGGAGTGAAGTGGCACAATCTTGGCTCACTGCAACCTCCACCTCCCAGGTTCAAGCAATTCTTGTGCCTCAGCCTCCCGAGTAGCTGGGATTACAGGCATGTGCCACCACAGCCGGCTAATTTTTGTATTTTTAGTAGAGACCAGGTTTCACCATATTGGCCAGGCTGGTCTCAAACTCCTGACCTCAGGTGATCCACTTGCCTTGGCCTCCTGAAGTGCTGGGATTACAGGCGTGATCCACTGCACCCGGCCATATTGTGTTTTTCAAGGAATGTATCTATTTCATCAAATGTTTCATGTATATTGACATAAATACATTTATAATACCTCTTTCTTGTTTTTAAAATATCTTTAGGATATATATATATGTGTGTGTATGTGTATACACATACATATAATGTTTCATTCCCAATGATAGTATTCATATGTTATCTTACCCTCTTTTTAAAATCAGTCTTATCAATCTTTTCAAAGAACCAAACTTTTACTTTGTTGATTTTCTGTGATGTATGTTTGCTTTCCATTTTATTGATTTCTGCACTTATTTTTAATAGCTCCTTGTACTTTTTGCATTTAAATTGCTGGCTTTTTATAGTCTCTTGAGTTACATCACTGAGTTTCAACCTTTCTATTGTTGTAATACATGTAGTTAAAAGTAAAAGTTGTTCTCTATAAACAGCTTTAGATGCATTAGACAAATTATGATACGTCTTATTTTCATTATCTTTCAGCTTAAAATATTTTAAAATTTCTATTGTGTTTTCTTCTTTGACCTGTAGAGTGTAGGACACAAACTGCTTTATTTCCAAACTTTCATAGTCTTCTGGTAGTTTTTCCAGAATACAACAAAGACTGAAGCTTTGTTACAATTTGTTTAGTTTAGTTTTTCCTTGCTGTGAAGGCATAGCCTTACTCCTTTCATGTGGTCCTTTAAAGGTTTATCACTTAAAGGTTTATCACTTAGCGCTAAGGGTTAGTATTATCTTAAGTCTCAAAACAACAGCCATTTTACCAATGGGGCTCCAACTGGGAGAAGCATGTACATCAACCTCTGTCTCCCTAGAATCATGCAGCTGCTGGATCTCTACAGATCATTAGCCCTCCAGTTGCTCTTTCCTGTATTGGAACATCTTCCTGTGTAGGTACAACTTAGGAATTAGCCAGTAACATAAAGAGAATTTATAATACAAATTTGAGATCTTTCTCTGTGGTTCCCTCATCACTTGAATTTTGACCATCAAGTTCTATGCACTTTGGTAGCCCCAAACTCTGACCAGTGTCTCCTTAATACAGTACAACTGCCTCTTTCCACATGAGGTCCATTCCACAATGGTGCAATACAGAACACACCTTTGGGAGGAAAGCACTTTCGAATGTGCAAACTCATATCATGTGCTTCCCTTCTTTCAAGGATTTAGTTTGTCAAGGCTTGCCTGGGTTGACAGCTCATCAGTGCCTTCAAACAGTTACTTTAAGTTGGGCGTGGTGGCCCACACCTGCAATCCCAGTACTTTGGGAGGCCGAGGCGGGTGGATCACGAGGTCAGGAGTTCAAGACCAGCCTGGCCAACATGGTGAAACCCTGTACTCTACTCAAAAGACGCGCCTGTTATCCCAGTCACTCGGGAGGCTGAGCCAGGAGAATGACTTGAACCTGGTAGGTGGAGGTTGTGGTGAGCCAAGATTGCGCCATTGCTTTCCAGCCTCGGCGACAGCAGCCTGGGTGACAGAGCAAGACTCTGTCTCAAAGAAAAAAAAAAAAAACCAGAAACAAACAAAAAAAACTAGTTGCTTTATAGATCTCATCAACAATTAATAATTTTTCTTCTAGATTAGAAAAGAAGTAATAGATTAAAAAGGCAGTAACAGAGACAAATGAGATTCAATGTTAGGTGAAAAGGATAGGGCATCAATCACTCTACTGTGCAATAGTGTTAATAAAAAAAAAAAAGAATCTATTGGCTGAAAGTGCTGCACAATGATATTAACTTTTAAATTTGATGGCCAAAATTTCGTGACAAAAGGTTAATAATTATTGTTCTTTTTTTTTTTTTTTCGAGACAGAGTCTCGCTCTGTCACCCAGGCTGGAGTGCAATGCTGCGATCTTGGCTCACTGCAACCTCCGCCTCCCGGGTTCAAGTGATTCTCCTGCCTCAGCTTCCGAGTAGCTGGGATTACAGGTGCCTACCACCACGCCCAGTTAATTTTTGTATTTTTAGTAGAGACGGAGTTTCACCAGGTTGGCCAGGCTGGTCTCGAACTCCTGACCTCAGGTGATCCACCCACCTCAGCCTCCCAAAGTGCTTGGATTACAGGCATGAGCCACTGCGCCCGGCCAATAATTATTTCTAAAACAAAATCAGATATACTGTTATATGCTGGAAGAGTATTCCTTCATTAAAGAAGCAATGCTGTTGGGTTTGACTGTGGCTCACAAAAATACTGCTTTTCATATTCATCCATTCAGCACTGGTCGAGGGTATATATTGGGTACACTTCTAATTCCTACCTTATAAGGGAGCTTAGAATGATTTGGATTTGGCCATACCTTTCCATCTTATATTGTTCTTGCTGTTTTGAATTTTAGTACTGTTTGTTTTCATATTCCAAAGTGTAATAATTACGAAACAATGTCGTTTTAGGCATTCAGCCTTTATTTAGCTTTTGTCACATGTTATGAATTTCCTTTTACACTTATAACATTTTGAATCCCACTCCTTCATCAGTTCTAAATTCCTATTCATTAATATAGTCATCACTCTGTCATATGTATTGTTCAAAATTGTATATTTGACCTTTTAAATCTTAATTAGTATATTTTAATTTATAGTTTTGTTAGG